>NC_058121.1:10755326-11064456 GCF_914725855.1 Thunnus albacares | reverse complement strand
GTTAGCATTACAGATCTCTGATCATCTCTGTCAACCCCCACAGCTGTTGTTTGAGCAGTCTTAAGCGAAGTCTGATAGCAAAGTGTGAAATGCATGGTGGGTTTATCTCCTGTGGAGTAGGTGAGGGTATTCAGGAATAGGATTTGAAGTTGTGCTGTTAAGGTCACGGTCCTGAATAGGTTTTTTTTTTTTTTTTTAGTGTGAAGTTAGAGAGCAAAACCAATGCTGCGGTTAAATCCAGAGGACCAACCTCATGTGAATAAGCCCCCTCAGCTGACAACCCCCCAACCATTCAGTAACTGTGTGTACAGTATGTTAACATGTTCAGTAAGTATTCTAGGAAGGTTGCACCTCACTCAGCCATCACGTGCCACCCATTACTGCTGTCAATACAATGCAGCCTCTACCTCCCACATTTTGCTACTTGTACTGTGGCTCACCATGACTCACAACATAAAATAATCAGCCACAACTGCTAAGCTAGTAAATAACTTCAACTATTTGTTCTTACTCCATTTTAACTGTGCACACTGACATTTATAGCAGAAGGTATAAGACGTTTTTGGTATACAGTATGTACAGTATTTGTTGATGTAATCCCAAGCAATGATGGATCCTCAAATCTTCACACAGTCCGTCAAATAGTTGCAAGCTCTACTCCGAAATAGCAAGCTTGTGCATGTTTCTTCAGATTCACGAACACAATCTTAGATGGTTTCACTCAACGCTTACTGCAGCACTTGAAAGAACTCAGCTACCCATTTACAGTGCTTGAGTAGTTTAAAAGGTAATCCTGCTGTGACTTATGTCAAATTTACCTGCTTAGGCTCTAAAAAAAAAAAATGTATGTGCTCTTTCTCTGCGCCGTAGTGTGATTAATAAAAAAGTAGGCTAATCCAAAACGTGACTATTGTGGCAAGAGTATTGTAAGCAGAAGAATGCAATGTATTTTAGGAATGCGCTTTTTAGATTGAAATCAGGATGCTTTAGCAGTGAGGACTGTACTGTGGCATGTTTACAGCATCAGTTGTCCGTAGCTCTCTTTTGATGTCCATTGTGTAGCGGTGTGCACTTTGTGGCGTCCGTGTGAACTTTGGCTCTTATTTCACCTCATGTTTGAGGTCTCATTTGATGCCAGCGCACCTCATCAACCTGTCTCATTCAGCTCATGTATCAAAAGGTGAGCTCAGAGTTTTGACCACATGTGATTTAGAACCAGGGGGCTGGGTTGTTTTATCTGTATGTCACGTTGCGCTCCAGGCCGTTGTGCCGCCTCTGTGGTCTGTGGAGAAAAGTAATTACTACAGGACCTAAAGCCACCAGCTCTGGCCCGCGGACCTTTGCTGCCACATCCTGTGAGCAGTGGCTTCGCTTGTAAAAGATCTGCTCTATTCTCATGACCGGTATGCTGCCTATTTCTAACCCTCCTTCACTTAAAACCACCACCCCTCTCAAAGTTTTTTTAAGAATTTTTATCAACAAAGCATTTGATTCTTTAGCAGGTTGCTCTTTGTGCTCAGTATGTCTTCATCTACCTCTCTCTTTTCTCTGTCACACATCTCTGCTTTTCATCGTCTTCCCTTCTTCATCTCCACCACACTTTATCGAGGGCCCAGCTTTCTCTAGAGTGCTTCCAGAGCGTGGCCTGCGTCTTTGAGGGGAAACCTCCGCTCTTCCCAGTAATCACCACTTAAAGGGAATTCCTTCTCCGACAGCAGGCCTGCAGCTCTGCATCTTTGAACATTTGATGGTTTGATGGCTATAATTTGCTTAAAATAACACCAATAAAGTCATGAAGCTGTAAATGCCTAAATACCTAATGTACCAAGATGAAACGCAATATACAGCCTTTGATTTTGTAACTTTCAAGAGCATCTTGGCTACTTAGTTTATATGGAATGTGTTTTGAGGTGTTCTCACAGATATATCTTTATTATATGTACATGATCTATTTAAAGAGATTACACTTTTGACTCTCATTCATACAGACTTTTGAATATCTCTAAACTTCGGTATAAACAAGCACTTTTGTGGCATTAAGCTAAGCTATAATCTTCTAATATTCTGCAATATTATACATTCTTGCCCAATGCAAGAGGCTTTGCAAACATTACTCCTCAAGCAACATAAAAAGTGAGTTAAATTAGACAGCAACTGCATAATCAGCAGCATTGAGCCTGCACTATTATGACACATCAGTAATACTTCATGCAGCAGTGGCAGGGTATTGTTCATTCTCAAGGCCCGGCCAATAGGAGGAGGCGGCATCTTTCAAAATCAGGGGAAAGCCCTGAACTGCCTCTGGAGTCAAAACACTCTCACTGCCCTCTCCTTTCTCCTCCTCCTCCAACCTGCCCTCAGTTCATGTCAGAAATACCTGTTGTATTCATTCCGAGCTGACATTGAACACCTGAGCTTACAGGACCATGAGGAGAATTACTTAGAGCTTTCTCCCAATTTGATCTGAAAGGAAAGACAGGTAAAATATAGTGGAGAGAGCTCTTAATATCGTTTTTTTCTCTGTATTAAGTAGTATTGGATAAACATTTCTAAGCATAATCACTCAAACTGTGCTGTAAATTAGCATTGGTATGTGACCTGCAACAAGGTCTTATCTAATCAGTGATTCCCAGGGAGGAAATCCTTCTCCAGCAGACCCCTTTCTGTGTCATGTTGACACAACACAGTGGCCCGTCACTAATCTCCATCATACCTGACCCCCTGCATCGCTGGGTCAGATTTTAGGGTCACCACATGACTGCAAATGAGGAGCTAATAATTACAAGGGCCTCTGATTTCTTGCTTTCATGATTAGCTGAAAGCCTACATATGACTGAAAGGTGGACACTGACAGCTTAAGTCACATCATGTGACAAGGTGAGACATACAAAAAGCAGGTGCAATTGTCTGCATCTATGTTTATAAGAAATCCCTTTGCTGCTTGTGCACAGATTAAATGGACCTTACGCACCTTTCAATCCAGGCTGTTTGTACACGAACAGCATCTCGACCGCAACCTCCTGTCTTTAAATGGCTGAGTAAACAAACCAGCAGACATAATAGTGTGCCGCTTTGTTAAGGGAAAGGGCAGGGAGCTAGTTAAGGAAGGAGTCTGGCCCCACATGAAAAGAAACGGAGAGAAGAGACGCCTGGGTGTTCCTTCAGCATTGTTCAGCCTTCTGCCTCTGAGGGACACCTGTCATTGGCTGGGCGGTTTACACAGGTGCCTTAACCCCGCCTGATTTGTTGGCCTCGAAAGGAGACTTCAGTCAACAGGTAGCGTGAGGGGAACAATAGTGACGATCCTGACGAGGAGAGAGAGAGAGAGAGAGAGAGAGAGAGTGTGTGGGAGGAGGGTGGGTTGGCGAAATGGAGAAATGGATTCTTTAGAAAGCACCTGAGGGTTTGTGTGAGATAATCTGTTTGCCTTTTACCAACAGTTTGTAGGGTGGAGGAAGGTGTATCGGTGTGTTTGTGGCGCTCACAGTATTGCTCAAGGATCCTTCTCTACTCTCTACTTGTTTATGACCTCCCGTCCACCTCTCAAGAAGCTCCTCTTCCAAGTGGCCTGCGCAGTTTCAATCATCTATCTTCAGTCCTCTCTGTTTCACCCTCGCCTCGTTTCCATGGTTCCCCTGCTGTACCCAAGACTTGGCTAACTGGAGGGCTGCACAAACTCGTGGTCTCTCATGGTGCTGGCGCCTTGCCAAGAACCAGCCCTAATAATGTGATACTGTTACACCACCACCACACACCCTGGCTTCAAGAGCGAGCAGCAAGGGCTTGTTCCTACCACGTTGTTTGTGTTGATGTTTTTGTATGCGTGTGTGTGTGTGTGTGGTCTCGCTGCCAGGGGGAATGCCAAGTTCCCTCTCACCCTCTGTGGAATGTGGCAGGCAAACCAGACCTGTGTGTGTGAACGGGAGATTACTGTGGAGGGAGAGAAACTATTAACCTGCACAATTAGAAAAAAATAAAATTGCAACAGTGACGCCATAAGAACAGTTTCTTAATTGCACAAAGCTTTAGAAAAGGGGAAATATGCCAAACAGCTTCTTAATCAAAATGTTCAGGTTAAATAGGATCACAGAGACACACACGCTAAGAGAAACTGCTTTTAATGCAGCCCACAACTTAGCCAGTTATATAAGTGTTACAAGGTAACTCTGATAGAACTAATAGCAGAAATAAATACAGGTATTGTAGGTAGTGATGTTACTAAGAATTTGTGTATAAATCTGAGTGGTAATGTAAAAACAGAGCTGCTTTGGTTGCTTTCCAGCTCCCGTTCCTCAGCATTTGAATTGGCATGCAAATCATCTCTAAATAACACTCATAATTAACTTAAAATAGTATTGCATGTGCACCTGTTTTCCATTTTCACAACTCAGCCACAGGTGGAAACCTATTACTGTGAGCGCTTTGAGCAATGGTGGTTTAATAACCATCTCTATTTAGAGTGAGGCTGACCTTTCCAAGCCTGAGAATGTCTCTTGTTTCCCTTCCTCCTTTTAACTGTGGCCATGGTGATAAGGGGACAATGTGTGTGTTTTGTGCGTGAGCATGTGTGTGAGAGAACACCGTTTCAATGTTATTTCCTCCTCCCAACCAAACACTAACCAAATAAAGGTAATTGAATCACACTGTGTCCACTTTGTGAGTGTGTGTGAGCGTGCGTGTGTGTTGACTCTTTGTAAATGTGTTTGCAGAGCACTTAAGCAGGAAGCTTAAACTCATTTTGGAGGTTGTTTTCAGTGGTTTAAAAGGTAGAGCTTTGTAGCATTTTTTACTACATGACTTTACAAACACTGTCACAGTATGAATTTAACACCGATAAAGCTGAGATACATTTTTGAACTAACAAGGAAGCAATTGGAAAAGTTGAGTTCCAGCAAAATACTTGTGATGAACCGTCTTTTGTGTCACCCTGAGCCAGCAACTAAATGGTCCATATAAGTCCAGAAAGACATTATATGATGGTGGCCAGGGGATCAGCTCTCTCCTTTATCTGCGTTTTCCTCCTCACAGGCTGGAATGTTAATGGTGGCTTTGTGATGGGTTCAGTTCTCCTGTGTGACTGACAGGCTGACTGGCAGCTCTCAAAGACTCTTAATGGGATAGTAGAGCTCACTGAGAGACTTCAGTGTTTTAAAAGAATAAGAGCTTTTATTTCATTTGAAGCAGCCTCCAAGGTTAAATGAAAGTTCACTCTGTGCTTGTTCCATTAGATGGTTTATGTAATGGCTCTGTTCACAGTGCTAATACCAGCTGGTTGTCTGGTGGAAGTAAACATAGTTATAAGCAAGTGTAGTAACATGCTAATAAAAATTTCAGCCTGAAAAGTGACACATTTTGTGGCAGATATGTGGAAAATGTAAGTCCTGTGAGTATAATGCATTTTATCCTTGTATCAAAAGTGGTTTGGCAGGCATTTTTTAATATCAACCGCAAGAGTCTGTTCCACAGCCATGACTAGCGGGTTGGCGCTAAAAGCTATATAAGCTAAAGCTTTACCCTCTGTAAGCAGTCATCTGTTGAGGCTTGCTGATATGCAGCACTAGCAAACGTCCACGGAAACGCTCCAATATTATACAAAACAGTGGTGGAAACTGCAGCATGCTACCGTTAAAGTAGCATGAAACTGGGAAAACAGTGGTAGCATATTAGCTTTAATCTGGTTAATGAGAATTTTATTCCTCATTGGTTCCAGTACAGGTAAATGAAACTATATGGAGTGTATTTACTCATTTTTTGCAAGTGTAAAGAGGTTTATACTGCACACAGTTATGATGCAAATTATTCTAAATGGCTACACCTCATTATTAAGCATTCTTCAATGTTTTGTGCATTCAGAGACGGTCAAACTGTCTCATGGTAACAGCCTCTTTGGTATCTTGTCTCACAGGTTACTTGTCCAAAGTGTTGAGGAATTACACCGAGCAGGCCTGTGACGGAGACTTCCTGTCTGTCCGCTGCCCGCCCCGCACCACCATCACCGTCCAATCAGCTTTCTATGGAAGGAGAGGTGCCTCCGACCCCCAGCAGTGCCCTCAGACCTACCAGGCCCTCCTAAGTTCGTATAACGCTCAGGAGGATGACAGATATTGTTCTGTGTCCACTGCACTACAGGTAAATACATTTCTGATACCCAATTCCATTTTAGTTACTTTTCGTAAGTGTTTTTTTTAAGTAGCTAGTTGCCAAGATTAGAGTTTTCCTAAGCCTCCTTACAGTTCACAGTCCTCCCCAGTGTCTGCCATTTGTCTCAGACCTGGATCTCATCTTGGCATTCCGCCACTCCTCCTACACATACACAGCCCCTCTTTTGAGCTGCAAATCCTCCTGAGAGAAAGTGTCCCGTAAAATGGTAAAATTGGCCAAGGGTTAAAATGCGGAGGACCACTGATTATGTAATGCTTTGTGAGGATGTTTTCCGGCAAATTACACTCTCTAAAGAGGAAGCAGTCTTGTATGTTCCCATGACACAAAGCGATTTCATGGGGTCTTTGCCTTAGCATCCTCTCCTAAATTGGGATGCGGCTGGACTAGAAGGCCCGCTTTGCAACACCAACACAAACACACACAAACACATCCTGTTCAGCATTCATTCAGTTGTTTGGTTTATTCTTAGTGCCCCTGCCTTCTAGCGTTGGACACCCTCCGTTTCCATAATAGACAGGACAGCCATGAATGCACAGACACAGAGAGTGCATTGTGTTGAAGTGAGAGAATGACTGACTGCTGCACCATCCACATCGGTACAACCCTGAAGAATCTTCTTTTACCACCTGTTCATCCCCCTTGGTTTGTTGGTGTAACAGTATAAATATCTCCATGTAAAATTATTATTTTAAGGGTATCCTATAGGGCAACGATTAATCTGCTTTTTTTTTTTTTAGAAATTTTTCTTACATCTAAAAAGGTACTGACTGTACTGACAAAGATATAGAATAACAACAGAGAAAAACAGCAGAATATGTAAGTCCATCTCTCAATACTTTACGACTTCAACAACCTATCTGTGGTTCTCAGTCCCAAGCTAACTGGTTCCTACAAAAGACATTTAACATGTCATGGATATATACTTTTATTTAGAAAAGGCAAAATACTTCTCTAAAACAGCTTGGCACTGTAGTTTTTAGCAAATATTTTTAGCAAACTGGAGTAAATACTTAATTTGATGGGGACTATTTTCAGTTGTGGATTTGGTGCGATAGTGAGTATTTACAGCAGCAGGACAGTGTTTATGGGATGGACACACAAAAAGAAAGCACCCACATTTATGGTGATGAATGAACGTGCCACCCAGTGTAACTGTGTTGCTAATTTATGCGTTTTTAATTGTTTTTGGATGACAGATACACAGACATCTTGTTAATAGGATAATTTCACTCTTTGATTTTGTCTTTTCATCACATTACATTAATCACACATAGTGAAGGCCCTCTGTTTTTGTTTTGTTTAAGGGGGAAATACACAGATCATTTCCCTTATTTTCCCCCCGGTACTGCACCAACCACAACTCCCTGTGCTGCATACCACGACCTATTCTATCTAATGCTTCTCTTTTAATGTGAAATTCGGGCAAGGCTCTGAACGGTATCCATTCAGGCATTCCTCTTAGCGAGTGGGAATTCGCTAAGGGAGAATGTAGTGTGTTGGAATGTGCTCACCTGGGTTACAGCAGGCTAAAAGATGATGAAACTAGAGAAGCTAAAGGATGCCAGGAAATGAGTAGAGTAGAGCTTTCTCCCATTCTCTTTTTTTTTTCTTTTACCTGCTCCTCTCCTCCATATTCCCATGGTTATAAGCAGCCTGTTTGAAGTGGTTTTAGGTTTGCCTGCTGCTGGTCTCACCATCGTTGGCTTATTGTTCTCCCTCTAAACCTCTTTTTGGTCTTCACCCGCTCTCTGTCACTCTTCCCTCTGTAGAAAATGCTGGACGAGTGCCAAGACAGAAGGAGCTGTCAAGTCCTTGTCAACAGCCGCGTGTTTGGGACAGACCAGTGTCCTGGCAGCAGTAAATACCTCATTGTCCGGTACAAATGCAGACCTAGTAAGTCCCTCATCGCCTTGTATCCTGACAGTGACACACATTTCTGTCCCTCTCTGTGCTGGGACCATTCTCTCTCTTTTCTCACACGTCTCCACACTCAGTCAGATGTACACCAAAGGTGGGGTCACTTCATTTGCAATCTTTATAAATTGGTCACTAATATGTAGGTTTATTTTATAGTTTTTAACAGACATTACTTAAGCGAGGAAAGCATGCATTTGTTGGGGACTATTTTCAGCTAAATATTTGGTGCACATTTGACATATGCTTTTTGTAATCTTCTGGTATTTTTATACTCTTATGATGTCTGATGTCTGCATTAAACATGGTCAAAGGTCCAAAATCTGAGGTGAACATATGTAAAAATGCTCCCTATAAGTCAAAAGCTCAGGCTTCAGCCTGCCCTGAATGCTGTGTTTGCAATGTTACCTCTACGTCCTCCTTGTGATGACATCAGATTTTTCGCCTATGCACACAAACGGCTGTCCATTCTGTAGTCTTTGTTGCTAAGGTTGTTCCATGGGTTGTTTGCGTTGTCCACTTATTAGCATATTTCGGATCAGATTTGGGCTCTAACATGTACGAATGTATTTGAGAAGTTTCCATTTCGAGTAAAGAACAAGAAAAAGAATTCTACTACTATTATTTGTTTACAAGAGTGGACCCATTGGGAGGAGCGGCTTAAAGAGACAGAAGCTAAAACAGCCTGTTTCAGACAGAGGCTGAACTGAGGGGCTGTATAAAGGACCAGTATGAGATAAATGGTTTTTTCAAATTTTTTTGAACAATCACACAGAGATATACCATTATATATTCCAGAATATAAATATAGACCTGGAAACGCGCATGATACATCCCCTTCAATAGTTTTTGGACAACATCAGAGAGATCTATGTGACACAATGGAATAAGCAGTATCAGGCTCTGGCTATAAAAATGCTTTAGTATGCTCAATTCCTTATTGGTTTTCTAACCCTAACCCTTTTACAGGATTTGTTTACAATAAGCAAAATATAGAAGTTTGCCACCCTTATCTTATAAAACCAACACAAGTATTTCACTTTATTTCCTGTTTAACTAAATTCTCCAATTGTATGACCCCACCATAAATTCTACAGTGAATTAAGAGTATCTGTTTGAATCTCTAAATTCTCTGCTGTCTTCATGGCGCTGTTTAAAGGAAAAAAAACTCTTTGCGTGCCTCTCCCTTTATCCCTCTCTCTGTGAGCCAGGAAGCTAAGAGTATCACTCCGGAGGGGAGCCAAAACAGTGCAGTAATCCCACCCAGATTCTACTCTTCATTCATGGCTCAGTGCTGTGCTGAGCCGAGCCGCACTGAGCTGTGCAACAGTTCACACTAGAGTGACCAGAAGTGGGCATTAATCCACTGATCCCCCTGCCCTCCCCACTTTTTCTTTCTCCACCGGACCCCGGGGCCAATCAACAGCTCTTTGTTCACTGTCACTTAACCAATGACTTCTCAAGGGAAGAGAGAAAGGCCGCATGGGGTGTTAGTGAGGTGCAACGGGCAGGTGTCACTGCCTCTGAAAAGAGAGGTGGATGGAGGATAGAGGAAGCGAAGGAGAAAGGGAGGGAATGAGAGAGAACAAGAGTGAATCCGTCACCAAGAGATATAACAAACCGTCCCTGCCCCTTTTCTCTGCTCTCCTCTCTTTCTACATTCCTGTTCCACTCCCCACATAGATGTAGAAACGGCTGCCGTTGTGTTTTTATTTGCTGGCCAGTGGAGCTGCTCTGGCTGTCACAGGTCACTGTGGCTGGATGTGTGTGAGGAATGCCTTTGCATGGCTCTACATGTCCACTGAGGAACTCTACCTCTGTGTGTTTACACTCAGTGGAGCCTTTTGTCAGGCCTCTGTTTTCAGAGCTTATTAAGAGCTGCTCAACAGATGTTTTATATGATTAAAAGATGAGAAAATTACACATCAACCAAAAATGTACCGTTTGAAGCAAGCAGGATATGCTCAGTGTATTACTACTTTGATCTTTGTTTCATAGATTTAGCCATCATTCATATCAGTAATAATAACTGTTAAGATATGGAAATGCAGGGACTTTATTAGATACAAGTCCAAGGGGGCAAGAAACACATGAGCAATCAGAAGATCAGGCAGGTTTTAAACAAACTCCAGGTCAGACAAACTTGACCTACATGGTTTTCTTGTGCAATGAGGTGTGATTATTGACATTTCAGGTGGACTCATATTTGGTTTTATGGTCAAATCAAGTGGTTTACAACCTGTGTTTCTGAATGCTTTCTCACACAAATGATGGCCAATAATACAAAAATATGACCCAATTCGTAGTATTGTTTCTCAGGGATCCAGTTGCAAGGAGAAAGCTAATGTTTTCATTCTAAGCGAAATAGTTATTGTTTCAAAACTGCCTAATTAATTCCAGATTTTGTTCTCATTTATTCCAGATCTTAAAATCACAACTTAGTCCAAACATGTATTAATGTCAGTTGTAACCCTTTGTATCCTCTTTCTCTCCCTCTCTCCAGACGAGTATAAGAGTAAGGTGGTCTGTGAGGAGGAGAGGATGAGGCTGAGCTGCAAACGGGGTATGCAGATCGCTGTTTACTCCGCCATGTTCGGCCGAACTCAACAGGGCACCCTGGAGTGTCCCCTGCACTACAGGAGAGCTCCGTCAGTAGGTGAGGCACCTTCATACTCTCACACCATGGCAGTAAGACTGCTGAGTGGCTGAGGAAGCTACATTTTTACGAAAGGACCCACGAACCGGTTGTACCAGTTCTTTATACATTTAAACTTCCTCATTATAAGTAACGTTTGAACTAAGTGGAGGTTTATACATCACTAAATTAAAATGGGTTCCACCACACAAATGAGTTCTTATGTAGAGATAACTGTCACCAAATATTTTCAACTGCCAAGTATAACTGATGTGTAACTAACCAACAGAGCTTATGTCAGCTTCCTAATGTATGACCTGTGATTGAAGAGTAAAAAGAGTAACATGAAGTATAGTCACATATCTGACTTCACACTTACACTCCTAAATACAGTCAGTAAGGTTAGCATAATCGGTTATTTCATATTGTACTATTTTTGGCAGCTATGTTACAATTTATATTACTACAAAGACTTTTTTTCATTGGACAACACTGTGAATGATTCCTGGCAGATTTACAGATTACTGAAGTGTTTAGTAGTGAAGATATTTCTTAATTTTAATGGTGCAACTTGAGTTACTACTAGCAAACTAGTGATTTACTATTAAGTAGTAGTAGTAGTAGTTGTGTTGTAGCTAAAAACACCCAAACAAAGTTAATAACTTAGTAACATAACTTAGTCCGGACTTAACACACAAACTTAGTGATGGATTCGCAAATACCTGGTACAACTCAGACACCGTATACTATCAAGTCCTAGGATGCTGTTTTGTAGTGATCTTATTTAGTGATCATCCATTAGAGGAGGTGGGCTAGGGGTCATAATCATATTAACATCAGTACTGTTTGACATTATCATTCACTTTATTCATAGCATCAGTTTTGGGGTCAGGCTGGAGAGGAATGAGATTTCTAACATGAAGACACAAGCTGAGAATACAAATGCTTGGGTTTGCATGATATTTAAATGAATCTCCTTGCTCTGCTAATGCTCTTATACATATTAATGATAAGTGAGAGTGGAATCTCAGGTCACTGTGGGCTTTGATTTGTTCTCTTGCCAAGACATGCCAGGTGTCATTATGCATCAAGCAGATGACTCATTTTTATTGGTGAGTTTTACACGTCAGGACACCTCAAAACCACAAAGAGAACTACAAACGCTGGCCGGCTCATAATTCCTGCTGAAGCTCTTTTTCATTATTCTTTCAAACGTGGGTGATATTGCCCTGACATGTTGTTGTGGTTTGGGATATTTAATAGTTTACGTATTTTTCGCCCAGTAGGCTCCACACTAGCCTGCCACACCCATCTTTGACATCAGCCATTCAAAACTGTTCACACTGTTCTGCTGATTAATAATTTAACTTTTAGGTACAAATTCACCATCTACCATTTATTCATCTTGTTCTGAAGGCATGTTGAGATATATAAAACCACCACTCAAGCTCAGATAGACACACACAAACATGCACACACACATTGCCAGGGGAATTGGGGTGGAATGTAGATCAGATGTCTCTGTCATCCAAAGCTCAGAGTTTGGCCTGTAGAAAAGGGACAGTATTGAGTTCCCTCCAAGTATGTATGTGTGTGTATGTGCATGTGTGAGCGCATGGGATATCCAGATGTACCCTCGCTCTTGTTTAGGGGAATGTTAATGACTCTAAGCTTGGATCCATGACAAGTATTAGTATAACCATAGCTACCGTGGTGGCCTCCACCTCTTTGCTGGACAGCTCATTTATTTCTCTTTTAGTCTGCGATGCTTTTGTTTCGTTAATATATAGAAGGAAATGGACACTTGAGGTTTGCGCCTGTAAATAAGTAGCTCGAGCAGGTGTAAGATAACTGATGCGTGTGTGTGTGTGTGTGTGCTAGAAACAGCCTGTATGAAGCTGCAAATGAAGACTAAATATCATTCCTCATGATTCACAATTCAAACAATGCTAAAGACATGCCCTGAAGTGTGTGTGTGCACGCCTGTGCGTGTTAACCTCTTTATGATAGAGGTGTCAGGACGGGGTCGAAAGGCTGACACCGGCATCAGTCACCGAGTAATCAGAGACAGATATAAAGAATAGCATTGTGTGTGTGTGTGTGTGTGTGTGTTATTGTGCTCGATATGAGCATTGAGAGCTGCTTTGAAGCAACCTCAGCGAGCGTCAGTCCTCTGCATGCAGGTAGGTGTAGCGGTGAGACAGGGTTGGCCTGATATCTGGTTTCAGACTCAGGATTAAATACAGTAGCCGAGTTCTCTCAGCATTGATGGAAAATGGACTCTTATGTTACAGTTGCACAAAGGCCATATCAGAGCAGAGGAGACATGGTGGTTACTGTCAAATCACATGTTAACCTTATGTGTGTTTACATCAACTATACACACAGATGCACACAAACGCCTTGTTGTTCTTGTTCACCCATTATACAGTATGCTTTCTCTCTCTTTCACACACACACACCCACACACACACTCCAACCACACACAAACACCTCCTCAGGCTGTCCCAGACTGTCTAGCAGTGCCCTAGTGGGATTTCCCCTGTCATCCCTGTCTTTGATGTGGCTCACGTGTCACCAGGAGCAGGAAGTGAGGGTGTCATGATTGACAGCTCAGACACACACCGTTAATTATCTTTAAACGTTTTTCCTCCTCTCTTTGCCCTCAAATCCGAGGTGGTGCGGTGCCTTGCGCATGTGTCAGCGCGCGTGTGTTTGTGGCTCTTTGTGTCTGAATAATCTCGGGGTTGCCAGTCGCATTATGCGCAAGCTTGTTTTGTACCTATTTTGATTTTATGTCTCTTTAAACGTGTGTTTAAATGTGCCAACAAGGTAGGTTAAAGTAATCTCCTAAACCGCAGCGCCCTGGCAAGCTCACCGCTGCCTGAGGTGTGAGATCAACGCCTGAACTCACACAGCTGGCTGCACCTGCCCAGGTGAGCTGCGCACTGTGTCGGATAGAAAGACATGACAGTGAACAGCAGCAGGGAATTTTCTTGTACACTGTTTTATAAAAAACAACTCCTGTACATGTTCTGTTTCTATTTTATCCTTACACCACGGTTGCAATTCAATACCAGCCAGATAGATTTTTCTTTCTGGTTTGCCTCCATCTTCTGAAGGTGCTTTTCTAGTCTACAAACCATATTTAGCTTGTGAAATTTACTGTCTTTTTACTGCCATGGAGAGCTGTAGTGAGCTGGTTGCTTGCTGAATCCAAAAGGAAAGGTATAACAGACAAAAAACAAGTGCATACACAGGCATGTGCTCACAAATGTAGGACCTCTTTGATCTCGTTTGTTCCTTGGTTTTGGGGTGGGGTGGGAGTGGTGGAGTTGGACAGGTCTTAGCTGTGATGGAGGATCCTCAAAGCAAAGGGGCCAGTCTCAGCCCTCCTCTCTCATCTACCCCATTACCATCACACACACCTCTTGACATCCAAATAGCCCCCCATGCTTGGCATGCAAGGTCTCAGACTGCTTTTTTTTTTCCCTTTTTTTTTTTTTTTTTTTGAAGGCCACTGCACTTTCTCTTTTGAGTATGTGCTTCAGACGAGGCCCACAGCAAGATGTTTCAAACTGTAAGCACGGACCACTTGGTTTCACAGATGATTATAGTAGCCTTTTAAAAGCCGAGCACGCACAGCTGCAGTTCAAATTTAACACTTGGCTTTTGGAAGTCTGTTCCAGTTGTTAGGGTGATAGCTCCACTGTAACTCTATCTGCATGCCTCGTCCACTTTGATGCGCACAGAGCAGATAAGTAACAGGATGTCGGTGTTGTTTTGAACATTGCAGATTAGATAAATTGTACAGTTCGGTGTGTTTCAACCTGCGCTGGAGGAGTAAGTTTAGTTTAGCTGAAGGCCTCTTTATGTAGCAGTAGGTGACATATTTCAATCAGTGAGCTCTCGGGGGCCACTGTTTTCCCTTCTCAAAGACAACATCCCCACCAAATCTTTGTCCCTGCATGTGTTTTCCATGATAACAGGTTCATGCAAGGTTTAGGGCAAAGGGTCACCACTGATTGGAATTTAGATGTGGTGTTTGAATATATGAAATAACATGTTGCTAGTGATAACACATGCACAGGGTGGACTATTTTTGTATGTGGTGCTGACTCTGACTTGAAGAATAACCTGCTATCAACTTACAAACACAGCTGAAGTGTGTGCACGTGTGCATTTATCTGTGTCTGTGTGTGTGTGTGCATGTGTGTGTGTGTGTGTGTATGTGTGTGTTCTGCTGAACATTTGAAGACTGAAAATAAAAAAATATATTGTATGATTATTTGAAATATCATCAAACCATTAAACCTCAGTAATATTTGAATCCACTGTGTTGCAGTAAAACATGATCCTGGTGAGGTGAATAGATCATTTACTGTAAATGTGTGTGTGTGTGTGTGTGTGTGTGTGTGTGTGTGTGTGTGTGAGTGGTCTCGATCCATTAATGACATTTACAGAAAGCACTTGGCGTGTGCAGGTCCTTTCGCCCCCTCACGGCATCTGAATGTGTGTCAGCTTTTCTGCAATACAAAGACTTTTTAATACTACAACAATGACTTAAGCCTCCCTATCAAATGATACGCAGAGAGGGTGGGTCAGAGTAGAAGAGGAGACAAGTACTTTTGACAAGTTTGTCCGCCCATTGTCAGGTCTGAAATTCCAGGAAAGCTGTGCGTGGGTGGAAAACCTGGAGGATTATTATGGAACACTGCTGTGAGAATTTTTCTGGGAAAGTGTTGTGTGTGCGTGTGTGTGTGTTTTTAATGGAAGACACAAGAGCTGACCTATAAATTTGTCTGACAGTCATTGAATCCACCAGCAGATTTCTTTACTGCACCCACAACACACTCATCCTAAATTAGTCTTAACATGTGACAAGTGAAACTTAAAGTCAGCTATCACAACACACAGGAGCTATTTGCTGATGTTGGTTTCAAGCAAGCAGAAAGTTAGATGTATGGTGGATGACTTATGTGACAAAAAGGGCTGAGCCATATGGAGGTGCTGCTGGTATTGGGCAACATATCAACATATACTCTTAATGCGGGCAACAAAGAGAAACAAACACACTAAAACTTATGATTCCTTAACATTTTATGTTTCTGTCTCACCAGAGCTTATCCTGTGCAGCTCTCTGTATCTGACCTCGGGCTCTGTTTCCCTCTGTGATCAGTCACGACATGGGGAGAATAAGTGTGTGTTTGTCCAGGAAACGCCTCCCTTTTCCTCAGTCACTGCGTCTCTTGACTCTAGACCTTCTCTTCTGAATCATAGTCCTGTCCTTGCTGGGTGTGTGGAGGGTAGAGGGTGGGTCCGCAGGGTTCGAGGTGGTTGGGGGTAAAGGTCTGAGGTAACTGGGGTTATTCATGCCTGTTCCCCTCTGTGTGTGTGTGTGTGTGTGTGTGTAAGTGTGCGTGTGTGTGCTCATATAAGCATGGAGAACCAGCATACAATCCTCTTGTCTCTGTAAGTCTCTATCAATCTATGAAGCCCCACCAGCCCAGTCCAGCCCCACCCGTTACTCTGTGGGCCCCCTGTTCAACTAATCACCCAGCCAGGGAATCAAAGCTCCAGCTAATGGGGGCCTGTCTGTCAGTGGACTGCCTTGTCACAGAGGAAAGTTTTCAGCGTGGCACACCGGCTCAAACGAGCCCTCTGGGAAGGAAAAAAGAGAGAGAGAGAGAGAGGGAGAGTAAATGAAAGCACATCAGGGCTGCAGCATCTGTACATAGACACAGGTACATACATACACAGATTCAGCAGCGCAGCATAGTAGTCATGGTGACAAAGTTAATGATAAAAAAAATAGGCGAATAAATGAAATTTACTGGCTTTTTGTGTAGCTTCAAATATGTATTTTTTAATCATGAAAAATTGTGGGAAAATTTCTATTTATATAGAGTAGGCAGTTATATCATTATGTACATATTTCAGAATACAAGGCCTATACACTGACATTTCATCAGTTTGTATGGCATATCTGACAAGAACATAAGATAAATCATGGATTTCTTGGTTTATGAAAATGCTGCTATATCAGTCCTCAGGATGCAGCTCTGCAGGCAATTCTCAAGTGATATTCAGTCTTGTTTTTCATGCTGTCTGGTAGATTCACTTTGGCATTTAAGTCATTATATTTACTTTCTGATATAGACACTGTAAATGCCATCTTAACACAAATGCATCTATTTTTTTTAATCAAACTTGTATAAACATTCATTCATTCTCATAATACTGATATCAAGCACACATGTCAAATATATTCGACTATGACATACTGTATATTTGACATTCTTACATATAATATATATTAAAATATGTTTTTATATTCCTTTAAACTGATGCAGGCTTGTTTTAGACATTTTTCAACTGCACCAAACAAGCAAGAAGAGAGCTTTAACTGTATGGGGAGAGGTGTACTACTGTAAAGGAGCAGCTAATTAGTTCCTCTGAGACAAAGCACCATGGCATTTGGTTTTCCCAAAAGGCATAACGTTGCCAGCGATATCACAATATCTCTCTTCAACACAATCATTCATTTTAAGAGTGTCTTTTTTTTCCTTTTAAAACTGCAGATGAAGCAGGTTGTGAATTTTCCTGATCAGTCGCCATCAGTGAATCTGCATGTGTTGTGTGGGAAGTGTCTAACCTTTTAGGTGTCTGACTGGTTATCCAGTTTCACTCACTGGTTCTCACAGGCGTCCACCTCACTGCGTCCTTGTTGGGAATTCCAGTGTGTCGGCTCCGTCTGGGGAGTGTCCGGTTGCCCCTTGGAACCACGTCCACATTTACAGACAGTGATTCAGGTTCACATTCTCCAGAAGCTTACTACACATAGTCTGTGGCTTTATAGGTACAAACACTATCAGTAGCAGGGAATAAAGTGCGACTCTCTTTTGATAATCCAATAAGGTAGGATTGCAGAGTCAAAGAATTCCCAATGTTGACAATATGCATGACCACTAGATTGCCCTCTTTCACTTCCTGACTGGGACATTTACCCTTTGACCTGTGCCATAATTTGTTGTGGGCTGTTGACGTGTGAGCCAAGCCTTAGCCAACCTGTTCTCTCTACCTTTTTTTCTGATCTCTCTCTCTCTGTCTCTCTCTTTGGGGCCCACCAGGGCAGACCGTGCGAGAGCCCAGTGTCCACTTTCAAAGGCTCATCTCCTTGTGTTGTTTTTAGGGGTTAGATGGACCATGGGGGCCTGGGAGGCATCCATGTGGAACCCAGGCCCATCCGCATTCCCACAAGACTCAGCAGGAGGTTCTTCTTTATTGCTGCTCCTCACACCTCTGTCTGTGGTGTCACTGAAGTTCATGAGGGAGGACAAAGACTATTGATTTCACTAGGATTGCACAATTCAGTGCATTTCCATTTCTCAGTATTTGTCTCCAGAGAATGTGAAGTATTTGCTTCACATAATGAATTTGCAGTATGGTTGAACCTTTGACCTTTTTGCTCTGGGATGTTTTAACTCCAAACCCTTGAAATGTTGATTTAACTTAATAAATAAATTGAAAACATAATAAATCATGATCACATTTTTTAGCTAAATTGCTGTAACCATTGACATGCAACCCTGCATTCGTCACATCAACATCCAACATTTTATGATCTGAATATTGATATATTTCAGCCAGTTACTGCCTGTCTGGCCTGTCTTTAAATGCACATTTGTTAAACAGTAGGCATGTAAAACTTTTTTTTATGATTTCCTTAAAGTTCCTTCTAAAGTGTGGGGGTACAGCAGGTCAGCATATCATCTTCTGTAGTGTCGTTATGAATGTGAGAGAGGAAGGAAGTGGGAGCAGAAAGAGGAAAGAGAAGAGCCTCATCTGTCCGTCCGCGCTCCCCAGAGGATGAGAGCAGAGGAGAGGGGTCTGGATGAGCTGGCGGGTGCTTAGCGATGATGTATGAGAGCCACATCCATCACTCTGTCTGGTGTCCATACACAAACACTCACACACACACATACACACATGTTGGATCAGGTATCCACTAGACAATGTGAGGCCCCAGTAAGGTTTCTGTGTGGGTCTATGTGGACAGAGGCTCTACCATGGGAGCTTAGAGAGCCTTGACGGGAATGAGTGTGTGTGTTTGAGAAGTCCCTTTACTGTCTCCAGAAAGTGTGTGCGCAGGTACGTGTGTGTGTATGTGTGTGTGTGTGTCCCTTTCTGTTGTAGCTGACAGAGACTCATGTAGCCTTTTGTGTCTGAAGAGCTACTTGTCCATCAAACACTCCATGGCAAGGTAGCAAGAGACTGATAAACAGTATGAATATATCTTTAATAAGAATATGCAGTTAATGTAGGCGTGTCATCTGTTTGTGCTTTAACACTATTTGTCTCCAATCATTCTGATTTGATGAGAGATATTTCACACTGTAGTGGATGACAGCAGTGATATACAACTTATAACTAGGAGGTTATAACTCTGTCTTGTTGGTAAATGAACTATAAATCGAAGCAGTTGTTAGCAGAGCACCAAGATTATATCTGTCTTTAATGTTTCATCCTAATATTGCTTTATTTGGGCCCTGATATTTCTTAATAATATATCATAAGAAAGGACTATTTCATCTGGTAGTAATTATTGGAAAGAGTAGGTACAATCAAAAAGAGAAACAGTACATACAGTAATCACTAACTCATGTATTTGAGTATCTAAGAAAGACTTAAGGAAAATGCAAATCTGTTCCAGTGAAGTGCTGGGAGAACGGAGAGCATGCTTTTATTTCTAGTAAGGAAGAGATTATAAATTCCTGAAAAATGTCCTTGAAAAAACTGCTTAAATATAAATCTTAATGACTGGGAAAAATATCAGAAATTAATTAAAACCAAAGTAATTTTTTGGGAAATTTTCTTCTCTATATTTATTGTGTTAGATGTTTGTCTATAATTTATAAATGCACAGAAATTCTTAGCTGAGCTGACGTCTACTGAGTCGTAAACTTTACTTTGGATTTAAATAGTCTTTACGGAAACCTTCCAAAAAAACTACAGTTACACATTATTTCCTTTCTAGGAATTATTTAGGAAACATCCACTATCTACTCTGTGCAGATAACATCTACTGCATATCTGCATGTCTGTCTGTCCTGGAAGAGAGATAACTACTCAGTTGCTTTTCCTGCGGTTTCTTCCATTTTTCCCTGTTAAAGTTTTGTTGTTTTTGGGGGGAGTTTTTTCTTATTTGAAGGAAATAACTAAGAAAAAAGTAACAATGTCCCTTCTTTTTAAATCATTCATTTATGTAATTAGGTAAAGGGTCTTCTTTTTTTATTATTTTGCATCAGTCTGGTTGTCTAATAATCATTCAATAATGTCTCCCCTCTCCGTCTATCTGTCAGACTGCCAATCGCCTGTGGCTCTGCAGATTCTCACCACCCACTGTCAGGGCAAGAAGTCTTGTCTCATTCGAGCCTCCACCAGAGACTTTGGAGATCCCTGCTACTCTGGCACCAGGAAGTACCTCAGTGTCATCTACACCTGTGGTGAGTCCCAATGCACTTTTACTAAGGGCTCCTGCCACTGGAGGGTGGTGTTCACTCACTGATCAGTTTGACTTCAGTCCTGTCTATGATGATTTAGCTCTTCATTGAAGAAGAAGAAGAAGAAGAAGCTCTTAGATGGACTTTATTTTACTCTGAGTGGAATCATAAGTATTTTAAAGGAATGACTGATGATTGATTACTGTTGCTGCTGCTGCTTGCACACTTTGTGCAAAAAGCCTTACGACATGGATCTCTATACCAGTTCAGTCTTTTGGCCACTAAACTGTATTATGGCTCCCCCTGTGGAGAAATTATGTCTTGGATACTGTTATTAATAATTTGAAGGACTTCTCTTTTACCTTTGAAATGGAATTAAAGGAGTGCATTAAGGAACATCATTTTTATAGTCACTTTTTAGACTATAAATGCTTTCTAAAGGAATATAGCATTTGTTCTTTTGGGCAGATGAAACCTTTTTTAGTAGTTAAAAGCTTCTACAAGTATTTTCTACATGCCAGTCAAACAGCCGCCAAATTCAGTAAAGATACATTTTTCATTGTCCCGTTTGTTTTTACTTTATGTCTGTGCGGATGAGGGAGGATGATGGGCTTCCTTTTTATCTGTTCCCCACCCTTGGGCTTATCCTGACCTGTCAAGGCTGTAATTCATTAACTACACAATCGGAGACACACATGCATGCGCTATCCAGACGCCTCCAGCACCCAGAACTGATCAATCAGCACGATGGCCTGGAGCCTCTCAAACCCGCCAAAATCACTGTCACAGATGCGTCAATTTGGACCAGGCTTACTGTTACATTTGGCATTTCAATGTGATTTTTGAGATGGGATTTTAAGGATCGGGTTTTATGAGATCCATGCGTCCCCACTAGACCCGGAAATCAGCGTTATGTGTCTCTGAAGTCCATAAATTAATTTAAGTCTGTGTCTGGATTGTATTTCTCACTGTTCCTCTACAGCTCTTTTCAATGCTCGTATGCACACTGCGTATGAATTTAAATCCTAAAGTTCTGATCTCATTTTATGGCTTCTACATCTGCTTTTGAAGATCAACCACCCTGAGTTGCTTGTCTCCAATGCATGATTGTCAGATTGTTCTCTCAAGAATTCATACATCCTTTATCTCAACTTGCCAGCGCAGACAAGAACACACAAACTGTTTAGCCGTGTTTATGGAGTCATTTGGCTCGAATCTATGTCTGACCTCCCTTATCTGTCAGTGATAACACATCGTACAGCTCTGTAACACACCAACAGCTGTGGTGCTGAGTTGGGTGGGTAAATGTGTGAGTGTTTATAAGGAGGAAGCAGGGAATGAGAGACAGGGCAGAGAGGGGAAGGATGCGGGACGGTGTAAATGTTCAACAGATAGAGGGGGACGTGCTGCGAGGGGCGAGGAGATGGGTCTTTCTGGGTTGCGGTGGGAGTTGAGGGGGTTGAACGTGAGTAAATCAAGTCGAACTGCTGCAGACATGAAGTCACTTGTTGCTCAAGGCTCCAGCAAAGTGGTAAGGGGATCCTCTTTCATTGGTGGTTGAGTGTGTGTAGGATTGACCCCATTTGTGTCAGACTAGGGGACGGAGGAGGTCTGTCTGCATATGATGGGTAGCATTTAAAGAGTGTGTGGTAGACTGTACAAAGTTTTGTTCCAGCGGAAAAAAGTAGCATTCATGTACACAAAATAACTGATAGAACGAAATAGAAAAATAAAAAATAGAAGAAAGAAAAATAGAAGAAAGACTTTTTGAGGTAGAATTAATAATCAAATAAATAAATGTAAATGAATACATAAATACACTCAGACTAGCAGAATTCTATGAATGTTTTTTTTTGAGTGTGTGTCTCTGAGTGTGTGTGTGAGTGTGATTTTCAATACCACTAAATGGATTACTGCAACTAACAATTATTTTCACTGTCGCTTCATTTGTCTATAATTTTCTCAATTATTTGATCAGTCATTTGGTCTATAAAATGTTAGAAAACTGTTTCTCAAAGCCCAAAATGCAACCTCAAATGTCTTATTTTGTCCCGACCAACAGTCCACAACCCAAAAATATTCAATTTATGTCATAGAAAACTGAAGAAACCAGAAAGCATTCACAGTTATCCCGCTTAAAATCTTTACTGTCTCGTTATGACCTAAGTGCTATTTCACAGGCTTCTGCTGCCTGCCAAGAATAAAATAATTGAGGAAACTGCTGTTTTATGAGTGTATATACAGTATGTGTATGAATACGTGCTGTTGTTTGATTCACACAGTACAGATTCGCTATCAGCCTCAGCTTGCCTGTGATTTATAAAGCCATCAACCCTACGAGCTCCAGCTTCTTCCTCACACAGCCCCTAGGGGTGGACTCGCTTCTTAGCAATA
Organism: Thunnus albacares; assembly: GCF_914725855.1. Taxonomy (NCBI): domain Eukaryota; kingdom Metazoa; phylum Chordata; class Actinopteri; order Scombriformes; family Scombridae; genus Thunnus; species Thunnus albacares. The sequence continues at coordinate 11,041,848 of NC_058121.1, read as the reverse complement.
ACACAGCAGCAAATGGCCTGGAACCTGCCATCAGTCTCCCAGCAGATCACACACACTCTGCACGGCCGCCACTGTCAGGCTTCATTTACATCCTCTCCCCCTGGAGGAAGTCCCTACAGTTTGTTTGTTTGACCAAAAAAAGACTTCAGGAGTACGATCGCAGAACTTTGTACTTTAATAAGACAACATATATAATACATTTAGCAGCAGTGAGTTCTGTCTGGCAAAATTATTCATAGTCTGAGCTTGGAAATATTCACCCTCAGTGCGACTGTTGGAGTTTGATGAATGAGCCTGCTTGGGGCATTTTCTTCAAAAAGCAAGGTTCCAATATGGCCCCTTTTGAAGTATTGTTGAAGCGTCGTTTGACCTTTTTTAAAGACGTACCTGGAAGTGAAATATTCTGCCTCCGTCTGTATGTTTCATTAAAATTAAAGTATAGTTTTGGCTGATATGACATGAGGATGCACTGGCTGTTGTATCCATGGTGTAAAGATGTATTTTGGGTCATATCTAGGCAGGGTCCTATTTATACAGCTTGCTCAACCAGACCTCTGAGGTCTGTCCTGCAGCTCCACAACTCCATTCCTTTTATTTGCCAACATCCTTCCTCTGCCTGGTGAGTGAAACAGCCTGAGGACATCCTGCTTCTGTATGTGTCTCTTTGTGCCATAAATCAGAGCGATAACTTTAAACTAAATTTAACAAAATATGATTTATGGACGTCAATGCTGATCAAATCATATCCAGAAGAATCTTTCTACTTTCTTCCCCTCCTCCTTCCTGTGTCAGGCCTCCCTACCCAGAGCACGGTTCCTTTCTTCCCCTGAGGCGTATTAAAGCGTCAGACTCTACATCAAGATGAGTAGGCCTCTTTTCCTAAACTTCCCTCTGTGACTTTCCCCTCGGAGTGTTTGCTGCGGCGTAATGGATCACCCTGAACAAGCCTCACAGCCACACAGCCTCTTTTCAACCACACAGAGCAGACTCTTCGGGGGGATAAAAGGTTATAGAAAGCCTAATGAACAGGTCTAACTGCCGAGGAGGAAATGGATTAATTGCGGCACTTAGCTAGTTAACATGAGATCTGGTGGTTGGAGCTGTTGGGGGGGGGGGGGGGGGGGGGGGGGGGGGCTCGGTGGGATACACAACTCAGGCATTCCCAACCACAAGATTGAAACAAAATCAAAATGGGAATAGGATCCCTAAAAAATCCTAATGAAAGTATAATGAGTCCATTAATATCCTGTATGTATTTTTAAATGCTGCCACTACTGTGGCTTTTGAATTGGACGCAGAAACAAAGTTAAAGATTAGCTGTTGAACTGATTTTCTACTCACTCAAATGGAAAAATTCTTTTCATAGTGGCCGTTCTGGAGCTTTCGATCATATCGTATGATCTTTATCAGGAGGTTGCCTTGTTGCCATGAAAGAAAAAAAGTTTTTATGACCACTTTGAGGTCTTTCCATCCATGGTGGTTTCAAAGGTTTAAAAAAAGTTAAAAAAAAAAGTTATTGGCCTTAGAAAAAGCAGTTGACAAAATTGATGCATTTTTCATGATTTTATTCACATTTCCCCAAAATTCAGTCATGTACTCACTGGTCAAGGATAAGTACGTTTTTAACACTTGAACACTTGAACAGTCACAAGTAGTGTGCTGTACTATACATTTCTGGGAATTTAGTTTGCTTTGTGCGTGTTCAATTTTCACATGTAACTGGACAAAAATAGACAAAAAGTCACTGCGATTTTTACTACAAAGGTAAAGTATGAGTTAAATAGAAAAAAACCCATTTTGAATTATGTAAATTAATGCATACTGTGTAAATTTTAGGATACTCACTAAAATAAACACTTAACACATAACATTTCACTTCATGGAATATCAAAAAGTTACAGTGTAAAAGTATGTAAGTGTGGATTTTCCTTTAATTGGCCAAGTTGGTCTTTATGTTTTCAACAATTAATGTTTATTTTTTCCTTTATTCTTTCCTTTAGCAGATAGAATTGACTGTTATATGGGGATAGGAGGTGGTTATGTGCATTTTGGTGAAGTTTACACTGTAGAGACTGAACAGGAACCGACAGAGGCGAGGTGACTAGACTGTGCTACTGGTATTTTTAATGGACATGATCCGAGTTGCATGAGGCTCTGGCTGCCTCGCACATAGCACAGGGGGGGTGCTGATTTAGATGTAACGGGAAAGCAGAGGAAGATAAAGATGTAATTCACAAGCTTGAGGGTTTGAATTGTCCCAAGTGGTTAAGCAGACACACGTGCACGGACACGTACACACAAATATAATGTACACGCACGAAGATACTTGAGGTACACATGTGAATGCTGCAAGCCACACAGACCTCCAGCTCCTGCGCACACATTCATGTCATGTCAGCAGAGGAGACTGCGGGGAAGATGTTTATTTTGGCCTGGTTGTGTGGAGTTGCAGTCCAGCCAGGCAGTAGCTGCTGCCGCTGCCGCCGCTGGGCCCCATCATTCTCCCTTATAGCTCATCCTATAGCTGCGGGACTAGAGGACGCAAGGCCTCATATGGCTAATGGCAGTTTCAGGTACAGTAGACCCACACTGCTTGGCTTTCTGTCAGTAAGAGTTTGTCTTTTCAGGAGTCATCTCTGACACATTGATGTCAATTAAAATATCAAGTTCTTTGAATATCATAAATTGTTACAGATGTGTGACATGGCTTATGTTTTATAACGTCTCCACAAAGACAAAACAACCCACAGTCCATTTTTCTGACAAAGTCATAGCAGAAAGAAATATTTACAAGCGTGTGAATGATACTCTTCACGTTTCCCCAAATGCAGTTACTGACATTTCCTCATGGACTGACTTCTATATTTCTTGGAAAACTTTCATGACCTTCATGTCATGGTTTTCAGTGCTGCTCAGTTTTATTAGTTATGGCTGATTACAAACTTGGGATTTCAATATCAACTTGTGTGAAGAAGCTTCCAGGAAACGAAAGTAGAAAAAAAAAAAGTTGTCAGAAAACATCCTGTGGGCTGGTGTTACTCCAGGTCAACACATTTTTAGTCAATCATTGATCCAAATCTAAGCATATTTGCGCTGCTTTAAGGTCAGTCACGTACGCTTTTTCACATTTGACGACACTCTCGCTGCAGATGTGAGGCTTTATAATGTTTTGATGTTGTACATTACTTTGATGATGTAAAAGAAACTAAGAATTATTTGAGTAGGTTTTAATCTGAACGCACTGACAGGCTGGGTGTGGTTTATTTCATCAGTACAAATCCAATTGTATCAAGTCGACTGTCAATCACAAGAAAATGTCCCAACTTAACCTTTAAATACTTTAGCGGTAACGTATGAGGATTCTGGCTCTAGTTGCAGCATTATTTATGGTCGACTCCACCCAGAGTATTTTATTTGAGCAAAAACAAACCAAGAACCTGGAGAAGGTGTTTCTTAAAAAATAGTCTTTGACCCAAACGTGATCCGTGGTGTGTTTGATTTTTAGTGAGCGGAGAGGCAAGCAGAAAGGAATGAAGTGGCCCCTCTGAATGCTCTCCAGCCTCGTAATACAAACCTGACTCTGCAGAAACCCTGGAATAACAGCCGCAGCTGGCACTCTCAGGAACACTGCTGCGAGAAAACACACAGCACGTGACCTCAGCTGACCCATGTGTGTGTGTGTGTGTGTGTGTGTGTGTGTGTGTGTGTCTGTTGCCATATTAGTGTGTTGCATTAATAGTGGTTGTTGTGGCTTCGACCAATACCCATAAAAGGCATTGAGTGTGATTGGTATAACATCATCTCTGCCAAGACCTCCTGTCCCTTCCACCAATCCACCCGCCCGCATACACACTAGCTCACACACACACACACACACACACACAGACACACACACACACACACACACACACACAGACACATACCATATTGGCTTAAGTAATCTGTTTTGCACCAAATAGTCTCCGTCAGCTCTAATAAAGCTCTGCAATATAACTTACTGAAGTAAAAAGTAACCAGCAGAAAGTTAGTGAAGCTGCTCAGGAACAGGGTGTGTTCTCCAGAACAAGACGAGGAACATCAAAGGGGGTTTTTTGGCGCGAACATTGTTGCCATGGTGACTTGCTGAAGCCAGGGATTGTGGGATTTTGCTTTGCCAGCATGTTAAATCTGCTGATGTCTGTCCTGCACCGTGTCTCGATTTACATATCTGCGTACCTATTACGTATCTGTATTAGGACACATAAGCAACATGTAGCACCTCACACGCTGTCAGATACATGTTGACACACACACACACACACACACACACACACACACACACACACACACACAAAACCAGTCTTTATTCTGGTAGTTTTCCCTCCTTCAGACTCTCTATCTATATGTAATGTGGTCATACATTACAAATCTTGTTTAATACCTACTCAGTGTGATCACTGGCCCTCAGGGAAGGTGTAAGAAGTTTAATCAGATTAAAATGAATCTTGAACAAAGTGGATTTGTAAAAACCCAAGGTGTTATATTTCCTTTTAAGTTTTTGCAGCGTGTCTGACTTTCTCTCGCCCTCTCCCCTTGTTGTCTTCCTCTCTCTCCGTCCCACCACTCACACATGTTTCAATCATGTCTTCATGTTTTGTCTCTTGTCACCCTCACAACCTGTAAACCTCTGCCTTTCATCTCATCTCCATTTCTTGTTTTCTTTTCGTCTCCTTTCTGTTCATCATTTCCGACTGTGCAGGCAGGGAAAGCCCAGAGGTTAGAGCTCACTGTCCCAGACTATCTCAGGAAATATATATGTTTGGTCTTAGGGAATAACTGAGTAATGCAAACACTATGTTCACAGTGCCTTTGAGCAATTGACCAAAATGCCAACTGCAACCCAAGTTTTTCTCAGGTGGAAGCTCCCTTGTATACAATATAATCTGTAACGAATCCAACTGTGTTCTTACCAAAATATCAAATTCTGTTACTGAGGTTGTATTGATTAAAATATAAATTCCTTAGAATAGAAAGCAACTTAATATAAATGTATTCAAAGGAAAGTTTTAATGGCTCACTTTTATTTGAAGTTTCATTAAAACAAGACTAATAAAGTAAACTATGAATAAACTGAATGACTAATTTCATTTTCTGATGTGGTGCTTATTAAATTTCTAGAATTTGTTCTTGTAAGCAGTTAAAAATGTTACAAATCCTTCAGGCGAAACAACCTTAAGTAAAACTAATTGCTTATTGCCACTATATGCCATAAAATTGCTCAATTACAGTAAAGCGATTTATTTTAACTCTTTTCTCAGACTCATGGTTCTTAATTATTTTGCCTCTTAGTGTAAAAAATATCCACTGTGACACAAAGCTTTGTATCTCACCACAATGTCCATGACTAATGCAAGTTAAGAGTCTTCTCAGAACTCTGTTGTTTTCCTTATCCCCCCCCCGAGCCAGTGATGCAGTGTTTGTAGTCACCATTATTCACTTTGGTTTGTGTCATGGTACCAAGCCTTTAAAAAAGTCCCTTTTAATGAAAACAGAAAGAGAGAAAGAGAGCGAGAGAGAAAAAAAAAAAAGATAAAACGGAAACCAGAGTGTGTGCCAGCCAGACGCTTTGATTCCTCTATCTATAGACTGCTTAGTAAACATGGCGGGGAAGCAACAGAGGGCTGTACAGATACAGACAGATAACACAGGTGACTGGATCAGCATGATATGGTAAGCCTGGTATGATTAACTCAATTCCAACCTTTCAGGCATTCAACATGCTCATCAGCTCTGTTTGCAAATGTCAAAGTGTGCATTATTATCACCAGTCAAACACAAGATAATTCAGTGGTTTCAAATGGTGTAATCAATAAGGATCAATGGTGGAATAAGATAACTTATTACTCAAGTACTGGACTGTAAAAACTCCACATGTGTACTTTACTAAAGCATTTCTATTTCATGCTGCTTTATACTTCTAATCCACTACAATTCAGACAGAAATATTGTACAACAGCCATAGTTATTCATAACTTCATAGATTTAGATTTTACATACAAAATATATAACAAGCTTCTAAAATATGATGCATTGTTATACATTAAACTACCCACAGACTATAAAACAGTTAAAATTATAGCTCCACCTTCAAAAAGTGCAACATTAAAAGGCAATAATTTACGGTAGTATATACTATAACTGAGGGGCCATTTTTCTGCATTTTAAGTACTTAAACTTTTGGTATTTGAAGCACATTTTGCAAATAATGCTTAACGTTCAGTTCAGTATAGGACTCTTACTTGTAACAGAGTGTTTTCATATTATAGTACTGCTGCTTTTAAATAAAATATTTAAATACTTTCTCCACCACTGGTGAGCACTAAGTTTGCTCATAAATGTATTTATTTTTTTCAGTGTTGATACCCAATGAGGTGGGTATGTCCTATAGTATTAGTATTAACATTACCAGTATTGGATCTAGAAGTAGATTACTTTAAAGTAAAAGTAATTAATTAGTAGATGAAGTAGTTAAATTTCATTAAATTTGCATCATTTTTATCCTAGGGTGGATGCGTAACAGCATTAGGTGTAGTCGTATGTATTGATCATGGGATTTTCCGTCTAAATACCTGGACTCTGTGACTCCACAGGTCTTGTTAGCAGCTGTCTTTATGGGAATGGTTAGAAGGAGGGCCTCACTGATGATCATTTTGGGGTCTGTCGCTCTACTGCCGCTAGTCAAAGCCACTTATATCCCTGTAACTGTTCCAGCCCCCAACATAGGAAGCACTTTCCAGAGCGGAGGAATGTTCTGCATTTGGCTTTGGGCTGTTTGTCTGCTTTACAAATGTAGGATAATAGGAGCACACAGTCAAGTTTAACATTCATACAGTCACGTTTGCACAAAAATGCATTTACGCACATGTGCAAACGTACTTACATGCATAAGAACGAGCACAAATAGATTATACAATACAGTACATGCACAAACAGAATGCACAAATGCTGTACACACAAACACACAAACATCTCCCCCCCGTCCTGTGGTTTTTGCTTGGCCTGTTTTCCCAAATGAGCAACTGCTTCTTTGTTGGGGTGGAAACTGCAAAATAAGCAAAGCTCTGGACGAGAACTCGCTGCCAACTTTGTCAGCTTAACAAAGTCGTAAACTGTATACACTACTGTTTTCGTGTCACTCTGCGCTCACGGCGAAAAACTACTCTCTCCGCTCGTTTTTGTGATCCATCGTCCTTGTTTTCGTTTGTATGTTGAGTGTGTTGAATCGGTGGGTGGGGGGAGGTTGGAGGGGGCAGACTAATGCTTTCCAGTCTGTGGCTGGTTTCAGTTTTCCTCCTGCGGTGGATGAGGACAGAGAGAAAAAGAGAGAGAGGGGAGAATTAGTGTGTGTGTGTGTGTGAGTGTCGAGGGGCAGTCTGGGGGTGGGATTCATGGGGAGAAATTCCCAGGGCATCTTAAGCTGCATAGTTCTGCAAAGATACATGTTCCTGGAAATCTATGCAGAGAAGGGTGTTATGGGTAATCGTAGGTCACAGAGGAACTGATGTGCTCCTGTTCCAAATCTGACATGACAGGACGAACAACAACATTGGTCAATGGTGAAGTTTTCACATAAAAAAGATCACATTTTGGTCATTTAAATACATTTTTCATTGTTTGAAGATGAATATATTGTAAATCTCAACAACTCATTGTGCAGCCTGCGTTATTTTTTTTTTTCCCACACGCAATCTGCGAAGACTGACTCTGCCTCTGATTGGCTCTGACCATGATACTCTTACCCTAACCCAGCTCGTCTCACTCCTTATGCCTAAACTTAACCAACCTAACCAATCAGAGGCAGAGTAAGTCAGATGGGAAAAAAAATAAGGTGTGCAGCCCTGCACATCCAACAAGCTGATTGGTTGATCAAACTTTTTGTTGGGAGGTGGGTTTAAAACAGAAGAAAACCATTTTTATCGTAGTAGTGATATATACACACTTTCTCATTCAAGTGTTTCCAAACTTTTGACTGGTACTTTACACAATTCGAGCTGCAACGATTTGTTGATTAATCAATTAGTCAATCGACTTTGCAAATGCACTGATTTAATGCTTTTCTTTGTCATATATGATAGTAAACTGAATTTCTTTGGGTTTTGGACAGTTGGTCAAACAAAAAATGATCTATAAAGACGTCACCTTTAACTGGGAAATTATAGCAGGCATTTTTCACAATTTTCGGACATTTTACAGACATAATGAGAAACGATGATGAAAGTAATCGTCAGTTGCAGCTCTAATCACAAGATAGTGGACTGTGTGGTAAATCAATTGAGAAACTGTTAAAATAACTGAATAAAAGCTTTTTTTAAATAGATAAATACCTAATAAATAAAGGTACTCTATCACATTTAATGCAAAAATTATGTAAAAATCCAATATTATCAGAAAACAGTTCTGCTCATTGATTTGCCCACAATGCTGTAAATTACCCAGAGAAAGTAAAGGGACAATTACCACAAAAATGATCTCTGTATATCTGTAACTTTATATTGTCTGACCCTGCTATGCACAGCCTGGAGCTGCATGTTCCAGCTCTTGAACACAACATTCCCAGATTTCCAATCAGAGCTGAATGAAATTCCCAGGTCATTTCCTGGAGTTGCACACCGACTTCTCTCTCTCTCTCTCTCTCTCTCTCTCTCTCACTCGTAGCCCCCTCCTCCTCCACTCTTGGTTGCTCCTTTCCTCCCCTTTCCACCTCTCTTTGACTGCTTACTCACACAGCAGTGGGCTGTGTAGGTGAACACTTCATGTCCCGCTTCTGTCTGCCTCTCTCTCTCTCCCTCTCTCTCTCTCTCTCTCTCTCTGACTCTCTCTCTCTCTCTCTCCCTCTCTCTCTCACACACACACTCTCTCTCGCTCCCTCCCTCACCACCTCATTCTCTCTCTCACTCGCTCCTGCTGTCACATTCCTGTTGTCTAAAGCCGGGTTTAACTTTCTCTCTCTCTGAGAATAGGAAGGAAGAGAAAATTAAAAGGAGAAGCATTAGAGAAGCTTTTCTTCACTAGTTCTTCTCTCCGGATGAGAAGAAGAAAAGAAGAGGAAACTCTCTTCATACTACATTTGGCTTAAAAAGGGGAAGTCACCATAAAGGAGTATACCCTCTTAAAGGGGCTATTTTTTTTCCTCCCTCCCTCCTTCTTTCTTTTCCTTTTTTGGGCCCTGCTCTCTCATTCTGGTCGGACCCACGGTGGACTTTTCACGTGAGCTCTTGTTTTTACGGCAAAGCTAGTCCCCAGCTCTCCTGGCGAGACAGAGAGGAGGAGCAGGGAGAGTGTTTGACAAGACAGACACCCGCACACAAACACACGCTCAGAGAGAAAGTTACTGCTTGGACCCCGGAGGATTTTCCATTCAGCAATGTGTGTGTAAGTGTCACTTCGTCTTCTGTCTGAACACGCATTTAAATCTCTCTGCTTTCTCCTGTTGCTTGTTTCTGTCATGAAGTCATGAGACGTTTGTGTTATTTGAGAAACGGGACCGTCCTCCTTGTTTTCCATCTCATAAGTTTTGAGCTTTAGATGTTTAAGAGTCATTTTGTACATCTGTTATGAGACTGTTTTTACCCTTTGCTTGTTGTGAAGTTTAAATACCTCACTTTGCATCGCCTTCTGGGATGTTAGTACCGTTTTAGCTCTTGCTGTTGAGGATGTGCGTACACAAGTGGATAAATTGGTGTGGGAGTGTGTGCTAATTATTTGAAAATCGGTGTGTGTGTGTCTTGGGGTTTCTGTGAAACATGAGGTAACAAGTGTTCATGAGCTAAGAAGGAGATTTGCCAGGTGGACTGACAGGATTAGACACTAACAGGGAACTGTGGGTCTCACGTGTGGACAGATGAGGTAAACGTAGGAACAACTGCATGAGATCACTTAGATACAGACAACGGCACACACACACACACACACACAAACACACACACACATGCACACTACTAAACCGATACCTGACAACGCCCCAGTCAGTATTAGTACTTTCATTTAGAACAGGGAAACCCATTTTTCAGTGTTACTTTCTAATGAGGCTCTGTTGGCAGGAGTTTGACTCCACTATAATTAACCACCAGGGTGCATAATACAGTAAAGGCAATAGGGCCAGTGAATCCTTAACACACTCCAAATATTGGTTCTGACTCTGAGCAGACAGCAGGGTTGAACACACTGAAAAGATATCCCTTAACACAAAAACTCCTCACCACCTTTATCTTTGAAATTTAAAATATGTTGTTTTTTTTCATATTTCTAGTTTACTTGATTGGTCTGAAACTAATGCTTATGATTTGATCAAAAAATGTATAGCATATCATAATAAGTTGTCATATTTATTTCTAACAATATGTATTTTTAATTATTGCATGACATTTCCTTACTTTTGCTAGTTAAAATTAAAGCTACAGTATGTAAGTTTTCATCTTATATTTGTTTGTTGTGATATGCTCCAAAGTAAATCTTACAGTGTAAAGATGTTGTCAAAGGCTTCTATGACCTAGGCTCGTTGAACAGGCTGGCAATAGTACAGATATATTCCCCTCTCAAGTTTTTAAGTGATCCTTGCCCTTCTAACCAATCAGAGAAGGCCGAAGTCAGGGGTGCACTTCTGCCTACTACGCCTACTACTCCTCTTGTACAGAGGCTCCAAGCTAGTGTTAGCTGCTGGAAGACGTCGGTATGGCTTACTTACATGCTAGCAAGCTCCCGATACCTCCATTAATCAAATAAAAGAGCTTTGTCATGCTGAGTTCACACTATGTGATTTTATCCGTGATTTTCCACTCTGCAACAGTTTTTGGAGATCGCCAACAAAAGATCGGAAACAAATTGGCACTGGATCGCTATGTGTGAACTGTTCAAAGATCTGAGAGCTCACCAATGCGTCGCAGATGCCTGAAAGATATCAAGCAGGCTAAATATCTGCTCGTGTCGGGGAGCCAACCAAAGAGCTACAGCCAATGAGAGCGCAAGACACGTGGTGATGACAGCAGAGCAAACTCCTCTGCTGTCATCAGCATACTTCTCACATGTGTTTCATCTGATGCTTAACTCAAAACATTGTTAGTGTTTAATCCACATTTGCAATTGCAGCAACATCTCCTGCAATTCAACTTGTTTTTTTTTTCCCGGAGAAGGCTGCCTTGAGCTCAACACAACCGCAGGTTTAACTCCCAGCGGTGCACGCACACCACCCGAAACACACGTCACCCCTCGTAAACGGAACCGGGAAACCCCTTACAGCCCCTTACGCTGGACAATGATGCAGTCAGATCCTGAGCTGCAAAATGACAAAATTGTTTCGATGGCTTCCAAATGGTTGCGTGTGTGTTTTCCTGTCCGTTGTGAACATGTGTATACAGTAGTCTGCCTCTTTCCGAGACTGTAAGCGTGTGAGCCTGTTTGTGTGTGCATGCATCCACACCTACCTCTCCCCGTCAGCCAGGTTCCCCTCTAATTGACGCGTAGCCATTCCCCTGTAGCGCCAGTTTGCAGTGCCGGCCCGGTCCCTCCCAAACCACAAGGGACTCTTTGTTTGTAATTTATGAATTAGTGTGTGGTTTGGGTTACGAGAAGAGAGAGGGCAGGCCAGAGGCTCGGCGGCACAGGAACAGGAACAGGAATTTGGTGCACATTTCGATGAGCTGGATGTTAACTGAGTTTTATTTATTATTCTGGATTAGTTCACTGGACGTCCTCTGGAGATGTAGGGAGAGATTGACATGACAGTAGAAATGATTAATTGGCTGTCCTTCTCTTGCTTTTCCTTCTCGTCTTCTTGCCTCTTTCCCTTTATTTTTCTTTCTCTCTCTCTCTCTCTCTTTTGCACCCTTTTCCCCCACACACAGAGATGTGAATTCATGTTTGACAATGCTGTGATAATCTGTGTAAATCTGTGTCCGGCCATCAGATACGGCTGACTGCTCAGCTATAAAAACAGAAAACAGAAAGTGCAGAAAGCCAGACCTTCTCTTTCTCTTTCCCTGTATAGCTCTATAGCTTCTTCTTTTTTTTTCTTTGCTTACCTCCCCTCCTGCTTGGAGTGTTCTTTTCCATCATCTATTCGCTTCCTTGTGCCCTTTTTTCATCAAGTGGTTTTATTTACTTTGTCTATTCTGAATGGAACCTGGCACTGTACTGAGCTTTGGCCTGGTTCTCTCACAGGATAGCAAAGCCCTCCTTCCTTTCCGACCCCCACCCCCCATTTTTCTCTGCCCCTGATTTGATTTTTATCCTTTTCTTCTCTGTTCTCTATTTTTGAAACTCAGCATGCATTCCTAATGGCTTCAACTCTCCTAGAGGTGTGTTTTCTTTTTTTCTCCCTTCCTTCCTACTGCCTTTCCTTCCTTCCTTCCCTCCTTCTTTCCAGTCTTTTTCTAAAAAAAAAAAAACAAACTCTAAAATAAATATAATTTTGAAGTGTACGGGGGAAGGCGAAGGGTCTCCTGATAGCCAAAGCAGATGTGGTCCCCCCAAAAAACTTCCTGGCATTCTTCAGCACCAACAGGCAGCTGCTTGCGGGGGTTGCTGCGGCTCTCCTGTCCCCCATATCCCACCCTATACTTACCCCCCGCCACCATCTCAGTAATACCTATACATCCTCATACCATTATCTGTATGGCCCTGGCCCCTGCTCCCCCCCCCCAATCTTGGTCCCAGGCATCAGCCGTGACTATGCCCCTATATTGTTACACCAGATCTACTCCCCTATCACAGCTTCCGGGGACCCCCAGTTTCAGTTATACATTACATTTACATTCATTCTGCTCCCCTATTTCACCCACACCACAATTTTCTGTTCCTAAGCTGATGTTGCAGACAAATATTTGTGTTCAAATCTTGATAGTTCTGCTTTCAAAAGGCAGAGAGCCCTTCAGTTTAAAGTTTGTCTACAAGAACTTTTCCTTTCCTCTTGGGCCAATTTTTTATGCTCCGTAGACAGTTTTCTCTCCTGGAGGAGCAATGTATTTTTCATTCTTCTAATGTCTATGTTATTGCCCGAACCAGTACTGGATGGGGGATTTGAAGAGCCTCATAGCTGTGGGTAGTCATTTATCTCCCAGTGAGATTGTGGGGGTAAGTCCTCTGGATCCTGCTAGATTTAAAAGGTCAGCAAGGGTGGAGAGGGGAAAAAACGTCTGTGGGTTGCACACATGGGAGGATGCACAGAAATTAACACCTGAGGAACCAAAAAACATATGCAATGTAAAGATACATACTGTAAGTGATGCAATAGAGAAACAAACAGGAAAAACATTTATTGCAGAGTTGTTTATTCCCATTAATACATTTCTTACATTGTCTGGATTTTAAAGTCCCTCTCCACTTAAAAATGTGTTTTGCTTCTTGTTCCTTCACTTGGATGTTTGAGCTTCACTGTGCAGACTGATGCATGTGCGGAGTTTGACACTAGAAGTCTGTTTTCACATTCATCTGCTGAAAGTGGAAAGTTTCTCTGTTCCACAGAAAATCTGAAGTACGTACGAGCAGGATTTTGTGACATCACAACTAGGTTGGAAGCCAATTATAGGCCAAACTGGAATTTACAGAAGTGTGATGTTGAAACTTGAACCTCTAGTGCACATACTATGCACTGGTAATGGACTTTTCAGTGGAGTAAGCAGCATCTTGTGTGTAATAGTTACATTATGAACAATATTTGCATATTCATAGTTACTGAACAATATATTTGAACTTTTTTGTGTAGAAAACACAAATTACTATTCAAAGCATGGTATTTTCTACATGCTTTATACATCTCTGGAGGGGATATGTTTCTTAATTAGTCTTGTTTGATGTTGCCCTGGTAAGAATAACTTTGTAATGATACCAAGCATATAAAGTAGATTAATATTAAATTTATGTATGTGTCCTGATTATGCTTGAGTCTGCTAGAGAACTTTGTGAATGGCTTCATTCAGCTGGGTTTCTGCCTTATTAGTTGCCCTTTAGCAAGCTGTGCTCACCCAGGAAAATTAATTATCTCTCCAAGGCACCCTGGTCATAGGGTGAAGGACGCTGCACCTCTGACTGCGTGTGTGTCTGTTTTCTCGGATGTGTTGCCTTAGAAGAACCTTCACAGTAGTCCAGTTCATTAAACCAGAGCATTGCACCATAAGGAGAGCAGAAAAAGACCAGTGTTGAGGTGAATACCAACTATGTGTATTCATGTTGTGTTTTGCTAAAGGTGTGTATGTTTGCTCTCTTGCCTGCCTGGCCAGGTTTGTGTGTACCTGACGTGGATCATCTGCCAATAAGTGTATGTTTTCACCTGCTCGGAATAAAAGATGGATGGTCTTTGGGAATTATACTGAAAGTCAGACAGTTGGAAAGTCAATGATGGCATATACTTTTCTTTTACAGCTAATGCAGTCCGTCATGCCAGTGCATGTTACTGTTGGATTTTGGGTTTGGGAGTTATGTCAGAGGGTAACACCAGTAATGTCACTACTCTGCTCATGGTGACTGGCATGGAGAAGCATGTGGTGTGTTTTTACAGCCCAGAAACATGTGCTGCATGGGCACAACAAGGCAGAGAAACTTGATTCAGAGGAGGATTTTGATGGATTGTCGGGAAAAAGAGACTCAGAGAGGGAGAGACATTTATACTGTAACATACATTTTCAAGTAGATGATGATTAAAATATAGTTTGAATGTATAAACTGTCATTGGTTTTATTTTTACAAACAGGCCAACAACTTACAATACTTTTTATGACCTAATTGAAGGGAGCGACTACACAAAAATAGAGACAAAGACAGACAGTGAGAGGAGGAGAGACAGAGCACTCCTTTCAGATCAACAAAGTTTTTATGTTTTGGCTTGGCTGACTCCTTATTAGAAGTCTGGAGACTTTGAAAAAGCCTAAACACTCCTCAACAATCCACAGAGACTTCTAATAAAGGTTGAAATGTTATGCAACAGGATTACAGGGTGCAAATTTAATGAAGAGTCAAAGTCTCAATGAAGAGAGGAGGTTAATTTTATCTAAACATGTGTTTTAAGTCGAGCCACATCTAGCAGGTTTCAGTATACAGTAAACATGTGTTTTGGGTTGTGTTGCCTTAGTAATTTTATCACGGCTGTATTTCAGGTTTTAGAAATTAGCAGACACGCTTAATGATGTCTACAGATTTTTACAGCCCAGGGTTTTTGAATGAAGCATTAAATGACTCGCTACAGATGTTAGGCAGGTTTTCAGCTGTCTGCCGGTTGAAGAAACATCTGCTGTGATGTAAAGTTTTGCAAGTAATATCTTATAAAACATTATGTTTTTAGGGTTGAATTTTTACCCATTGCTGTCTCAACTTTAAAACATGTAGGAAATATTTTTTATCTACTGTATGCAATCACAGAAATTGGCCTGGCACAAACAAATAGCTACTGGTGTTGGAAAACAGATCAGAGTTTCAAGGTAGTGTTCTACTGATGCAGGATATTGGCTGAAAGTATACTCTGAAGTATACTTGATGTAGGTGAAAGCCATGGTTACATATAACTGAGTACTATTATATCATATGATAATATTTGACTTGTCAGTCTGTATGTCTGTACTGAAAAAGGAAAGATCCCATCTCTTAAATCTTAAATAAAAGTCTTTCACACATTTTTCTTGTAACAATTGATTTAATAAGATATCTGGTCTATATGGGAATGGTAAGATAATCATGCATTGGTACATATTAAAATCAAACATTTCTGTGCGTAATTGATCATCAGGCCTCAGATTAAACCCCTGCGCTCTATGTTCAAACACCAAGTGTAGTAGCAGCTTGACATTAGCAAAATTAATCAGTTACACCCCGAATCTTTTCGAGTTCCTGACTGAAAACTTTTAGATACTGTCTGGACATCAGATGATCTGACATGGTCCTGGCATGAGAGCCTCACCACGTTAAAGATCTGAGGTTGGAGATTTGGAAAACAAAGGACCCATAGCTCAAGTAAACACATGACGTATTGCGACCTCAAACAAATAGGGTCAGTCCACTTATCAATGTGTTCTCTGTGGAGGGCAGCTTTACTCAAGACAATATTGATCTCTGATTGCTGTTTTCAGGGTCAGAGGTTATCTGTCATCAGCAGCTGATGGGCCAGTCCTGTGTACCAAATAGAGGTCGTGAGGTTGTTTTGGAGGAAGTAAGCTTCACAAGTTTGTTGAATGTGCCTTGTAGTCTGTAGTCAGTTCACTGTACTGACCAAGTTAATCATTGAGATCTGGGGACGAAAAACGATCTGCTGCTAGCATGATTCTATAGGAATGGCAATGTTGGTCTATTGGTCTGATGGTCTGACGGTCCACTGCTTAGGTCCAGACAAATATATCTCTGCTACTAGATGGATTTTCACGAAATTTTGTTCAGATATTTATGCTCCACAGAGGATGTATCCTAATTACCTTGCTGATCGCTGGACTTTTTCTGCAGGGCTACTATGAGCTTTAAATCTGTGGTTTTTAGTGACATGTCTTAACAACTATGGGATGGATTGCAATACAGTTTGGTACACACATTTATGTTCCCCTCAGGATGAATTGTAATAACTTTAGTGATCTCTTAAAGGACCAGTGTGTAGGACTTAGTGGCATCTAGCGGTTAGGTTGCAGACTGTAACAAACTGAGTACCCCTCCCCCTTCCTCTCCCCTTCCAACTATGTAGGAGAACCTACGGTGGCCGCAAAACTTGTGAAAAACGGAAAAAGCCCTCTCTAGAGCCAATATTTGGTTTGTTTGTTCTGGGCTACTGTAGAAACATGGAGGTGCAACATGGCGGACCTGAAGAGGACCTGCTCCCTATGTAGATATAAAGGGCTCGTTCTAAGGTAATGAAAAACCAATGATTCTTATTTTCAGGTGATTATACCCCAATGAAAACATACTTATGTATATTATATTCCATTTCTGCCAATAGATCCCCCTCAATCCTACACACTGGTCCTTTAAATTATCATCAATCCACCAATACTTAGACCAAGTACCTGCAAAACTGATGACATTCCCATCAACCTCAGCTGTACTTTGTGTTTAGTGCTAAATAGCAAATATTAACATGCTAACCTGCTAAACTAAGATGTTGAACATGGTAAACATTGTACCAGCCAAACATCAGCATATTAGCATTGTCATTAGCATGCTGACGGGAGCATCTACTGTAGGTCAAAGCACTGCTATTCTAAGTACAGCCTCTCAGAGCTGTTTGCAAGACTGTATAGACTCTTAGTCTTAACAAATACCCAGATAGCAAAACTGATTTGGAAGAGAAAACACAGACAGGCAGTAACATCCACCAAAGTTTATAGACCAACTCTCTGATTCAACTTTGACCTACCCTAAGTGCACAGGGGGATTATTACCACCCTTACAGTTGAACTTGCTTTCAGTTTTACTACCAAAAAAGGACGTTTTCATAATCTGGCTAAACTGTTAAAGTGTATAAAGCCTGTCCAATTGTCATTCTTGCCCTGTCTGACATTTTTTTGCAAAGCCTCCAGGTTCCAACATAGCAATTATCCTGATGAGTACAGTACAATGTTATTATAACCAATAGAAATGGTAGCCAGTTTGGTGGCCTATGGATTTGTTGTCTTGTGTTCATGTCTGGCCCTTTGTTGCATATAATTTCCCATCTCTTTCTGATATAATTTCCTGTCACCTCTCTACTGTCGACTAACTAATAAAAGGCCTACACTGCCTCGCCTCATATGCATATATACTGTAAATCTAGCACTTATATTTGTGGTGATGATGTTAAATGTAGCACTTGATCGCAACATTATTCCCTGAAGGCTTGAAATATATTCTCACCCATCGGGATGTGTCCTACAGTATGTCCTAAATAGCCTGCAGGCTGTGAGTCCCAGCCTATCCAGTACAGTAGAGCCATGCTGGGCTGTTATTTAAAAATCTCCCAGAGAACTGCATCACTCTGATCTTGAGCCAGAGCCCACTGATCTAGCCTCCAAACACCACCACGGCCTCACTCTTCCTTTTCCTTCCAGCTGAGGATGAAGAGATGATGGAGGGAGAAAAAGAGGGATGAAGAGAGAGAAGGAAGGAGGGAGGGAAGCACTCTTTCTAGCCTTCTTTGGCATTTGGATTTTTTCTTCTTTTTTCCCAGCAGGCCATCTGTTTCCTGTCTGCAACTTGACACCAGTGCCCAATTGGGTACTGCTACTCTTGAGGTGTGAGTGTGTGAGTGTGTGTATTGTGGGTTTATGATTCCCTGCTATACTAATTCATCTGGTCATTTATGTTGGTACAAACTAGCCCATGTGCTCTCATGTGATACGAGTGTGATATAGTAGACATGCTTCACCCAATGTGTGTGGGAACCTCTAAGTCGTGTATCATTGATTCATATTGAGTGTGCTCAGTAACTGATGTGATGTGGTAATGCATTATTGTCTGTCTCAGCTGTCCTGAGTCATGCAAATACACTCTTTTACTCTTTTTCCACACTTGTTTACATGGAAATAAGTCTCTATATTCTCTGTACAGCATGGTAATAGTGACCATTATGTCAATCTGACCAGTGTTAGGTCTTGTGTAGACTTGAGGGGGGCAGTCTCTGTTTGGATCTTGGCTTTTCTCCACCAATAACAGTAATAGAGCTGGCTGGATGAGCCTGGATAATCCCCACTCTCCTCTTTCACTTGTCCAGTATGACAGTGAAGAAAAGAAGTGAAAGTCTATTGAATATTCAGCTTCACTGTCAATTCTGTTTTAGTGGTAAATTGGCACCTTAGGCAGCTTGTTTGATACATCATTTCAAAACAAAACAAATGCAAACAGATAAAACTATACTGTCTATCAACCAAAAGTTGCCACTGCTCTCCACCTCTCTTACTTTTTCTGTCTTTCACTTTTCCACTTTTCCCCTGTCTAACCCTGTCCGATTGGGGATTTTCCACCCCTAGGCCCACACTGAAAAGCTGGACATCTCTCTCTGTCGGTGTGTTTGTTTTTAATCGACGTGCATAATGACGTCTGTCAGCTAAAGCGAAGCCAGACCTCCAAGTTGTGTTTGTTTAGTGAAGCCAGTTTGGATACAGGCCTCCCTCCGTAGGTCTGGTTATAGCCTTAGCCAAACCAGACAGATTTTAGGATGCTATGTTCATGCAATCCAAAAGTTTTGGTAGCTTGCTGATGCAAGCAAACACTCATTAGGGCTCTGTTGCTGTCAGTGCCAGAGTTACTGTAGAGCAGAGGATACTGTGAAACAGAGCGAAGAACCAAACCAGAAGACAGGAGGAGAAGAATTTTATCTCAAGTTGATTGACTTGCTACTTTTTTAAATATATATACAGAAGTAGCATTTTGTTCTGTATAAAACATGCATTTAGAAGGATATAGCTTAGCCCTTTTAGTCAAAGCCAAAGAACAATGCAGCTGTGACAGCATTGAAAAGCTGCAGAACACTAAATGCATTTGCCAAGATGTGTTGATTACGGATGAATGCAGTACATTTATCAACAGTTTTACGGCAAGGATAAAAATTCAGACAGAGAGAGAAACGGTAGACATGCCAGAATAAGGGTCGCTGTAAGCAAACTGATTTCTTGCATGATAAAAGTACAAAGACTTGAAAGAATTTTAAAGACCTGCAGACCGCCTTTAGAAATGTTACAGGCAACCATATGTGCTGTTTTTGAACATGAGATTGCTGCTCTTTACTTTACTTAATAAAATGTCTGTCTTAGTACAGTGTTGATGTGATAGTTGCCCGATAAAGGTCAACGCTGACTAATTCATGGGTGGTCCTTACCCCATTTAGTCTTCAATCTAGCTAGCTCCTCGCATGTCCTGCTTGAACCATATTACAATAGAGTGTATTTATTTAAACGTAGGAAATGTTTTAGTGAAACTATAGTGGCTGTCAGTAAGCCATTATTGCTTATCTTTCATTTTTCTAATAGTCATTTGTACTCCTCTTTCTATATTTACCTATGATCTATTGACATAATAGATGCAATTATTTTCGGATTATTTGGTGTAAGGCTGATCTGTCTGCATCTCTGTCATGGAAAGCCCTCATTTTCCTCCTCTCTGCTTTTCTTTCCATCCCTCCCTCCCACCCATATATCCTGTCTTCTTCTGTTTGAGGCCTGAATCTATGTGCTGGAAAGGTGTGCTGCGTAATGTGTTTGAGTTAAAGTGTCAAGTGTTGACCCGTGTGTCAGCGTATGCTTGCGAGAGTCTGTCTTACATCAAATCTGCACCAAACTCCCCCTCCCACCACCACCACCACCACCACCACCACAGCAATGCAATGTGAAAGAGACACAACCATCGCAGCTCAAATTGCGTTTTCTAACTGTAAGCCACATTTGGCCCGCTCTCACAGTGGTTCTACAGCAGTTTGATACCGGAAAGATTTACAGCACAGCTGGAATGAAAATACTGCAGGCTGGGCTGGGGATTGTGAAGACGGATCTTCTCAGCTGCGACAAGGGGTTGATTCCTGTTAGGTAGAGAGTTATTTGTTACTGTTTTCAAGGTTGCAGTGATAAAGAAGAAGGGTAAACTCCCCCATCTCTCCTATAGCCTGACTGTATTTTTGCTTTTCCATTTATCTGCCTCTCAGTCTCTTATGGATATATTGCACATTTTCTTTGTCAGAATAACCAGAGCTATTTCAAAATTAAGAAACGTTTGATGTGAATAGTTGTGTTTGAGGTTTTAATCCAACTAATCAGTGAATTCTGTGAGGTTTTGGGTGAATTTGACAGCAACTGCAGACCTCATGACCATTACATAACATAGGTGAAGATAAACCATTTACTCAAAATAAGTTTTACTCCAGTCAAACAATGTCACTAACCTTTTATTACTTAATAACATCAGAGAAAGGGGACAGAACCAAACTTTAAAATAGTGATCCCTTTAACATGGCTCAGTGTAGTTAAGTGGCTCCCTGGGGGTGTATAAAGATAGTCTTTCTATTTTACTCCCACTTAGCTCCAAAGATCTCTTAAATTGATTAAGAATAGTTTACCAAAAAAAATGTAATTCCTCAGGGGTTTAAACAAGCATTCAAGGTGCTCAGATTGCCATAACAACATGCATGGAGGTGGTATAACCAAGCTGATAGCTCATTTTGCTTGTAAGGACGAGAGCTAATTATACCAATTGGTTCATGTGAAAGCCTCACTTAAACAGGATGCCGGCATTCTGTTGGGACTGATAGAGTTAAGGGCTAATAGCTAGCTGCTTTGTGCTCTTTTATTTGACAAATTACTAGTTGATGCAGCATGTTTAAGATAATATTTCATTCCTGTTCTCTTAACATATTTATCTAACCTTTGACTCCAACAAATTTATGTGCTGGCTTCGCATGTTTAAATTTCCATGTAGCACAAGTGGACAGTGGAGATGGAGGACGAGGAGGAGGAGGAGTTTTCGGAGGTGTTTATTTTAAAGACTGTTATAAAAGTGTCTCTGGCAGCCTCTGTGTCTATCACTCCTCTCTGTCTGTCTGTCTGCCTCACTCTTTCTCTCTCTCTCTCTCTCTCTCTCCACTCTCAACCCTGAGGACATGGTTCTGCATCTGTTGTAGCTCAAGCTGTTTTAAGACCATGGCTAAGTTGACAGGGGCAAAAGAAGAAGACAGGACACAGGTTGTTGCTAGCAAACAGATAACCAGCTGGTCTCAAGACTCCTCTGCACTGTGGGCTTGGACCCACGTGGGACACTTGAGTTTCCAAAATAGACCCCGAGAGCATATTGCTGGAGTGTGTACTTAATTGCAATAACTGTGTGTGTGTGTGTGTGTGTGTGTGTGTGTGTGTGTGTGTGTGTGTGTAAGCAACCTAGTCAGAACAATATATGTAGTCAGCACACCTGATGAGATGATGAGAAATCCAAGCTGTAAGGGAAGAAAGGAAAAAAATGTTTTTGTTGAGGTTTTCTCGTCCGTCCTCGCTGTCTCTTCGCTCGTGATCACAAACAGCTGTACAGTGCAGCCTGTGATAGCACCCGTCTACCAAAGTCTATTTTCAGAGTCGGTTCTAATAATAGCTCATAGTAGAGTCAGAACTCTGCAGAGATGACACAGGTTGAGTAGTCTAGCGAAGGGGGAGGGGGAATCAAACCTCAATACTTTTTTGGTAACAACTGACATATTCAGCACAGATTATTGAGAACCGTAAAGTACAGGAAGCTGGCTTTGAATGCTTTACATAATTAGGCCATTTCTGATTTAAAGACCTTCTCTAGACATGTTTTAAAACACTCTGCTTTAAATAATAATTTGTATCTGATACGGTTTTCCACAAAGAAGTGTAATTTGTTAGAGATTCTCAAAATGAATCTCCCTCATCAAAAAATTCAGAATCTATAAATATGCTTTTAATTGATTTTCATATTTCAAAATGATCTGATGTCTCATTGTATGTGCCCTGATGGTTTCAGGTTTCCACATCACATTAGTGTAAATTTCATACTGGACCATGAATTGCTCCAAACTAGTTGTGATGTCACAAATGATGCTTGCACACAGAGAAACTTTCAGGTACACCATCAGTGCTGACATTCAGCATACCTACTCCAGCCTAGTAGAAGTAGACTAAACAAAAGGTTGAGGGTATATGCTCTGTATGTGTGTGTGTGTGCGGCGTGTGTTTTTGTGGTGATAAGAGCAATGACAGACTTAGGCTGACCCAGACCTCACCGTCATTATCTCTGTCCAAGGCCTGACCGCTAATATGACCCAGCACTCTGTCAACACATGGGTAAAAAACATGCCTCCTCTCTTGTACACACGTGAACACCCTAACTCCCACGTGCTGTGTCTGAATACAGGGATGCTTAAGTTATCATGGGGTCTGGAACAGGTAAGGCATTACTTAGTCTGATTCACTCTCACTTAGAGCTCATCTAATTACCTGACAATGACAGGGCACAGAAGCATTTATGATAGGCAAGCATTATATGAGGCAGGTGGTAGTGTTTTACCAAAATGATAAAGAAGGAGCAATGGAGTGTATAGAGTTGTGTCAAATCATAGGGCAGATACTGAAACAATCTGCTGTGTTATTTTGTTATAGGTATATATTTTGTCATTTAGGACAATGGCTTATAATTGAATCTAGACATTTCTGGTGTTTACCAAAAGGCCAGTCTGTTATGGAGAGGGTCTTAAACACTGCATGTGACTCTGACATCATACTCTTGCAGCATCTCAACAATCCTTAGGTCACACTTCCTGCCTCAACTCACAATAGTGTTTATTGTTCATTTAAAATAGTTGGATTTTACTTTAAAAACTACAAATGTACATTGTATGTTGAACTCAATGAACTCACTCTACCTGCCCCAGGGCTGCTGGACCGTTAGCACTGATTGTGAAGGGGAGAAAGAACAGTTCCTTATAAGCAACAGCATTAGCAGTATGAAGTGCAATCAGGATTTTCTCATGTGCAAAACTATAGTGACATGCTGAATACATCATGGAAGGCTGTTATAATGCCACAACCGTACTGTCTTTGTCCTTGCTCCTTTCAATCAGCTTCTCTAATGAAGTTTGCTTTTATCAAAGGGACCCATTCAGCCGTTAGGTGCTGCACTCGGTGAACCTCATGGAGGATGGAGTGAAGCAGGGCCTCTCTTAGTTTAATGTTAACTGACTCTATCTCTGTGTCTGCTTTTTGCGTGGTAGACATCTCTGATAAGACTTTGAGGCCTTTGGTTTAACTCCAATTTTTTACAATTGTTGAATTTAATATCATTTGACAGTTAAAATAGAAGAACTCCTATTTCAGTTTTGTTTTCAAATCATCTGTATCCTTGCTTAGGCTTCATTCAAACCAAATCCAGTAATCCAGTAACCCTGTAACCCACAGGGTTGTGCGGAGGTGTGGGAGTGTTTATTTGTGCTTTAGAATGTAACCGCTGTGAAACAATAAGATTGTTCATTTGTTCTCACTACTGCAGCTTCCTCTTTTCATTCACTCTCTAGCTCGCTGGACAACCACTGCTCTCTCTCTCTCTTTCTCTTTCGCTGGTGCGCTTAGCTTGTTTGCGCTCTCATCTTTTTTAAAATGAGTCAGGAAGCCAACAACAAAGCCTAACTTTACTTTTAATGGTATCAAACGAAGAGAAATGTCCTCCCCTCGTCCTAGTACTCCCTCATGGCAAGGTTGTACAGTTCTGCTACATGGTAAACAAGGTTTATCCAGTGAGCATCTTCAGTCTGATCTCAGGCTTACATGATTGGCTACCACAGCATGACATTGGGTTGCGTTTCAGCAAAAGTTGATGCTGGTTCAACTTTTTCCCACACTGCTACTGTGTTTTTTTTGCTGCACACCATTAGGTCCCCACTCCCACATCCTAAACACATTGCCCCCTTTCAAATGAACGGGAGGACTGTGTTATTATCACATTGCCAGATTTGGTGTGAATGCAGCCGAGGCTTTGTGTAACTTTATCCGAAGTTGACTTTGTTATCCTCTTGCTTGTCTCTCATAGTGGTCTCTAGATTTACCTTTCTCGTCTTAAAGCCACTCATTTTGAAATACTTAAGTTTTTTGTTTGACCATTAAATACATGTTTGCAGTTTTGGCTGCTATTTAAGAGACAGTCTGCAGGAAATCTTTATGATTAAATCAGGCTGATGTTTCATGGGAATGACCAGTCTTGCTCGGTCTTATTGTCACTTCAGGACTGTACACATCACAGCCGTTTGTCATTAAAAGGCTTTTCAGCCATGTAAAAGACTGAGAGAGAAGAAAAGAACTTGGACAGCCAACATTCATTTCTACACTGTCACTGTTACACATGAAAAGATGACTCTGCGCTGCACAAAAGAAAAAGTTGGGTAGAGATGGATTTGTGTAGCGATTAAGAAATGACTGGGATACTTTTAGCTAATTGTAGTTTACCTTTCACCAAACCACCATTCATTCCTCAGGTCCCAGTGAACATTAATGTTGGCATGTGTTGATGTTATTAACTGCCGTGCATGAACAGTTGCTGCCTCATGCTAAAGATAGCGCCATTGTTTAGATCAGTCGTGACATGTGTTGGAACATGCTTGTTGAATGTTGCTGCCTTTATTTCTGTCATGACCGTGTCTAGACAAGTCCTGCCACCATCTCTTCTCTCTGTTCCATGTCAGCGACAACAAATGACCATCTCTGTTTTGGCTGTTTTCACAAGATACTGTCATTTGATGACCTCAGCAGCTTTCTGACCCAATCAAAACTCCGCATCCCATTACCTCATAACTGGGATATGAAGGAGTGAGTTTAGGCGGGTGGCATGGTTTGATGATTCAGCGTTGGTCACATCCTTGTTGACCCAGTGGAACATCAGATAATGATGAGGCTGTGCTGACTTCAGTGGACCTGTCTCTCCCAGTCGATAAAGACGTGGAAATACAAACATTGAAGCTATCTGGGGGCAGCGTTCAGTAAAGTAGCTCCAGCTTAGCAAGGTCAGAGGTCATGTTTAGCTATGGACAATAGGCTTTGAAAAATTGATATTAAAGGATTCTTTAGGTAGATAGAACTGAGTTTTACTCAATTTAGAATCAAGGCCTGCTGTTTACTGCCAGTACAAAAGGTCCCGTTGGTACAAGCATAGCTCAGAATATTGTGGTTATAGAGTAAGACAGTGAAGAGAAAGATGGGGACAAAACACATATGAGCTGAAATCTCAAATTAATTAAAAAAAAAAAGTTAAACTTCAGTTTGCGCTTTACATTGTATTGTATTTATTATTGTATTTTTTAAAATCTGTTTTTAGGTAGAAGTTGGGTTTTTTGTGATTTTTTTAAAATCCAATTTTATACCATTTTCATGTGTTTGTTATTATTTAAAGTAGATTAAAAAAAAAATTCTATATTTTACATCAGGGAAGTTGTAAGTAAATCATATGAGACCTGTTTGTGTAAGACGGCCGTACAAAACTATTGATTCTTGCAAACATTCAGCTTGTTGTAGAATCAGATAAATACGTACAGTACATTCTGACAAGATCAGAGAAATAACTGGCCTACAAAAATGCTAATAAAGGTTTACGTTTGATTCAATGATAATAAAAAACTAGATGTGGGAGAGGAGATTGGGTATATATTTGGTGTGTGATTATCATGCTCAGTCAACACTCTTATTTCAGGATGGGAATGATGTGTGTTGTGTATTATCAGTACTGAAGACATTAAGGTAATTCTAGCATGTGTGTTTGTGTGTGTGTGGGGGGGGGTGTTTCTGAGGGTGAACTCTACAACTGAGTGATTTTCTCACTGATTGTTATGACCCCTACACTGTCAACAGAGAATCTATTTCTGTTTCTGCGTCAATGTTAATAACACCAACTGTGTGTGCGTGCACGTGTGTGGTGTATGAGGAGTGTTTAAATAGCCAAGGCAGCTGTGATTTCGGAGTATAAGTGATGGTTGTGGTGAAGTGAGAGTGATTGTGTTCGGAGCCCATGCTGTGGCATCTGTGTGTCTGTGTGTGCGCATACATTTGTTTAACAGCAGAGGGAATGTGTGTTATCCATTAAAGTAAATGGGAAAAAATTCTATGTTTTGCAGCTGAATGTAGGGCAGGGGGTTCAGAGAGACAGGATGGGGGGTTGAACTGTTCCACTCTCTCCATCCTGGAATGTAGTCCCAAACCCTCACTACCTCGACTCTGGATGCTTTTAGATTGTGTCACCATCCAGCTATGTCTCGGTTTGCATGTACATCATACAGTACACACAGTAGTATACCTGTATTATATTAAAGGGGATCACGAGGTCTGTGTGCAGGAGAAGCCTTGTCAATATTAACTATTGTCAACTAAGGGTTTTTGTAGCCAGCACAATCCATTCATAACTTGAGACCACTGATTTGATTAACCAAGTGTCTGATCCAAAAGACAAAACTTTCCCTTGGCTCTCATAACTTTATCTAAAGCTTTTCAGAGCAGTTTCTGCTTTTTATTAAAGCTGTTACAAATAATCAGTGTAGTTTTCCACCAGTGGACTCCAGTAGAGCTTTTGGGGTGGATTAAGTGCCTTGTTGAGAGACACTTTGATGGCAGTTGTTCAGGAGGGGAGCTTGTCACATAGTGGTAATGCTCCTGGTTTAAAAACATTGTTTGTCTAGAGATTTAAAAACTATTTTGGCTTTGAAAATCTTGAGTTTTCCATGAAATATCCCCTAAAATGTCTGTAAATGTCCACTTTTTTATGACAATGTCATCTTGATACATTCTGTGACTGCTAGTTCCAGTATTTCTTTGAAGATATGATGTTGTTTACATGGACTGAAATACACAAACGGCTAGAAAAAGAAGAACATTTTGCAAAATGAATGCAAATCAATGGCTGTCTTGAAGGTGGGAAATGAATTTAAAACTGATAGGTTGCTTTGGGAAATGGTTGGTGGTCTTGTAAATTACATGCTATTTATAGTTAATGACCTAAAACTTTCAAAACCACTGGTATGGTCCTTTAAGGCTCCCTTAAGTTGACCACAGTCCCATTGTATAGTACAGTATGTTGCAACTCTCTCTAGTAGACACACACAACTTAATAAAGTAGTAGAGAAGGTTGGATTGCCCACACTAACATAAACATGGAGCAGAACCGGGAAAAGCCCTCAGCTCAGACCACTAGTCCCTTGATAGAGTTCACATTACCAGACCTAAACCTGGTCTACATTGTGTACAAAAGACAAGAATTGAGTGTGTTAATCATGTCCTCTGACACACATGCTCTCAGTCATTCAAGCACACATCCATTTAGTTATGTAGACGCTCATGCAACTATTAATTTTCACAGTGGGAGGTAAATGTGACGTTAATACCTCAGATGTTAAGACTCTAAAAAGTGCACAGACACTCACACACACACACACACACACACACACACACGCACACACACACACTCCAGCCCGATCAGCTGCTGTCAGCTGGATGCTGTTAGAGTGTTACGATGGGGGGTTGGAAAGAAAAGGGAGAAGTCAGGGTGAGGAGGAATGCAATCTCAACAACTTCAGCTCCTGCCCTATTCACCTTGCATGTTGTTCTGCAAGAATGCCATTAGCTAAGTGAGAAATGGTTTTGTGTGTGTGTGTGTGTATGTGTGTGTGTATGTGAGCGAGTTGGTGGGGTGGATGGTCTTGTGAGTGTGCAGATGTCTGCATGCCTGTCTGTGTGGTGTCTGTGTGGGAAGCAGGAGAACGGGCTGAAACAGAATAAAAAGTATTTTGCGAGTCTAGGTATGTCCATAAACTCTGACATGAGTTTTCGGGGCACTGCCTTTGTGTGTGTGTGTGTGTGTGTGTGTGTGTGTGTGTGTGTGTGTGTGTGTGTGTGTGTGTGTGTCTGTGTGTGTGTGTGTGTGTGTGTGTTTGTCATAGGCTACTTTCAGGCTTTCAGGCTTTCAGACTTTCAGACTAAAGACCAGTTAATTGGGGACGGCTTGTCTAATTGGGGACAAAAGCTGTGTTCCCAATTGGGAAGAAGCTGGTTTTTGGGTCAGTGGTTAAGGTTAGGATTAGGCAAGTAGTGGTTATGGTTAGAGTTGGGGTAAGTCTCCAGAAAATGAATGTATGTCCAAGTAATGTCCCCAGAAATGACTTAGGTCAACTTGTGTGTGTGTGTATCAAGAAAACGTTGGGCCTTAAACAGCACTTTAATGTTGTAGATTAAGTAGGCACTAGCTGTGTGCTGATTGAAACCAGACGCTTTTACACAGACGTCATGCACGTGCACACACACACACACATATACCCACGGCACATTGTTTAATGCACTTTTTTAATCCCTTTTAGGAAGAATTATTACCCAAAGTGTTATGTATTTGTCATCCCAGGCCTAAGTTATCTACTACATAACTTATTTAAGATCTGTGCTATTTTTCAAATAGTGGCCATCTGATTTGGAACAGAGGTTTCCACATCGTTATGCAGCTGCAAATTCTTCTTTTGTCAAAGTGTCTATACACACTCTTTTTTTACAGTTCCTCATACAGACACACACACACACACACACACGCTCCCTGCCTTTTTTCTGGTGCTTCATGAACATGCACTTTATTTTACCCAGACCTGCATCAAACTAATAATTCTTGACTTTTGCTTCACCCAGTATACAGTATCATTTCGATGAGCGTCACCACATTAAGAGTCTAGAGTATGCATCATAGAAAGGTCATAGTGTATATTAAGCTGTCTTTTAAGGGCCATAATTTCAGAGAGCTAAAGCAGACCGAGCATTAAAGAGTGCCCTAAAACAGTACCCAAAAATATTTAGTCCCTAACAGCCCCCCATGTATGCTCATAAAGGCTGAAGTATGTTCAAATTATTGGCCCAGGTCTGATCTCATCTCAGATTTAGCGTGGTTTAATATTTCATTATATCCCCTCTGGCTTAGAGGGCTTTGTCCCAACTGTGTTCTGCATCGGTCAGCACATGGGCCACAAACGCAGACACATACAGACATGCACGCATGCACACATACACACACACTCTGGCCTGCAGAGCCCAGTGAAAACAAAGCCGGGCTCTGCCAGTGTAAACACGGCCCATTGTTATGGGCACTCTTTCCCGCCTCGTACCTTCGCTCCCCGTGGCGATCCAGGGCTCCCGCCGCTGAGCGAGAGGTACAGCGCTGGCACTGGTCCCGTGTAGCGGAGTTATATTAAGAATTGCGAGAACTCATTTGCGCTGCATTTATGTGACCATGTCATTATAATGCAGGCTGTAGAGTGTGATTTATGTGCTCGGTTTCTCTCCCTTGCACTCCCCTCTCTCTCTCTTTCACTGGTTCACTTCTTACTGCTTGGCTCCTTAAGTGTGGTTTGAGGCCATTTGCTTCAAGAGATTTTAGCTTTTTGACAATTATTTTTAGACGAGCAGCAGTCAATTTACTCCACTGTACTGACTTTTTCCTGTAGAAAAACATAAGAAATAGCTGTTTGGATGGATGGATGGATGCTCTGATGTTGAATAAAATGTGTAGAAACATTCCGCATCAAGTTTAGAAACGTGTGTCTGTGCACATACAGTAATGTATATGCTCTATGTATGCACATGCATCCCGTGTATGCATGGCTGTGTTTCAATTTTATGTCCTATAACTTAATGTATGTATGCGTGAGAAAGAAAAGTGTGTGTGTGTGTCACATCATGGCGTCTCTCAGCTGTGACCCTGGGCCACATGTGCAGCCAATTAGGGCCAATCAGAAGGCTGTAATCAGGGCGTGGCATGGATATGGTGGCAGCGTGGCAGCGGGGGGAGTTTTAAGACCAATGATTAGTGTGTCAGACTGATGAGGAAGGACAGGGGGAGCTGCCAGGCCGATACCATTCCTTCATTTCTCTGCATTTTTCACCTCCACATATAGGAGGGTTTTTTTTTAACCTATTTAGATGACAGATTTGTGTAGTTAGCCACATGAGGTGAGGAAATTACAGAAGGGTATTTAAATCTCAGGGAATACGTTTCTCCAACTTACACCATATGAATTCTCCTAATGCAATAAGTCATACCCGTCTTTAGCAGATTGAAACAAAGACCAGTTGATTTACTACTTCTATTAGTCTGGCATCAACCTCCTGCCCTTTTGCTCGTGGCAAGTAGAAAAACAAAGGCTGGAACGAGAGTCAGTGAAGCTCTTTGAAGTCTGAGTTTCAGTAAACGAGCTTTGTTGATTGGCTAGATAGCATCAAAAATTCTACGGTATGAATCCCGTAATGAGTTGGAGTGTAGGGTCTGCTTCTGCAAGGCAGTTTCTTACAGAAGTTAATCAATCACTGTTCTCACTGGCAACTGTACAACAGTGAAAGAAAAATGTAAAACGTCATGAAGTCAGTGAAGTCAGGAACTCACTACACAAGCAGTTAAGCATGGATAGCTGCACCCATATAGATGCAGTTGTAATTGTTATGTAAGGTTTTAGCTGTGTGAGTTAAAGGACTTAAATCTCTTTCATGCAATCTATTCTGAGATTCTTCATTTTCTTATTTTGCTGCAAATCACAGCACAAACTCCAGACGGTGTGAGCTATGATATATGGCTTACGTGTTTGTTTTAGTATCAAAATATCACAGAAATACAAAAATACTTTCTGCAAGGTGTATTGGAGCTCAGGTGGAGGTTGCACAAAACAAGATTCTCAATCTTTAGGGTAGTATCCAGTGGTGGGGGTTTGAGAAGTCTGCTCTACTCCTTCCTGCACTTTGATTTGCTCTTGGAACACCGCCAAAATACGTCTCTGGAAATTTGATCAGTGTGTTTATTCATCAGCCTTTTAAACAAATGGTCCATTTTTACCCCCTAAAACACATGTCACAATTTAACTATTAGTGCTACTGATGTCAGCAAAACCAGGCAGCTGATTATTCGTCATTGTCTGTTTGTTTGTCCGGAGCAGTGAAAATGCAAGAATGGCAGACAGACAAACGCCTGGACAGACAGTCATCTGTTGAGCTGTAAATCACCACTGATCCGACAGAGCAGACAAACACAGTGACCGGAGCATGGCCCAGCCTCCGAAAACCACATGAGAGCGGGCAGGAATGTATAGCCCACTGCATTGTGGGTTTGCATCTGGGGGAAAAAGTGCAGACTCCCTGACTCACAGGACACTGTGAGGTTGGGGGATGTGGAGGAGTGAGGATGAAGGGGTTGGGGGGGAGCATAACTTTCGGGAATCAGAATGCAAGGTCATGAGGAGTGTGTGAATCATGGCCATGATGTTTTCTGTAACTGTATTATTCATAGCTCCTTACTCTTTCATCACAATATACTCTTGAGTATGTTTAAGTGATTTCACTTTCATGTTTGCCAATATGAAATGCGTGGGGTAAACCCGACTCTTTAGCTCCATCAGCATAGTGTTTAGACTCTTGTTACAGCTCGAGGGAGAAGAAGAACTCCCACTGAGAATCGGTTGCTTTAAAAAAAATTGAATCAGTGAGACTGATAATCTTACGGGAAAAGAAAAAGAAGTCTGAAAAAACATTGGCATTTGATGAAACAGCAAATCAGCAAAAATGCAGAAAATCGAGCCATTACAGGTTTAAAGTGTGCTTTAAATATACAAACAATGTGGTATTGTCATTTCTTTTTTGATATTTTCAGACATGCTGCTCATACCAATATATTTCTGGTAAATCAATATCAGCAGATAATATGCCGAATCGATATATTGGTCAAGCTCTTGCGCAGAACTGAAATGTAAAGGACTGCTACATGCCTCCCTTTCAAATTAGACATCATCTAAATTATCCTCTGTCTGTCTTCTCTTTGATTTCTCCTCCTTTGCTCCACCTACATCTTTCTCTTTGAAGTCCCAAAGAAGTTGCTCCAGGACCAGAACCCCAGACCACCGGTGTACGCCCCGCCACCCAGCGCCCATGACCCCAACATAGTGGGAGACAGCCCTCCTGAGGGGACCTCCATCAAAAGCCCTGACACTGTTCCAGGTGAGCAAAACAGCGCACAGATACCTACACATATGCTTGGTCACTCTCAAACACAGACACACACTCGCAGCCTCCTGCGGAGAGCAGTTAACACTAAACAGTCTCAAGGCCTCCCAGGCATCAAGAGAAACAGTAATTCAGGTCTCAAGCCAGGGCATAAATTTATGTATATTTTAAGTCACACGGGTTCAACTGTTTCCATATGTATTCTAGCTGAGACATTGGTTTGGAGCATTTATGATCATTGGTTTTAAAATATACGGCTTTCCAAGAACCAATGCTTGGTCTTATATGTGACCACACAGTCTAAATCAGTCTGTTACGATGTCAAACTCCGAGAGAGAGAAACAGGGAGAATACAAAGCGAGAACAATGAAATGAAAGAATGAAAAAGAGGAGACGCAAGCGAGGAAGGAAACTTAAACAAAGCTGTATTCATGAGGGATGGTGGCCTGCGTCCAGCGCACTAATTACTCTGCTCAGCTACCGGCACTGTACTGATTAGGAGGATAGACCGAGTAAATGAGGAGTTAAGAGAGGGAGAAGACGGGGGATGTGTGCTGTAGTGCTGACAGTTCCTAACGCATGATTGGCTTCACTTGCACCGGCTTCAAACACTCCACTTGCGGCTCATCTGGAAAAACCTGTTTCCATCTCTGATGCAGCGATAGGGGATGATAAGTATGAAGAAGGAGGAAATGCGCGTTTTACGGTAAACATACTTGTCATGATCAGTTAATTTGTCATTTTCAACTGGACACAGAAACTGGCGTGAAGATACAGATATGATCTTTCTACTTTCTGCTAGATGAGAAGATCGATACCACTCTCATATTTGCATCAAGTATGTAATAGTATTGGGATCTTCACTAGAATTTAAAATAAAACATCTGTGGATATGAATCCTGCTTGGCAGCACAAGATCATTTTGTAGAAATGGACCCACAGAGGTTAAATTTGTTAACCACAAGATTCTGACTTTTTATTATCTCTATCTTTGGACATTTTTGCACTGTAGTTCCCAGAGATCATTTGGCCACTGCTGTGATGTCTTTTTCTTGGAATTTTCTTTTTGTAAGGTCCAGTTTTGTTTTGTTTTTTCATCCATGATGGCGGTTATACTCTCATATAAGTATTTTTTATTCTGTAGTTTTTCTATTGATGATTTGTCCGGCTATTTTGATGTGTGTGTTAGAAAGAGGCATTGTGGTCATTTTGGTCGGATGTTAGCTGCACCACAGCAGTGGGTCCAGGTGGAAACATTTACCTCCTCAGTGAGCAATTCCAGTCTAAACTGCATTTATTGGATAAAGAGAGCCTGACACACCTTAGAGACTCTGCAATTAGAGGTCATTGGTGTGTGTGACAATTCACCAAAGTGTGATTATCTGCAATGACAAAAAAAATCAAACATGTAAACATGATTATGTACACGCACGTGCATGTGCAGAGCCTTAAATCTCAGGTGCTTACTGAATACTCCCGTTTATTTGGTCTTTTAGCTTACAGGTTGTTTCTTTAGTTACACCATCCTACTTAAACAACTGCTTCAGGTTAACTAAACATGATTGTACTCAGAAAATGAACATTCTTTATGAGTCACAGTAATTAAATCATTCTGTGCTCCACTGTTCTTTCATCTCAACTCCTGAAGTCCATGCATACACAATGCAAGCCAGCATGTAAACACTGAAAGTAGTCGTGCTGTGATGAAAATCCAGAGGAAGAAGCAGTTGTTCCCATCTATAAATAGATCCTTTTCTGAGATTTTGGGGGAGCTTCTGAAATGCTGCCAAAGTACAAACTTTTCCCATGTGGTTCTCTGTTTCTTAATGACCTGAGTCAGAATGAATTTGACAGAAGCAGATGTATTGTTACCTTCTGAATCACACAAGTCTCTGTGAACATGTGGGTGTCTTTATGCGTGATGCATCCTTTTTACAGCGGCGTATCTCCGAAAATAAAAAACCACTGAGAGGCGGCGGATGACTCTGCGTGCTGAATGCTGTAGTCACAATTCCCCAGAGACAGTACACTCACTTTACTGTAAATGACCCAACTAGTGCCGTCATAATCTGACTGTACATGTGATCATTGAATGTTTTCACGTCCCATCCACAAATGAAACTTTTCAAAAACATCTGTCTAAAGAAAGAGTTCAAATGCTGAATGAACTACCCACTTTCCTTTTAGGGTTTTCTGGTTAAACTGTACTTTCCTCCTGTATCTTCTTTTGCAGATAGGAAGCGGATCAGGGAGACAAACCCCAACGAGGAGAAGTCTTCAGAAACCGGAAGAGGAGGGGAACATCCACTCCAGCCCCCAGCCATGAATCCCATCTTCAATTCCACCCCTAGCTCCAACATGGCTCTCATCAGCAACGCGCTGGCAGCCTACACCTACATATCAGGTAGGGCAACATTCATATAATCTTGTATGGCATCACATCATGTGACTCAGGTGATAGGTAAGACATTAACCTGATGTCTGACCTCACTGGGAGCAGTGTCAGCTCAAGATTACATCTAGGCCAGTATTATGACTGACATTGAGATTTAAGTGCATGGTTTTGTGTGTGTGTGTGTGTGTGTGTGTGCGTGTGTGTGTGTGTGTGTGTGTGTGTGTGTGTGGTACACTATCCTTTGAGTACAATGCTGTTTCCGTTTTTCCTGGGACAGAGAAGTGGGTGAATGTGGGCCAGAGGAATGCAGATGTTAAGCAGAGATAAAGGCTACACACACACTGTCAGTTACCTGCACCAGCCAGCTGCTAAAACATATGCTGGAAGTTTGGATATTTCCTGTTTTATTACCTCCCACTCTGTGACTCAAACAGTTTATACATAGTGAAATGCATAGCTCATACAGTCAAATAAACATAGATGCCATTCACTGTATATTCGCTATGGTGCCTACCTAGCTTAGCTAGCTTTGGACTTCTTAAAATGTTTTCTCACATTTTTAAGCTGCCATAAAATGTTATGATTTGCATTTAAAGCATGTGTTAAATTGAGAAATGTTACAATGAATCGAAACTATGTTTAACCTTTTTAAGGAAAACCTAAACTAAATCTGATGAAAACGCATATATTTTTAAACAATTGTAGTTTCTTCACTGTTTCATTTGGAATTTCATGTTGTCTGAGGGCCTGATGTTGTATGATACTGTGAGGCATGAACAGAATTGTGACATGGGAGAACTTAAGGTTGAAGATAGAGTTGCAACAATTAGTCAATTAATCAATTAGTCAATCAACAGAAAATTAATCAGCAACTATTTTGGCAATTGATTGATCATTTTGAGCCATTTTTTAAGAAAAAATGACAAAATTCTCTGGTTCCAGCTTTTGAAGTGTGGATATTTTCTGGTTTCTTAGGTTGTAGACTGTTGGTCAGGACAAAACAAGACATTTGAGGTTGCATCTTGGGCTTTTGGAGACAGCGATCAACATTATCTGACATTTTATAGACCAATCGACTAATAGATTAATGGAGGAGGAGGTTAACCAGAACATGTCCACTATGCATGTAGAGATGCATTTCTGAAGACGAGGGGAAGGAGAATTACTGTACAGTTAGCAGGGTTGGCAGGTTTTGTGAGACATTATGACCAAACCAAAGATCCAAGCCAAGGAAGTGAGTCATATGAGCTGTAGGTCTGCTGCCAACGTTCATTAAAGTGTGTGAGCCATCAAGTGGAATATTTTATAACAGAGAAGGGTGAACAAGTCAGAGGAAAATGATTTTTGCTCTAAAGGCTTTAGGAGACCCAACAGTCATAAAGGTTCAAATAAATGTTTGACA
Source organism: Thunnus albacares (assembly GCF_914725855.1). Lineage (NCBI taxonomy): Eukaryota > Metazoa > Chordata > Actinopteri > Scombriformes > Scombridae > Thunnus > Thunnus albacares. The sequence continues at coordinate 11,005,589 of NC_058121.1, read as the reverse complement.
TGTTTTCTGAACAAATCAACTAAATGGTCCTCCATGTTTCTCCCCTATAACAGACCACCCAGAGAGGGCAGCACTCTTCTTCGTCTGTGGCGTGTGTTTGGGCCTCTTCCTCACACTCTTCGCCCTGGTGGTCCAGATCTCCTGCCGCACCGACTGCCAGCCCCGCCAGCGGCCTCCTGCCAAGAAACGAGCACGCCCCGCTGACTCGTCCACCGATTCCAGTGACTCGGACTCGGACTGGGACACCACCTCGGACCTGTCTGCACGGCGGCACCGTCGTTTCGAACGCACGCTTAACATGAACGTGTTCACGTCGGCGGAAGAGCTGGAAAGAGCTCAGAGGTTGGAGGAGAGGGAGAGAATCATCCGAGAGATCTGGATGAACGGGCAACCTGACATCCCCGGGACACGGAGCCTCAATCGGTATTACTGAGGTCTATTGATTGAGAGCTTACTTAACTTGAACAAAATTTAGGACGTACTTGGTTTGGAAGGAGCAAGAGACTACTCCCTAGTGAAGCTTTATGCAACAGCAACTGTGGACCACTCTGATTTTGGGCTGCCCCTATGCTAGTTTGCATATTCCTCTGGGTATCATACCCCATTCAGTAAGAGAATAAGCTCTCCTCCGCATGGTAAGCTCACCTCTTAGCTGGCTCTTACTGCCGGAAACAAGGGGTGAAAAGCTACACTGCCTTGCCCGTGACCTCAGCAGGCCTTTTTGAAGTGAGGATTTATGGGTTAGCTGCCTTAGACACATATAGGCCTGTAGAGACTACATGGTGACTGAAGGACCAAGGCCTCACATGGGTCTGTTTTATACAGAGTGCGATGCAGCTGTGGACACTTGGAGCTTTATGCTCAGTACCCTCCAGTATTCAAGTGGAGACTTTTAAAAGAGGGGCAGCATAAAGCAGAAAGAAGCGTGCTGGACAGTGGGACAATGTAAGACAATCTTTCCACAGTGGATAACCATGCTGCCTTTTGAACTTTATAAAACCAAAAGATATTTTTTTGGGAATTCATCTCAACTCTTATGAAATCTATTTTATAATATTTAATAGTTTATTGATGTTGTGTATTTTTGTTCTCAAGTATGGTTTATTATGAGATATTTTTATACTTGGCGAAGGTTGTCTGGCGCCTCAGGGATGCAATCCTAGTGTTTCTGTGTTTGGTTGATGTATTTGCTTCCTAAGAAGGGGATCAGCCCATTTAAACAGCTACGTATGTCAGCATTTAAATAAAAGAATTAGAAATATCATATAAAGAGCCTCAAAGAGGTTCAGTGATTTAACCTTATTTTTGATACAGTATGTTTAATTCACAGTGCAGTGCCTTTTCAAGCTACTAAGTCACTGTTGTCAAGAGTGCAGCTGGTGTATAAGTCAATAACTGGTCCAATGATCTATTGATTGGAAATTTGAAATTTATCTGATCATGTGTGTATTCACTTTTTCCATTATTGTTTCTATGCTAAAGTCTAAAATCTGAATGTCTCTATCAAACATTGCACTTCATTTCTCACCAGATGTAAATGTATTTAACCAGACCATGCTAGTTATGTATCAGTTAATCAGCTACAATGGATTCTTGTGGTCCTAACTGCTAGTAAAGTTCCCCTCACAGAAAACTGTGTTAGTTTCAGATCTTGTGTCATCCGTGCCCTTCTTTTTTTTTTTTTTTAAAGATGTCAGTGCTAAACAGATGTCTGTGGTAATCACTGCTCATGGCCATCTGGAGAAGGAACCAGCACTGCAAGAAAAGGTTCACAGTGGACATGCAAACTGCGTCTCTTAAATCATGTTGCCAGTTAAATAATATAAGCTATTTTAAATCCAGTTCTGTTTGCGCTGCCCTGGATTCAAGCGTAGAAATAATGATAGTTTTCATTAAAAAAAAAAAGCTTGGTATTTTCCTGATTGGGAGTTTAATTGAGAGTACACAGGACATATTAGGGTCATCCACATAAAGACTGCCTCTCTATATAGTTTTTATAAGGACAGTTCTTGTGTTTAAATTTGAATGGGATTAAAAATGTGCCAATAGCTGGTAAAATGAGACCAAAATATGACTCCTGTGCTTGGAATAAACTGTGTTCAAAAATAACCTCTGATGTCTTCTGATTTCTTAAATCTGGCAACTTCTGACAATATGTTTTGCATGTTAATCCCACACATATATGCACAGTGCTTGTATTAAAGTCTAATTTGCACAAAGCTTGAACTGTATTATGACAACAAGAAAAAAGGAACTGCAGTAATCTCATGATAATTTGACATACATGCTGTAACCATACAGGACAGTAAGGTCATCATAAACCCATAAATTGAGTTTATTGGCGTCTCTCGCCCCCTTGTGGTAAAGTTAGGATTCTTCAGTTTCTATAAATTTAGATGAATAAAAGTCATCAAATTTTAATAAAAGTATTCATGACTATGACAAATCAATTTAGACGTGAATACTTGAACTGCACGTGTAGACTGTTCGCTATGGAGATTTATAAGATAAAAACAAAATAATTTGGAGGATGTGTAGACTTCTAATTTTTTAGTATTTTTAAATTATTATTAATTTTGTTAATATTAATGTTTTATCAGGCATTACCTCTTTTCTTTGGGTAGTCACTCAAAAGTTTTTCTAGCAATAGTTTTCAAAAATACTTGTTTACTTTTTTTGAACTCTTGTTGCCGTCGTGCCGTTTCCATGGATACCACAAACTTAGCACAGTGGGACTGTGTCATGTAGCCTCACACGCTAACGACACTCAGTTCCACAAATTACCTGAACATAATTATCTTGTTTGACATCTTGAGGAGCTGCTGAAGAAATCTGACCCCCCCAAAAAATGTCTTGGAACTGGAACAGCCACGGGTTACCGTTTTTACCAGGATACACTTTTCGGGATGTGACGGTAAGAAGAGACAAAACTAATTTTAAGTGTACGTAAATTACGTAACCAGGCTTTAACGTTTGACTTAATGTTAGCCAAATTTAAGACATCTGCAAGAAACGCATGTTTTTTAAATACTGTTTCCTAATGTGTAATGTCCCTGCATTCCTCCAGTTTTTATTTAGGTTATATTGCTGTCTGCTGTAACATCAGAGGACCAAATTTGTAACTCATTTTCAATTAAACCTATCTGAGGAATAAAATTCTCTGTTGACGTGTTCACAACTAACATTTTAACATTCAGAATTAAAAAATAATTTATTCCAAGCTTGTATTCTTATAAGCGTTACTATTATTCTGTCCACACCTAACTACAGCATATTTCATACTACACAATATTTATATTGTAATTTACTAAAGCTGATAATTCCTCCTCTATGATATTTCTCTGCAGAAATCTGCCTTCCATCGATCCCAGACGCTGGACTACAGGAATGGTTATGCTCTACCCCGTCGCCCCACTGTAGGGATCGGACAGGATCCTCTCTTATCTGAGGAGTTAATCCAGCAGGAGATCAGTGGGTTGTCCTTTGAGACATCAGACGTTACTTATGGCTCCTTTGACCACAGCCAATACGAAGACTTCATCCCAGCTCATGTGGCCCTTAACAAGAAGGTACTGTGACACATTGAAGTGTAAGACTAGTATTTGAAGATTTTTGTTGCTGTCCAGTTTATTCCCTGTTTGTCTGTCCTTCACCACCCTCTTGGTTTTACAGGTGCTGCGCTTTTATGCATACTTCGAGGAGGAAATTCTGTTCTCCCCAGAGGAGGTTTACCGTGTGCGCCCCGTAGTCATTTACTACTACCTTGAGGATGACAGCATGTGCATCATTGAGCCCACAGTGGAGAATTCTGGGATACCACAGGGAAAGCGGATCAAACGCCAGCGTCTGCCCAAGAATGAACGTGGTGAACATTACCAATGGAAAGACCTCAACCTTGGTATGGACCTGAAGGTGTACGGGGTCAAGTACCACATCACACATTGTGATGCTTTTACAAAGGTACAATACTCACCAGTATGATCTCTCTCTGTGTATCTTTAGTTTGTCTCTTTGTGTCTGACACAAAAATATGGATATGCAACTGTATGTTGATGTAAATATATCCTTTTTCTCTATGTCCGTCTGTTATTCACTGTATACAGGAATTTATGGAAAGTGAGGGTATAGTTCTGAACGACCCTGAGCAAATGCCAGTAGATCCTTACAGCAAACATCACAAAAACCTTCAGCCTTCCTTCACAACACCCTCCGAATTCGACCGCATGCACCAGTTTCTGACCATGGACCGCAAGGTAGAGGAAATTCCATCATCCTTATTCAGTCATCAATAAGTCATCATTTAATGCCACTAAATAGTCTCATTGTTGAACAAGTGTTGCAAGCTGAGACACAGTCTTTGGCATACTGGCATCTGGTTTCAGAGTGCATTTAACCTTTTCTTGATCAGGTGCTGCGTTTCTTTGCCCTGTGGGACGATGCTGACTCTCTGTATGGGGAGATCAGGCCTGTTACCATCCAATATTACCTGGTGGACGACACGGTGGAGATCAGAGAGGTCCACGAATCAAATAGCGGCCGAGATCCCTTCCCTGTCCTGTTGCGCAGACAGAGGCTTCCCAAGAAAATCAAGTCTGGTGAGATTCAACACTGTGCCACTTTAAAATGTTTATGTCATTATGATCGTTTGTTAGGTGGCTTTTTGTGTCTAACTGCTCTGTAATAGAGCATTGGTTGTAATATTCATGTCAACTACTTTATGCACTACAAAATGATCATACAACGCAATTATATAATAATAAAACAATAAAAAAGATGCAAACAGTGGGAGTGTTCAAAAAAAAACAAAGCAGGGAAATATTTTTAACAGTCGAGTGATAATATAAAAGAGATTAAAAAAATAATTCAGTAAATAAGGAACAATAAATACTATGACAAAATGATCATATGGTGGCATTTTCTTAATTAACTGCTACATATCAGCACCTTTCTTATTTCTTTCCAGAGACCTTCCCCACTTGTGTGCTGGAGGTCTCAAAAGAGGAAGTGGATGAATTCTACTCCCCCAAAGACTTCCAGGTCGGTGAAACGATGACGCTGTTGGGACGTCGCTTCTTGCTGTGTGACTGTGATGGCTTCACTAAAGACTATTATCAGAAGAACCACCCAGACATGACAATGAAACCCATAGAGGTACCAAAGAAGGTAGAGGTGCTTCAGGACAGGAAGAAGGTGAGAAACTGAAGTGTATTTTTCATTTTTTTTATTTTCCTTTCAAAACCAAAAAACGGTATAACTTGTATTGCCATAGTCCACGTGGCTGTGTTGTAAATAATTCTTTCTCCTCTCCTGTCCACGTTGACCATATGTACAGGAGGTTCCTCCTTACAATGGTTTTGGTTCACTTGAAGACTCTCTCCAGAACTGTTTGTCTCTAATTCCCAAGCCTCCCAAAAAGAACGTGCAAAAGATGTTGGAGAACGACCACAAAGTGTTGCGCTACAGTGCCAGGCTGGTGAGACATTTAAGATTGTGTTTGACTGAACCTTCTGTATGAGTAGCAGTGGTCCTTTGTTGGTTTTATGCAGTTCCAACAGGTTACTAAACTGCACCCTGTCTATGTTACAAACATCCCAGGACTCCCCGATTCCTGCGGATGAGGGCCGACGTTTTATTCTGTCCTACTTCCTGGCCAATGACATGATCAGTATTTTTGAAAAGCCCACCCGCAACTCTGGTATCCTCGGTGGCAAGTTCCTGGAAAAGACATTCATCCATAAGCCAGGTTCTACTGTGGAAAATCCTGAGTTCTACTCACCTGCAGACTTTGCTATTGGAGCTACTGTGGAGGGTGAGGTTTTTAGTTGTTTCAAAGGCCTATACTGATCACTGTGTTATTGTGTGTGGAATATTTACTATTTACTATAAACTGGCACCTTTTCTCCAAGAAAAACAAAGCCATAATGTAGCTCATGATGGTACGGTACCATACATGTCTCTCTAGATAAATTAAGCTGTTGATATCATAACTATTTACCTCTTAAGTTAAATTACATTTTCCAGTTGGGGGTTGATAAAAAAAAGCTCAGCTGATAGCATCTTTCTCCTCTCTCTCTCTTTCTTTAGTGTTTGGCCACCGCTTTGTGTTGACCGATGCTGACCACTATGTGATGACGTACCTGGAGTCCATCTCAAGCCAGATTCCTTTTCAGACACTGGATTCTATTCGCCAGAAGCTTGGGGGTGAAACTGCAAATAACCAGCCTGCTGACCAAAACGGTAAAATCCAATCAGCCAATAAGCAAAACATGTTTCTGTAGAATTGTAGAATAGTACATTTATTCCAGTAAGTGTAACTATTTTCATGTTTTTTGGACTGTATGTCCATATTTATTTTTCTTTCTTTCTTTCTTTCTTTCTTTTTTGTCAGGTGAGAAAAATATAGCAGAGCCATCTTCATGATGTTAAGAAAAGGCTGGATTCTTTTTGCCCCCCAGTGTCATCCCCACTGCAACAAATCTGACCACATGGATATGATCCAAAGCCTACATAGTGTTTATTTACCCTAATAAATAAATACTGGACCTGCTGCAGATTGGGTGATCTGTTTGTTGGAGTTTGCTGAGAAGTATTGTACCGACTGTCAAAGTTAACAGAATAGTTTGACATTTTAGGTATTACTTTCTACGCTTTCTTGCCAAGAGTTAGATGAGAAGATCAACACCACTCTCAGGAGCACAGTATCAACCTTCTCATTTAACTGTCGGCAAGACGCCTAATAAACATATGTCGCAAAATGTCAAACTATTCCTTAAAATTTTTTGTGCAAAATATAACATTATGATTTTTTTTTTCTTTTTGGTTGATAACATGTAGAAACATGTAGAAAAAGACCTAGTACTTCTACAGGCTCATTCATAATAGATGAGTCCACACCTTATTTCAGAAAATTGTGTTATTTAATAAAGTAATTAACAAAAAAAGAAGAAAAAAAAACATGGAATGGCATGCGGTAATATCCAACATACATACTTGTGCATATCTGTTAAGTGATCGGTGAGAAATGCAGTACAAGAATCATTGGGAGGAGCCCAGGTGACCACTCTATTGGTTGGCCAAAATCCCTTCCCCAACATGGTGAAGGGATAGTGTTAAGGCCAGTATACAGTAAGCTCATATCATACCATATCATCAGTAACATTTCTCTTCTCCAATGGACCAGACAAGAAAACAAGCAAAGCCGGCTCAATGGCAAAGAGCTGAAAACAGCTGCGACATCAGACAACACTACAACCAATACAGTACTTATGTATGAGGATATGCATCAACACATTCAACGTTGACACACAGTAACATGTGTGCCGCATACTGTGTTCACTTTACATTTTAATCATTCTGTATACAATGGTGCTCCTTGGGGTGTGCTAGCAGGCCGTGTAGATGTATAAAAAATACTGATATGATGAGAAGAGTAAATGTCTGTTGGGCTCAAGGGATTTCCTTGGATTTCATTTTCCAGCATTCAAGCCTAAGTCTGTAGCGACTGAGTCCCTGTAACATCTCAGGACATACTCAACCAGAAGCCACCAGCTTCCTCGTTGTGCTGATGAGAAACCTTAGCCTGGGCTAAGGCCGCTGTTCAGGCCAGTCAGTATGTTATCTTATGGGGATTTGAGTTTTTTGGTATGAGGAGAGGCTCCATTCTCAGCTTTAAGAACTCTGTTTTCATGGTGCCCAACTAGTGGGGAGAAACAGAGGTCAGGTCAGGATCTCTACTAACACAGGACATAACAGTCATTCAGTGTGATCAGGACAAATCAAGAAAGCAGAAAGTGATGAGAGAGGAATGGGACAAGGAAAATTATGATTATTGTGAATCTGGCATTGAAAAATATCTGAAACACTTTGATGCTGCACTTTTTTGTAATAAGAGGTGACATCTGTGTATTATGAAACATTTTGAGTGGGTGTTAATACTCACGCGAGTCTCTCTTCAGTGGCCGTAGGGGTTGTTTTGCGGCAGCCTTCTTGTGAACAGCCTGTTCGTGTCTGAACTCCCTCCAGCGCCTCAGCTGGAAGCGGATAAACTTCCAAAGTAGCCAAGACTGAGTCAAACATACCAGCAGTAAAACAGTCATCCTGAAGGGGCCCAAAGCAGAAGGATTAGTAAAATTGTTCTGGAAAATGGACATGATGTGCCAAATTAAATTAATTTCTGGCTGTGGTGTGTGTATTTGCTGAAAGCTTGTAGAGTATTTCTTAAATTTTTAGGGTTTGACAGTAACCGTTGCCCTGGGCAACTGTGGTCAGCTCTGGACCACTATGTAGCAGTTTAGTTTGCTCTGGTTTTCTCTATTTATAACCACTTTTCCTGTATAAAAAAAAAATCTGTCTGTGTGAGAGTGCTGCTGTCATGCACTGTCACAAATAATGGTAATGAAATTAAGAATGGAGTAAATAAGTCTAAATTAAGGGAAAAGGTTAAAATAAAGAGTATTGTAATTTGGACTTGTCAGAATCCATTTGATCGATTTGTAGCGAAAAGTCATTTTCTCTCAATTTGTGTCAGAAAATCCTGGCCACATCAAGGGTGATTTTATGTTGTAAAAAAATAAAAAAGTAAACAGGGGTGACTATTTTTATGGACACTAAGTGTATTTTGACTGAATACTTGTTAAAGTTGTTGTAAAAAGTGTCACAAAATGAATCATTATCCACACATGTTGGACATTGCTCATTTGCTCACCTCACTACTGTACGACCAGAGAAGAGGAGCACCAGACCCACATGACTCAAACTGCACAGGAAAAAGAAGATGATAGATTAGGTGACAAAGAAAATAATCCTGTGTGACATCCATATAGGTTTCCATGAAAACTATATTCAATATTTATAGATTGTCCTTAAACACATGTAAGAATGTAGGTTCAAACTTCAACTTCAGAGTGTTCCATTACTGTTTTCTTTATTTCTTTTCTCACTATCCATGCATATTTCCTGACAAGTCTTTAAATTTGCAGGTTTTCAAAAAGGTCCTTAAACTGGATGCTTACTTTAACAAGTAGGCTGCAGAGATGTGCAGCAGATACATACAGATGTACTAGAGCTGACAAATCTCCTCCTGAAAAACAAGCGGGTGTTATTTGCAAAGATACTCTGTTTATATTCCTGGAACGTTTTGTTATTTGTAACTGCCTAATGAACATATACCAAAATACACACAACCAAAACACACATGCGCATAGAGCTTATCTAGTCACACTCCAGTACTCCTCCAGTCCCCACAGCCTCCTTACTGTCCTTTGTACTTTCTGGAAGTAAAGCTCAGCGGGGTTTTTTTTATGCATATGCGCTTGTTGAAAAAAACAAAGCTGTAGACATGGCAAAGTAATCGGTTCTCTAGCAGAATTATGGTCACGTTAGATCATGTTTAATTAGTTATTCTTAATCTGTGTTTCTGAAATCAGATGACTGGCCAAACCAGAGAAAATCTGAGAATAAACACCACAGCTGGTTACTCACAGTAATTAGGTTTTTTATGTGCATGTAAATGTGCTGGCAGTGTGTGCAGAACATGAAAAACACTGCATATGTCTCTCTGAGAAAAGGAGTTCACCATTTTGAACATTTTAGCAGTAATTGACAGCTATACAAAAGGTCAGGCAAGTAGCACAAATTTTTAAAGCAACAACAGACACATAACTGCTTGAGAATGACTAAAATATCTGTGACCGCATTGCAAAGCACAGGTGCATTTTAAGGTATGTGGTGAAGCTGAAATGATTAGTAATCAGTCAGAACTTGTTTCATCAGTTAATCATTTTTAAGCAAAGATGCCAAAAAATTCACTGATAATTCCAGCATCTCAAATGTGAATATTGTAAATAGTCTTCTTTGATAGTAAATGAAAATATTTGTGTTTTGGACAGTTGGTCGGACGAAAGAGATTTGAATATGTCAGCTTTGGCTTTGGGAAATTGTGATGGGCATTTTTCACTATTTTCCGGATTATTATCTGCAGATAATGAAAATAATGTATGTGGATACATTTTTTTAAAAAAGATATGTATTGTCAATGAAATATACTTCTACTGAAGGAAAAACATCACTATGTATAAGCCATGCCATATACTTTTAGCCAGTACTACTTGTATTTATTTTATATGTAAATATATCACTGACAGTGCTAAATACACATCAGTCATACCTGAGGTGTACATGGGGATAGTTCTCCTAAAGGCTGCTGGGATGCAGGAGATATCCTTCCTGTGAGAAGAAAGAGAGAAGGATACTTAAAAAGCCTTCAATACAGTCATTTCTGTGCATCTCAAAAGGAAATACACTATTTATGCTTGATAAGTATGTGTGACATGTCCTCAACCAGAAAGTTATCGCTGAATACAATGAGTTATCACATTAAAATGTCACTCACTGTTATGAGGATGTAGAGGCCCCACACACTAGACACCAAGTGAAACACACACAGTTGACCAGACTCATTAAATTTGGTGTTCTTGCTCTTGGAGAGATGAAGACGCCGGTTCACTTTCTGCAGCATGAACAACACAACAGATAATAGAGATGAATGCAGTTGACTCAGTCATGGTGGCATGTTGACTCTTGTTATTGTCACACACAAGGAAGTGCCACACTAACATAAATAGCTAGGACAAGAAAAGACAGCCAATACTATATCTGGCTGTTGAAAACCTTCATGTGAGGAAGTATTCCTTTCATTACGCTTTGGAAAGCTGGGCGATGGTGCTAAAATAAAACCTCATTCTTCCTCACTGGCCATATTTCTAAACAATGACATGAAGGCTCATACTTTCAAAGGAATCAAATGTTGGGTATTATGATAAGGATGAAGTCTAAAGTAAGGTGAGGCAATGAGATGATATGAGGTAACTCCAGAATAGTCTTCTAAATATTTCCAATATGTTTCCTGAAAAAAAGTATGTAATTTGGTACCACCTATAAAAAGTATTCAATTGGTGCTCACAATTATTTATTTCAGATTAAAATCAGAGAGTCTCTTAGTCAGTGCACAGCAGGTCAGGTCAGAAATGAGTGTAGCATACAGTTCAAGAAATACAGAGAATAAAGTTTCCCATAATGAATTACTGATGAATGTGGATTCAAATGGGGCAGTTCTTACATTTTTAAATTAGTACAAAATTACATGCTTCTTTCTAGGAAATTTCCTAGGAATTGTGTCACAGTGAATGGGTGCTTACATCCAGAAGATACTCCTGCACTACTGCATGGAGGATGATGGCGATGAAGAAACAGAAGAGGATGGTGGCACAGTCTTTCCATCCATAATGGTACAATGTCACCTGTCCCTCTAAACACACAAAGGAGGAGTGAAACACACACAGCATGTTTGCAATCAGAGGTGTGTCACACATCCTGGAGCAACAATTTAATTATAGTGATATAATTATCTTGAATTAAAAAAATGATATACACTGCAGGGCTTCCAACTGTCACACCATGACACTCCAGCAAATGACACTTTTCACATGCTCTCACGCCACACGTCCATTTTCTAACACACTGAAAACCAAATTCATAACTGATAACGTCATGGCACGAAAAGAGGACACTGACAGCGCACAGACAGATAAGACAGAGCAGCACAGCGCAACAGCAGCACCATGCAGCAGCGAGTTATTCAGACCATCAGGGGTCAAAAAATTAAAAATATACACAAATCTGTTATATTGTAGTGTATTCCTATGCATGCTGCTCAGAGTAATCTCAGTCAGTGTCTCTCTTCTCCCCTTGCTTCATACAGTACACACACAGGCAGGATTGAGAGTGAGTTACTATGGTTACGGTGACACTGTCTCTCTGTTGCTCTGAAACTTTCTTGCAATTCCCAGTGATGGGTTTTTAGGTAACCTACTACCATTTTAGTCTACATAATGCTTTTATAAATATAATCTCAAATATAAAATTCTTCATTCTTCTAATAATCATTACCTGTCCTAATCCACCCAATTATATGTTTGTTTACAATAACTTCCAGGTAGAAAGCCCCTGCCTCATATACATACAATTTAATGGCATAGAGCAAAAATAAATGTCAGTTTAAGCAAGAGAAGAAATAAATTAAGTGTATGTAAATAAGTATAAGTAAGTATAAGCTGTAAGTAGTAAAAGTAATTCAAAGTAAGCATAAGTAAGTATAAATGAATAAAGCCGTGGTAAGGCGGCTTCCCACTATGACAACAGCAGCCACCAGTTAGTCCGACTGGCAGTGAGATGTCGTTGTTAGATAGATTTTGTTTATCAAAGATGCAAGCAAAGCAACACAGTACATAAAATAAGCACAGCAGAAACATCAGATAGGTTGGACCACTGTGTTTAACTATATATCTTTAAACACTACAGTTACAACTGAAAACAACAACAGAAATAAACGAGTTTGCTGATTTCACATATCTCCGCTATTCAGATTAACTGCCAGTCGTCTACCCAGAAGTGACTGTTGCTAACATGACGTCATGGTGATTCGGTCTGTACTGTTCTTGATGCATTCTTGGTCTTCCTAGAACCCACAATCTAACTAATCTAGACTAGTGCAGGTGGCTGTTTCTTGACTTAATCCAAGAGTTTAGGTGCTGTAGAAATGCAGGAAATTTGTTTTAAACTACAGTTTTTTTCTTGAGGAGGAGCCCTAGACCCCCTCACCAATTCTGTATCTTTCCGAGTTTGCTCCCCCATTTTAAATCATATCTAGGTGCCCATGCTTGCATGTGTTGTCTTTCTTCATGATCAGTTTATCATGAATAATGCTCATTTTATTATGAACAAAAATAAGCACGACTGAAATCTGACCTACCCTTGGATGCACCACCCTTCACACCAGCCTTCTATCTTCACCCAAGAAGATGTATTGTGATCTGTGGTGTTGACAATGTTTGGTAAGTGGACCTAGTGCCTATCCTTTTGGCTAAGATCAGGGTACCATAGAGTACCTAAAAACTCTATATAAATATATGTAGGGTTGTCTATTGACTATTCTGGCTGTTAATGACCCAAGGTACAGCCCAAATGTAAAAACTGTCATTTGCTTTGTTTTACAGGTACACAATGTTACCCAGAATATGCAAGCAAGCAGGAAGGCAGAAGAAATACACTAACCACTGCCTCTGCAGCACCACGGTTCAGAAACTATCTGATGTGGGTCTTGACACAAGAGAGATAATAGCTGTAGGTGGCCACAAGTGTGAAACCTCTACTTTGTGACCGGAGAAAGTGGAGCAACATTCTTGCCACGCTAAGCGACACACCTCCACTTAACAAAAAATGCAAGTCTACCAGTAGTTTAAGTTATCCTACAGATGCTGGACAGTTTTTCAGTGGTTGCACAATAAATGGCAACATACAAATTAATATAAATAAATAGCCAAATGATGGAATCAATTTGTGATAAAAAAAAAAAAGATAAAATAAGAGATATAAAAAAGATAAATAAAATGAGCTAGTATGTTGCATAGCAACCACCTTGAACTGTGTGCAGGCAGCTGGGGGGGCTATTTCTGTAAGAATAATCCTTTATGAATGCTTTATGAACATTTTAATAAAAATGGTTTGAAATTGGAGTGTGTATATAACTTTCATATTTTATAAAAGCAATAGCTCATTCCAGGCAGTGATATATTGTGATTATATCATAGCAAAGGGGTGCCTGGAGTGAGCTATTGCTTAAATATAAAATGTTTACAGCAGCAACATTGGGGCAGTGGGCACCTTCATCGCTGCACTGCATACCTGGTGATAGTGTGGCGACATTGTACTGAGGCTGAATGAATGTATGGCCATCTTAGTGGTTGCAGGAAAAATGAGATGAGATGGTAATAAGAAACGTATTTCAGTGAACCTGTCTGAATGCACCCTGAAGAGGCCGGTCATCTGAGTATAAAAAAAGTATGTATGTGTGTATGTGTATGTGTTTGTGAGTGCACAGAGGGGATGGCAAGAGAGTAAGAATCCAAGCATTTTCAGGAAATATAACATTTATAATATTGTCGGTTCTCCCTTCAGGCATTGTAATTTGCGACTACGAGCTGATTACTAAAGGTGCACTGCTGAAAAGTCTGTCTGGCATGACAAGGCTTGTATTGACCTGAGACCTCTAACAGAGGTTCCCAAGTAATTTTCATCAAGCATCCCCACAAAGACATACATTTAACAATTTTGTGCTTGTTACTTCTAAAAATAAAGTAACATCTACCTGCCACCCCATGTCACATGCTGCATATGTCTACAAATTGGAATTAATTCAATTTTTAATCAATCCCTGACTAAAGCATATCAGCTCCTTTACTGTAAAAAGAGCTGAGAGGTTCAATAGAACACAAATATGTATTTGGTAGTTGACCAGATCATATACCCAAACTGGCAAAAACAAGTTGTTTAGGCCCACATTCCTGCAAAAACCTTTGTCAAAGTCTTTGATCAGATTTAATCCTTAACAGCCTCTGTGTACGTTAACTGTCAATACATTTTTCATTTAAAAATATGTTGTTAAAATCTCTTTGTAAGAAACCACAACACTGCTGTCAGTACAGTTACTAGATAGATAGATAGATAGATAAATTTGATTTGATTTATTGATTGGGACAGTGTGCAGTTTTAAACATTAAAGATGCACTGCACCGGAGTTAGCTTGAAGCTAATTTGCATCCGTAGTCCCCCACAATCAAAACATACAACAGTACAACAGTACAAAGCAAACAAAGCGTTGTTTTTGAATAGGGAATTGATGTCTCACTTCCAGTGAGTGTAACTATTTACATGGTGTCAGTTATTGGATATCTTCCAGATTGTGATAAAGCAGTGTATTTAGGTGGAGAGAGACAGGAGAGAGGTTCATTAAGCCAGCCAGAAGTTCAGAGTAACATTCAAATCTACTGAGAGGTCTTGTGGGTGAGGTGAGTCTTTTTTGTAGAGAAATTTCATGTAATCTCTGATTCAGCCAGACTGCTTGTTGCTTCACTTATATTTACCATAAGACTCTTAAAAACAAGTGAGGTCTAACAATATTGTCTACAATTTATGTTTTCTCCAGGTATAAAGGTTTAACTTCCTTGCCATAACTGCTTATGGCTTCAAAGACTTAGGTGCAGATTTACAGATTGTGTACACATGGCAAAATACTTTCACTCATTAAGTCTCAAATTACCACCACTGAAGTACGCATTCTATGTATTTTATTTTCCATCTTATGTTACATGAGTACTGAGGTCTGTGGTTGGTAGGTTAGAGAAAAAAAAGACTGTAGTGTGTGTTTTAACCCCACAGCACCACTAAGGGTGTTTTTTTATCTGGGGCAGCTTCGGGTTGCACCCTACACAGATAAGACCCACAGTGAGGTTAAACCTATGGGAAGTATTCTGGGGTAAACTGAAAGAGGCTTATTTCGGTTAATCAAGACTGGTGGTGAGTCTGTGTCCATCGGGAAAAGGGAGTTTCTGGTACGCTTATGGCTTTAGAGACCTAGGCGCCGACTTACATATTGTGTACACGTGGTGAATATTTCTGGGTTTAATTTATTAAGTCTCAAATTACCACCACTGAAATAAGCATTCTATGTATCGTATTTCACTTTATTTTATCTTATGTTTATTAACATTATCAAAGGGGTTTATTTTCCATCTTATGTTCATTTACATATTTTTATGTTCATTTTATTTCTTTTATGTCTTTGTTGATGTAAGGCACTTAAGCCTGTAATTTATTTTGTTGTAGGGCACTTTGAGCTGCATTTTTTGTATGATTCATCATTATTCTTATTCTTATTCTTATTCATACGTACATCTCAATAAATGTTGTGAACATAATTTTTATTTATTAAGATTTATAATGCAAATTACTACCCCAACAGGTGTCTCACTATTTGCAGCCATGATCAAACTGGTAATGTGTAACCTTTTGTATTATAAGTCCAAATTTTTCAATGTAAATATACAGGGTTTTTTGTATATTTTCTATATACATTTACAAGTTCTATATACACAGTATGTTCTGTTCTGTGATCCTGACCTTTTCCATTTTCTAATTTCTCTAATAGTTAAGTGTTGCCATTGTTGCAGGATCACTTTTTGGTAGGTCCATCTCAATAACAACAATGATCATATATTCAATTCTTACTACTCTTCAATATCTATCAGAAATATACACAAAATACAACATCTGTATGATTATCTTTAACAGAAAGCCACCAGCAGGCCCTTCACTGTAGTTTAGTAAAATTCACACATTGTAACCAGCTTTTCATGTCTTCATCTGATCATGAAGCTTTTAAGACAAGCACGACAAACCTCTTATTGTTACATGAGAAAACTGAATATTCATTTAATATTAAATCTGATATTTTTAACACCTGCACCACTGTGTTTTTGATGTTTTTGTTTCTGTTGTTCTATCAGGTTCTTGTAACATAGTTGGAAAGTAAAATTTAGAGTGTTAAAAATATATCTTTTTCTTTTTTCACACAGGAGCAGGTCTTTCATGCGGTCCCCCTACTGTGAAGGAAGGTTAGAGATTCCTTTAAGTGGTTATCTTGACATTTAAAGTACAGACTAAACCATTCTGTGGATCACTGTGTATGGAAAGGTCTAATACTCTTTTTTAAAAAAAAAAACAAAAAAAAACCTCTATCCCACCCACATTTGCAAGCTGATTACACCTTTTGTTTTTACAATTACATTGCATCTATTTTTGTTTTTTGACATTTGATGCTCATCTAGAACAGAGTACAATATGTGCAATTGTAGAAAGATTTCAAATGTCTATTGCAAATTGTCAATTTGAATACATTTGTCCAGAATGCTGGACAGACTGGTTTGATAGAGATAATCCCAGTGGAACTGGAGACTGGGAGACCCTCTACAATCTTCGTAAGGAGAACCCAGGAAAGATCTGCCCTAAACCAGTGGATATCGAGGCCCGAACTCTTTCTGGTCTCAGTGTGGCTCAGGCAGGTGATCTCCACACTCAGTAAGTACGGTACCAGGATGAATAATTTGAATGTGTTTCATGCAGTGATTCATATTTTTCGTATTGATCTACTGAATGTGTTGCATTAATGTTGTTTGTTTGTACTTTTCATATTCTATTCTACTGTATTTTATTTTGTACTTGGTAACCACTGAGCATCAGGATAACACAGCGTACACAGCACACAACACATTTTATGCAACTGAACAATTATTAAAAGGATGCAATATACACATTTATGTTAATTGTTAATTGGGTCTAATTCTCTCCTATTTAGAGAGTGTCCTCTCATTTGTCAGTCACAATATTGCATGTGTAATATCCAAAATGTCTTAAAACAATCAACAAAATGTTTAACTATTCATTGTGTTTTATTCCACACGCATCTGGCAGTCCATGCAATAAAATGCAAGCAGTTTATTTCAGTAAGTATAACTCTGTGTTTCCTCTTTCAGATCAGACCCATCTGTAGGATTCATCTGCAAAAACCAGGACCAACCCACAAGGATGTGTAATGATTATCGTGTTCGTTTCAGCTGTCATCCCCCTTTCTGCGGTGATGGAGGTACTGTATGAGCACGTTCTTTATGTTGCAAATGCACATTGGATTTCTCCTTCTCTTTCATTGTTTGTGTGCGTAAGCATTCATTTAGGATGGTGCTTTGGCTTGGCAGTTTCCCAACAGTAAGCCTGTTTCTCTTTTTTTATTACTCCCTGCAGTATGCTGGACCAAGTGGTATGACCGTGACGATCCCAGTGGAACTGGGGACTGGGAGACTTTGAGAGCTCTGAAGAACCAGTACCCAGAACAAATTTGCGACTTCCCTCTGCACATAGAAGCTGTTACCACCGATACACTGACCCCAGCCATCTCTACAGGGGAGATCTTCCATCTGTAAGTTGCCTTATAGGGAAAGAATGTAAAAGTTTACATGAAGTAATTTTAAAAAAACATTCAAAACTTCTCAACATTAACAATTCTTTACCAGATCTTTGATCATCATCAATAGAACTATTCCTTAAATAGTAAATGAAAACTTTGTTGAGGAACATTTACATTAAAATTGTTTACATTTTAATAAGCCCCATGAGGAAACTGGGTAATAGGCACATAGCATCTGAAACTTTTAAACCAGCTGAGCCGTTACTTCATTCTTGTTCTGACAGCTTTAAATGATAAAATACAGTTTGTGTATTCTGAGGAGTAAGGAATATGAATACACCAATCAATTATTGCTTCCAATTTACAATTCCATTCTTCATAGAGATTTAACATTTCAAAAGAAGTGACATCTGCTCATACAAAATTACCTCAAACAGTAACAGTATTTTTACAAAATAGATCATGTTGTTGTCATATTCAAACAATAATTTATGGTCTTAGCAATGTACCTTGTTACCTTCTTGTTTGAATATTTTTAAACAAATAAAAAAACATTTTGCGCTGAATAGCATACTGACTTACTTATCTCTTGGAATCATTTTTCAGTTACAACCCAACTCAGGGATTTGTTTGCCGCAAAGAGGACCAGAAATCTGGCACTTGCCACGACTACAAAGTTCAGTTTGGGTGCCCATGCAAACATTAAGCCCTGCCTGATAACGATGGGGAGAGAAGACATTCAGATTCTTATTACTTTAATTTTCATCAGATGTTTTTTTTCTTTTCTGATGTTGTTTTTAACTTTGCCTGATGAAAGAAATATCAGCCTTTTTCACAGCAGGTATTTTGACTTATAGCAAAAGCACAGGTGTTACAAATAACATTAATGATGGCTCCGTTGTATTCGAGCTTCCCATTATGATGTCATGATGATGTGACAGTGCGCCAGCATGCACAATACCAGGACCCTGAATCCAAAGCAGTCAAATGGAATTCAGTAATTATTCGTTTTTTTGTTTGCACCTGTGCTTTTCCTACCTGACACTTCACAATGTCTTCCATGCTTTATCAGTCTATCTTTTCTTCTTAGTGATTATGGAATCATTATCTTATATGACTACTGTAAGGATCAAATCAGCAGCAATAAAATTACTAATAAACAGCAAATCTCTTTTCATTATGTCATTATGTTCCACCCATAACAACTCTACCCAGCTGAAGGTTTTACTAACAAGCTCATAGGCTTACATGAAGTTATGGTTTTCTATGAGATATAGACAGCAGTGTAGTGCAACAGCAATATGGGAATGTGGGAAAGCATAAGTCAGTGTCTGATTTCTGTATCAAAGTTTACATGCAAACACAATTGTAAAAGGTACATTTGGTTTTGATTTGCCTTTTCTTCTTTAACCTATAGCTTCCTTTCTATTACTGTAATATCACTTTGTCTTTCTAATATTTGCAGGTTTATTGTCCTTACAAGCTCAATCTCTGCCCTAAATCACACCTCTGCCATGTTTCCGTCAACATCAAATGCTCCCAATGTGAGCCTGCACCCACACAAGCTCCTGCAAATCCTTACAGTCTACTGTATGTACACACATATGTACAGAGACACATAAATACACACACACACACCCACTGAGGGGACCAGGGAGATACAAGGTGATTCCTGCTACCTCGACACTGTCAACATTTCCACAGAAGATAAACACTTGTGATAAGCTGAAAATAAACTCTGCAGTGCGCAATACAGAATATAAAATTTGCAGTTTACAAATTTATAATTTTAATTTAGCAGACGCTTTTATCCAAAGCGATGTACATTTGAAAATAGGGGAGAGAACTTTTTTTCTGCTGTGGGGAAAAGCTTGCGATCTTTTGGTGTTTTGCTAATGCTTGTATGCTTGGAAGTCCGTCTCCCGTCCTCTCAGTGTGGCAAATCTGTGTGACCTCTTATTATTAAGGGTACTCATCAGTGTATTTCCTGTGGTACAATTCCCCAGGTGGCATAGTTGTGAAACTTTCCCTCTCTTATCCATCTTTGGCCACACTTGCATTGCATCCATGTTTCTTCCCTTTGGGGCGGCTGTGGCTCAGGAAGTAGAGCGGGTTGTCCACTCTGTGCTTCGATCCCTGGCACCTCCAGTCCACATGTCGAAGTGTCCTTGGGCGAGATACTGAACCCTGAATAGCTCCCGATGGCTGCACCAGCAGGGTGTGTGAGTGTGTGAATGAGCATTAGATTAGGTCCTGATGAGCAGGATGGCACCTTGCATGAAAGCCTCTGCCATCAGCATATGAATATGTGTGTGAACTGATTATATCTTAATAGGAGGTGACTGGAACATGACACCAGATGAGTGGAAAGATAGATGGTCTCCCAGATTAGGAAAATTGCAGTGTAATGACATTGTTGAAGGCACTGGTGGACTCAGGGAGTATGATAAAGTGCCCTCTAAGGGGCCCCCACAGTATAATAAAATGCCCCCTAAGGTCCCCTCACATTATGATAAAATGCCCTCTAAGGCTCCCCCACAGTGTGATAAAATGCCTCCACAGTATAAAGATTTGTCCTATTTATTTACTGGGACCATGTACAGTGTTTGACATAAATGTTACCATTTGATGTGCTATAGCAGAGTTAGCTTATAGCTAATTTGCTTTCGTCCCTTTGGCAGGTCACAATTAAAATATATAACTGAAAAATAACAAACAGTACAAAGCAAAAAACACACAGGACACATAATACAAAGCTACACACAATAGCACATCACATGCACCCACAATATCAACTAGAAATTAATAATGTATGCTCGTCAAATTAAAAGCAAGATTATTTGTGTTCATGAGAAGACCATGAGATAGGATGTAGAATCAGTGGTTGCAGAGCTGAGTGGGTTTTAGCAGACTTTTTACTTTGGTTTTAAACATACTGATGGAACTGCAGCTCTTCATATCATCAGGTAGGGAATTCCACTGAGTTGTGTCTGTGTATCTGTGTTACAGATATGGTACAATCTCATTGAGAGGATATTCTGGAAGATCTAATAGAATTTACTGAGTGAGTGTACACAAAGTCACAAAGTGGAAGCCATAACCATTGAAAATGTTATAAACAAGGCACAAATTTGAGAATAATCTAAAATTCTCAAAGCTCTGTAAATTTTATTTCTCCAGTACCCTACAGTGACGGAAATGCATTGGCTTTCTGTCCAGAGTTTTTAGAGTTTGTTTGTATAAGGACTCAAGAGGTCTAATGACAGTTTCTCCAGCCTGCCCCCAACATGTGATGCAAGAAGACATATGGGAAAGAATCACAGCATGCATAAATATCTTGGCTGCCTCCAAAGAGAGACAGTTTGCTAAGTTTGCTAAGTTGTACTTTATGGTTTTAACTGTTTTTTCATTTTATGATAATGTGCCCTCTGAGGTGCCCCGGCAATATGATAAAGTGCCCTCTAAGGTGCGTCCATCAGCAAGTCCTTCTCTATGGATATAAACATAACTTCACACCACATAAGAAACCAGTGTGGAACAACATACACATATTGCTTAGTAGCAAATCTGTGTACATAGAGGAATGGATATCCAAAGGGATTTTGACTGTTGGTCATTTTATGGATGATAATGGAAATTTGTTACAATACAAGAGGTTTTGTGTGAAATAATGATGTATAAATGAAATAAATAAATGAAAAAGAAATGAAAAAGAAACTCTTGATGAATATCAGAATAAGCTGTATGTAGAGGCTTGAAGTGGAGGGTGCCTTTATTAGAATGGATTAAAGATGGGGAAAAAATTTTGCATATTTTTTAGATTAGAAAAATTTCACTCAAATTAATTCTATCCAACAACTTAGAACTGGCAATGATGTATGTGATAACCCCAAACAAATTTCTACATATTGTTCTACTTTCTACAGCAAATTGTATACATACATCTCAATTCTGTGAAAAGAGTGTAACCTCTTTCTTGGCATCAAGTTAATCCTGTTTGTAGTATAGGCAGTATATAAGAGTTATGTGATGCTCTGTTGACTCTACAATCCATTAATATCCTTAAAGGTGCAGAGATTAGAATTTAGTGGCATCTAGCAGAATGGACTTGGCAGAAATGGAATATAATATTCATAAGTATGTTTTAATTAGTGTATAATCCTATGAAAATAAGAATCGTTATGTTTATGTTACCAAAGAATGAGCCCTTTATATCTACAAATGCCCACTCAACTGACACCACATGTCAAAAAGCAGACATATGGGTTAGAGCATGGAAGTGTAAAGAGAACTGGATATAGCGTCAGAGGCAGGGCTCCATTCATTCCTATGAAAGTTGCTCAGTGGCGCATGAAGCTAAAAAAGCCATTTCCCGCTGTAAACAACTTACCTGGATGAAAACATACTGTGCATGCTCTATGGGCCTCATGCGCCCATAGGTTGGGGTTAGGGGTGTGTGTCGTGTATTGCGCTTTGATAAATGATAACTTGATCGGGTGAAAACCTTCCATCATGCCCCTAATAGGATTTTAGAGATTATGTATCTCCTGGTGCATGTTGCCTGTTTAAGGGTTAAGGCCAGCATACAATAAGCTCATATCATACCATATCATCAGTAACATTTCTCTGCTCCAATGGACCAGACAAGAAAACAAAGCTGGGTTAATGGCAAAGTGCTGAAAACAGCTGCGACACCAGACAACACTACAACCAATACAGTACTTATGTATGAGGATATGCATCAACACATTCAACGTTGACATACAGTAACATGTGTGCCGCATACTGTGTTCACTTTACATTTTAATCATTCTGTATACAATGGTGCTCCTTGGGGTGTGCTAGCAGGCCGTGTAGATGTATAAAAAATACTGATATGATGAGAAGAGTAAATGTCTGTTGGGCTCAAGGGATTTCCTTGGATTTAATTTTCCAGCATTCAAGCCAAAATCTGTAGTGGCTGAGTCCATGTAACATCTCAGGACATACTCAACCAGAAGCTTGGTGGCCAGTGGTCACCAGCTTCCTCGTTGTGCTGATGAGAAACCTTAGCCTGGGCTAAGGCCGCTGTTCAGGCCAGTCAGTATGTTATCTTATGGGGATTTGAGTTTTTTGGTCCAGGGAGAGGCTCCATTCTCAGCTTTAAGAACTCTGTTTTCATGGTGCCCAACTAGTGGGGAGAAACAGAGGTCAGGTCAGGATCTCTACGAACACAGGACATATCAGTCATTCAATGTGATCAGGACAAATCAAGAAAGCAGCAAGGAATGAGAGAGGAATGGGACAAGAAAAATTATGATAATGAATCTGGGTTGAAAAAAACCTGACACAGTTGTTGCTGCAATTTTCTGTAACTATTTAATAAGAGATTATGTCGGTGTATTATGACACATGTTTGAGTGGAAATGGTTGTTTTGCAGCAGCCCTCCTGCAAAGAGCCTGTTTGTGTCTGAACTCCCTCCGCACCTCAGCTGGAAGCGGATAAACTTCCAGAGTAGCCAAGACTGAGTCAAACATACCAGCAGTAAAACAGTCATCCTCAAGGGGCCCAAAGCAGAAGGATTAGTGAAATTGTTTTGGAGAATGGACCTGATGTTGTGCCAAATGAATTGATTTAATCTCTGGCTGTGGTGTGTGTATTTGCAGAAGGCCTGTAGAATATTTCTTAAATTTTTAGGGTTTGACAGTAACAGTTGCCCCAAACAACTGGGGTCAGATCTGGACCCCTACGTAACAGTTTAAGAGCAACTTGCAGGTTGAATATTTTATTGGATTTACGTTTCGTGTATCATAAAAATTATCCTGTGAAAGGATAAGGTATGATTTTATTAGTTTAACAAGACATAAAGGCAGAAATGAAGACAGAAAAGTTAGCATTTTGAGCAGCACCTTTAAAACAAGCTTGTTTTTCAATGTGTCATATTAGGTCACATAAGGGAGTCACTCTTCCTGTCCCAGCTGCAGTACACTGTGTGCTACTAAGTATTAATGAGTCTGAGTGGTTATCATTTAGTGAATTAGTATTTATATATTTCACTAGTTTTTTGCATTTTATCATTTGTCATCGTTGTGAGTAGCTAATTGTGTTTGTGCAGGCTGGACTAATTCCAGCCTGTCAGGACCTGAAGTCCACTTTCCTCGCAGGAAAAGCAGCAGCTAGATTTCTTGCAGGTGAAGAGCAGTATTGCCAACTTAATTACTTTGTTGCTAGATTTAGTGACTTTTCAGACCCCTTTAGCGACTTTTTTTTTTTTTCAAAAAAAGCGGCTAGCAACAAATCTAACAACTTTTTGAACGGACCTTAACTCCTCTCCTTGAAGGGAGTTGCCAGCATTACTCAGTGAATGAGAGCTAATGTGGCTCTCTGGATTAACTGTTCTGTGGGTGGGACAGAGCAGCAGCAAGTTCAGTGGACCAATCTTCAGCCAGACAGAGCTGTGAGCTCTGAATGAGCTGTGAAAATCATTGATCCTCATTGTTTTTATTCTAAATTATTTAACTTTACTATGTAAGTTTGATTTTGTTTTGACAGAATAGACAGAGTTAAAAAATAATGAATTTATTCCAGTGCATGATCATCTCTCTATTCATGATACTTAAGTTAGAGTTGATACAACAGCCTGCATAAATATTATTAGAGGTAGATTTAGATGTACAGTGAGCAGTTGCTTGAAAAGAAAAATAGCTAATGAAATAGCTAGTTACAGAATGTTTAGTTTAATTTAACTTATTTTTCTTTACATTCTTTAAAAACTTTGCATGTATGTAATTATGTCATGATGTCATAGCTTAAATTAGCATGTGATGTCATCTAGCGACATCTAGTGACCTTTCCTGCAGACTTTAGCTACTTTTCACCGAAGATAGTTGGTGACACCATTGAGGAGATGGACTTCACTGCTGCCTCTGTAACGGAAGAACATTGTTGTGTGTGGGCTCATTTTAAATAGGAGGGTTATGTTATTGGCAATATGATGAAGTTCAGGATGAGATGTTGAAGCCAGGACCGTGTGAGGCTCTCTGCCTCATCAGCTCCGCCTTCAGCAACAATGTTGCTCTGGCCCTGGAGATCAGAGATACAGCTCCATGAAGACATGAACTGTTCTGGTAAGTCCTTGTTTCTAATGTTTTTAACTTCCAAATCAATCAGCATGCTTGCTTGAATTGAGAAGTAACATCTGTGTTCATTGTTGTTAGGCAGTGTAACTAACCTGTAAAACCACCAGTTGATGAGGGATAATGCTAACATTAGTTAGCTAACACTGTTAGCATTCTATTTTGTAAACATGGTTGAAATGTCATTCAAACATCAATACATTCAGCCCAATTAGGCCATTATTACTCTTCTCATTCCTACCCATCATACTTTCTGATATATTCACTGTTTTTCAGCAATTTGCTCCATTCAAGTGTATGGGTGGAATGTTCAAAATGTACCTATTTTCACACTTTTTCATGCATTTTCAACTCTTAACTACTCATTCATACTTTAAGCTACAAACTGAAAACTTTTCACAATATTCAACTTTGTTTGAACCTTAGTTATAATGGACGTCAATTAGAAAAACATTCACACGCACTCATTTTCAACATCCTCCAAATCATTTAGCTAATCATTCGAGAAGAAACTTAATTCAAACTTTAAACAGGTCACAAGACTTGGGACTTTCTAACATTAATGTAACATTTTAATTTATTTATTGGTTATTAAATAAAAAACCTGTCTCATGATTGTCTATCTCTGTGTGTGTTTTGATGTAGAGCCAGACAAAGATTGACACATTTTGAAATAGCTAATTAATCATTGTGCAGCTTTGGCATATCAACTCTTCGTTTGACCATACATGTTTGAGATACATCCAGATACATCTTTTAAAAACTTGCATTCAGTATGTTTGTATGTATGTCTTACCTGATTCTTGTCAAAAATAGATATAGTATATTTCATACCATTTTTTTTCAGGTTAGTGGTTACCTGCTGTTACTCTATGGGCTCCTATCTTATGCCCGGTGCAAAGCGGTACCAAGACGCAAGTGGCTTTACTAGTTTAAGACCGACGCAGTTATCATTTTCCCATCCAGTGCCCATGTTGCTTAAATAGCAAATGCACTCGTGCCCATCTGAGCCTCCATGGGCATGTTGATCTTAAATGAGGTGTGGTCAGGCACATTTTTGGCTCATTGCTATCTTGAGGCAGCAGAAAGAAATTACACGATTGACCACCAAAGACCTGGTCTGAAGTCAATGGCGCAGTGTTTCACTGTTATTTTAAGGGCGTATTATGAAGACAGTAATATGCACCAACATAGGCGGGTGTACAACGTACATTCTGCTTGCTACACACACAGGATGCGCAGCAGCACACAAACGAAAGATTACATATAAAAGGATTACAATGTGAAAGATTATTATTGTGTACATCAACATATTTTAAAAAATACATGTCATAATGGTTAGTCATAATATATATCAGAATTAGCTAATCACAGTAATGACGGATGAAAGTGTCTAATTATTTGACCAAATTGTGGCAATACACGGAAGTATTTAAACAGACCTGTCAGGTTGAGGGTGTCTGTCAAGCCCCAGCAATCAGATTTCAACAACAGATAAGACACGGATCAACTTTCCTGCTTCATCAATACATGATAACATGAGGAACACATGGGGAAATAAATGAGGTGAAAACAATGATTAAACTAAAGAGGGAAATAAATCTGCACAGCTTCTAGCTGCTGCCAGCAGCAGGATCAGCACCTCAGAGAGCTGATCTTGTCCTAACAACTGTGTATGATGATTTTTTTACATGATTAAAATTAATGATTTAATTTCTGAACAATATTTAACAAATATTCTTTGACATTTTTGAGTTTACAATGATAAGGTTTCCATACCCTAAGCAATCAAAACCCCAGTGATTTTACCTGTTATTCCATTACTGAACAAAACGATTTTAAAGAGAACCAAATCTGTAATTAAAATAATAAATAAACTTTTTAAAAGAAAAAAAAAAGAAATTTGCAACAAATTAATGAACAGGGTCTTAAACTGGTGGTCCGGGACTGGCCACGGGAGGGTCCAGAAGCAGCAGGGGCCATTGTGTTTGTAATGGGTCATACACTTTCACTTTGTGCACAAGCAGATTCGGTTCCTCTGCAGCGAAGCGCTCCTTCTTACTTCTTGGCAAATGCGTCATTATAATAGCAATCTGCCAAGGTGCAAGCGCACCTCGCTTTTAAAGGGAATATGAGATGACACTGTAATATATTGTGTTTAACAGGGCTAGTTCACACAGCGCTTCACCTTCTGCAGCTGCCGTCTGTTCTGTCTTTAAGCTACATGAGAAACTACATGAGATGGAGAAAGATGGCCACATCATTAAAGTTGACCAACCTACAGAGTGGGTGAGTTCTATGGTAGCCACAGTGCGTAATGGCAAGATAAGAATCTGCATAGATCCAAGTGATTTAAATTAGGTTATAAAGAGGGAGCACCACCCCATGCGCACCATAGAGGAGGTTGTTTCCACAATGCCTGGTGCCAAAGTATTTTCAGTCTTGGATGCTAAGTCAGGATTTCTACAGATAGCACTGGATGAAGCATCATCCTTTCTTATGACCTTCAATACTCTGATTGGAAGGTACAGATGGCTGAGACTCCCATTTGGACTGAAATGTGCACCAGAAATTTTCCAACACATCACGGACGAAATGCTCAAGGGTATTGCAGGGACTGTAAGTGTGATGGATGATATTCTCATAGCGGCCCCCACGGTGGAGGAGCATGATGCAATCCTACACAGAGTAGTCAAGAGAGCAACAAGCTACAATCTGAGGCTCAACTTTAACAAATATCACATCCGTCAAGCATCAGTGCCATATGTGGGACATTTAATAATGGCTGGTCATCTGAAACCAGACCCAGCAAAAGTTGAAGCAGTACAGTGCATGTCGCTGCCAACAGACAAAGATGGTGTCCGCCGCTTTTTAGGCTTTGTAACTTACCTGTCGAAGTTCATACCAAACCTCATTGAAGAAGATGCTCCTCTGCGTCAGCTCCTCAAGAATGATGTAGAGTTTGCGTAGCAGCCAGCACAGCAACAAGCCTTTGATAAACTCAAGGGGTTGTGCACACATCCTCCAGTACTTAAGTTTTTTGATCCAGCAAAGCCTGTCAAAATATACTGTGATGCCAGCAGCAGTAGATTAGGAGCTGTCCTGCTGCAGGACAGCCAGCCTGTTGCTTTCTCATCGAGGTCACTGACTGATGCAGAAACGCCATATGCGCAAATTGAAAAGGAGATGCTCTCCATTGTGCATGCCTGTGTTAAGTTTCACAACTACATATTTGGAACACACGTCACAGTATACAATGACCACAAGCCTCTTGAAGATTTCTTTAAGAAATCACTACTGTCTACCCCTATGCGCATCCAGAGAATGTGTCTTCGACTGCAATGGTATGACTTAACAGTCCGGTACAGGAGAGGAAAGGACATGGAGCTGCCTGACACGCTGTCCAGAGCACAGCTTCCAGAGAGCATGTCAGAGATGGATGACCTAGAGTGTGTCTCTATGCTCAACTTTGTTGCAGTTAGCAACCAGAAGTGCACAGAACTTCAGGAGTGCACAAAAAAAGAGCTAAGCTGTCTCTAGCAGACAATTCAGCACAGTTGGCCAGAACACAGATGAGAAGTGCCCATTCCTGTTCAGCCGTATTGGGACTCGAAAAGCCAGCTCGTGTTATCTGAGGGATTTGTCTACAAAGGACTACGTATAGTAGTGCCCCCCACCATGCGAGAGCACATGCTAAGGCTTATACACCAATCTCACTTAGGAATGGTGAAGAGCAAAAAGCGAGCCCGTGAAGTGCTGGCCAGGCATGAGTGCTGAAATCGAAGAAGTGGTCAGAAACTGCAGCAAGTGTGCTGATTTCCAGAACAAACTGCCCAGACAACCACTCAGACCAACAGAAACGCCAGAGCTACCATTTGAGAAAGTAGCATCAGATCTGTTTGAGTTTGAAGGCAAACAGTACATCCTACTAGTAGATTACCACTCAAAATTTGTGGAAGTAGATGAACTGAAAGACATGCACAGACTCTGAAAGCTCAGTTCAGCAGGCATGGCATCCCTGTCATCCTACAGACAGACAATGGTCTGCAGTACTCCTCAGAGGAATTCAAAGACTTCTGTAAGAGTTATGGTATTACACACAAGACATCTTCACCACACACGCCACACTTGAATGGTGAAGCAGAGCGTGCAGTGCAAACTGTGAAAAGGCTTTGGTGTAAAGCACTAGACAAACACCTCGCACTGCTGGACTACAGAACTACTCCACTTGAGTCAGTAGGTCTTTCACAAACCAAACCAAACCTGAAGGCGAGGAACATCAGGGTCAGAGTAGACATCCGTGTAAACGGGGGCGACACATGGTCAAGATGTGGTTTGATCAATTTGACAAAAAACATTAAATCTGGTGAGGTTAGTTATATTTTCTGATGGCTCTCATCAGTAAAGTAGAAGAGTCTGGCGATGTGGAAGCCCAGCTCCAACACATACTGAAGGAAGAGGAGCACCAGACCCACATGACTCAAACTGCACAGGAAAAAGAAGATGATAATTAGGTGACAAAAGAGAATAATCATGTGTGACATCCATATAGGTTTTCATGAAAACTATATTCAATATTTATAGATTGTCCTTAACCACATGTAAGAATTTAGGTTCAAACTTCAACTTCAGAATGTTCCATTATTGTTTTCTTTATTTCTTTTCTCACTATCCATACATATTTCCTGACAAGTCTTTGAATTTGCAGGTTTTCAAAAAGGTCCTCCTGCTGGATGCTTCCTTTAATAAATAGGCTGCAGTAATGTGCAGCAGATACAGACAGATGTATGGATGACTGCATTGATATTAAAATCACGGAATGTTTTGTTATTTGTAACTGTCTAATGAACATACAAAAAACACAAACACACCCAAAACACGCGCATAGAGCTTATCTAGTCACACTCCAGCACTCCTCCAGTCCCCACAGCCTCCTTACTGACCTTGCGTACTTTCTGGAAGTAAAGCCCCAGCAAGGCATGGAGCCAGAAGGCCAGCTGAGTGAGGTAGAAAAACTTCCCGTGAAACCTGGAGCAAAAATACACAGACAAAAAATAAGAGAGACAGAAAGCATGAGAAGAATACACAGCTTCCACATGGATACATTCCTTGTCTGGGTTTTTTTTTCTATGCATATGTGCACGTTGAAAAAACAAACCTGTAGACATGGCAAAGTAATCAAGATTCTCCAGCAAAAACATGTTAAACTGTGTTTAATTAGTTATTCTTAATGCATTTTAAGGTATGTGGAAGAGCATAAATGATTAGTCGATCAATAAAAAGTAATCAGCAACAACTTGTTTAATTGATGCCAAACTTGTTTGTTTAGATGCCAAAAAATCACTGATTTCAGCATCTCAAATGTGAATATAACTAGTCTTCTATGATAGTAAATTAATATATTTGGGTTTTGGACAGTTGGTTGGACAAAAGAGATCTGAATATGTAAACTCATAAATCTGTAATAAACATTGTATTTTGGTTAGGCGCCTATTCAAATGCTGAAACTTTAGAGTGTATAAGGGCTTAGAATACTATGCGTCAAGTATATGATGGCCATTCCAATGCTCAATTATGTCTCATAAATTTTTGGGCAATTTTTGGGTTGATACCATTTGTTACACAGATTTGGTGCAAAATTTAACCATTTTTCATCACTCGAGAATTGATAAAAATGGTCAAAAATCCTTGACCTTCAGGAACACCATAGAAAACTTTATACCGTGATTTGGTATCAAAAACTTATGACATTTGGAGATTTCTGTGATAGTTGCATTTTTTGGCTGGCGAGCACTTCTGTTCTGGAAATTGCTCAGAAACCCCCTTATTTTCTCAGATTGCAGGTTTTTTTTGAATTGGGAATAGTTTTCTTTGGACGTGTTCAACAACAGATGATTCCAGTAAGTATAACTGTTTACATGATGTCAGTAATTTGATATCTTTCAGATTGTGATAAGACAGTGTATTTAGTTGGAGAGAGATGGGAGAGAGGTTCATTGAGACAGCCAGAGGTTCAGGATAACGTTCAGATCTACTGAGAGGTCCTGTGGGTGAGTCTATTTTGTTTTTGTAGAGAAATTTCATGTAATCTCTGATTTAGCCAGACTGTTTGCTTCAGTAATTTTTACCATTAGACAACTCTTTCATTAGTGAGGTCTAACAATCTTGTCTATAATTTATGTTTTACTTCAGGTAAAATGGCTTAATTTCAGTATTTGAACTACCTATTTCTGATCATCACTGTGTGTTGTTTGATGCCAACCTAACCGTATCCAAGACTAAAAGGTGATTCTTGGTTCAAAAGAGGTTCCTAAATGACAAGGCTGAAACAATGTTTTCTAATATGATGAGATCATTTGAGCCATACAGCTGTGACTGCTCTTTAAATGACATGGTTGGAAATTTCAACAATGCACTGTCATCTACTTTAAATACTGCTGCTCCACTAAAAGTTAAAAAGAGGTCAACTGACAGAATCTCCTCATGGTTAAACAACAATAGTGTTAATGAGATCAAGAGAATATGTCAGGCAGCTGAAAGAAAATGGAGGAAAACTAGGCTCACAGTTCACTATAATGTATACAAAGAAGCCATGACTGTGTATGGCAAAGCAATACATCTGGCAAGAAAGGATTACTTTTCCAAGATTATTACAGAGAATGATGGGAATCATATTATTTTGCACTATTTAGCAGCTACTCAACACTGCCCCAACCCACCTGCAATTCTCTGCATCAAAATATTATTATTATTATTATTATTATTATTATTATTATTATTATTATTATTATTATTATTATTATTATTATTATTATTATCATTCAGATTGTATAAATACATCTCAATGAATATTTTGAATATATTTCTTATTTATTAAGATTCATTAATGCAAATTACTCTCCCAATAGGTGTCTCACTATTTGCAGTCATGATCAAACTGGTAATGTGTAACCTTTTGTATTATAAGCCCAAATTTTTCAATGTAAATATACAGGATTTTTTGTATATTTTCTATATACATTTACAAGTTCTCTATAAATTCTGTGATGGTGATCTTTTCCATTTTCCTGAATAGTTGAGTGTTGCCATTGTTGCAGGATCACTTTTTGGTAGGTCCATCTCAATAACAACAATGATCATGTGTTCAATTCTTACTACTCTACAATATCTATCAGAAATATACACAATATACAACATCCATATGATTATCTTTAACAGAAAGCCACCAGCAGGCCCTTCACTGTAGTTTAGTAAAATTCTCACATTGTAACCAGCTTTTCATGTCTTCATCTGATCATGAAGCTTTTAAGACAAGCACGACAAACCTCTTATTGTTACATGAGAAAACTTTTCTATCAGGTTCTTGTAATGTAGTTGTAAAGTAAGTTTTAGAGTGTTAAAAATATATCTTTTTTCACACAGGACCAGATCTTTCATGTGCCCTCCCTCCTGTAGAGCAAGGTTAGAGATTCCTTCAAGTAGTTATCTTGACATTTAAAGCACAGACTAAACCATTCTGTGGATCACTTTGTATAGAAAGATCTAATACCCATTGTTTTTTAAACTCCATTCAGAATGGACCTGTGATTATCCCACCCACATTCGTAAGCTGATTACACCTTTTGTTTTTACAATTACGTTATATCTGTCTGTGTATTTATTTATTTATTTATTTTTGACATTTGATGCTCATCTAGACCAAACTACAATTTGTACAATTGTAGAAAAATTTCAAATGTCTATTGCTAACAATTTCAATACTTTGTCCAGAATGCTGGACAGACTGGTTTGACAGAGATGATCCCAGTGCAACTGGAGACTGGGAGACCCTTAATGATCTTCGCAAGGACAACCCAGGAAAGATCTGCCCTAAACCAGTGGATATCGAGGCCCGAACTCTTTCTGGTCTCAGTGTGGCTCAGGCAGGTGATCTCCACACTCAGTAAGTACGGTACCAGGATGAATAATTTGAATGTGTTTCATGCAGTGATTCATATTTTTCGTATTGATCTACTGAATGTGTTGCATTAATGTTGTTTGTTTGTACTTTTCATATTCTATTCTACTGTATTTTATTCTGTACTTGGTACCCACTGAGCATCAGGATAACACAGCGTACACAGCACACAACACATTTTATGCAACTGAACAATTGTTAAAAGGATGCAATATATGCATTTATGTTAATTGAAAATTGGGTCTAATTCTCTCCTATTTAGAGAGTGTCCTCTCATTTGTCAGTCACAATATGGCATGTGTAATATCCAAAATGTCTTAAAACAATCAGCAAAAGGTTTAACTATTCATTATGTTTTATTCCACACGCATCTGGCAGTCCATGCAAATAAAATGCATGCAGATGCACAAATCTATTGTATTATTTCAGTAAGTATCACTCCGTGTTTCTTCTTTCAGATCAGACCCAACTGTAGGATTCATTTGCAAAAACCAGGACCAACCCACAAAGATGTGTAATGATTATCGTGTTCGTTTCAGCTGTCATCCCCCTTTCTGCGGTGGAGGAGGTACTGTATGAGCACGTTCTTTATGTTGCAAATGCACATTGGATTTCTCCTTCTCTTTCATTGTATATGTGCGTAAGCATTCATTGAGGATGGTGCTTTGGCTTGGCAGTTTCCCAACAGTAAGCCTGTTTCTCTTTTTTTATTACTCCCTGCAGTATGCTGGACCAAGTGGTATGACCATGACGATCCCAGTGGAACTGGGGACTGGGAGACTTTGAGTGATCTGAAGACAGCGAACACAGAACAAATTTGTGACTTCCCTCTGTACATAGAAGCTGTTACCACCGATACACTGACCCCAGCCATCTCTACAGGGGAGATCTTCCATCTGTAAGTTGCCTTATAGGGAAAGAATGTAAAAGTTTACATGAAGTAATTTAAAAAAAAAAACATTCAAAACTTCTCAACATTGACAATTCTTCACCAGATCTTTGTTCATCATCAATAGAACTATTCCTTAAATAGTAAATGGAAACTTTGTTGAGGAACATTTACATTAAATTTGTTGAAATTTAATGAGGAAACTGGGTAATAGGCACATAGTATCTGAAATTTTTAAAACAGCTGAGCCGTTACTTCATTCTTGTTCTAATAGCTTTAAATGATAAAATACAGTCTGTGTGTACTGAGGAGTAAGAAATATGAATACACCAATCAATTATTGCTTCCAATATACAATTCCACTCTTTTATTTTCATAAAAATTTAACATTTAAAAAGACATCTGCTCATACAAAATGACCTCAAACAGTAACTATTTTTACAAAATAGATCATGTTCTTGTCATTTTCAAACAATAATTTATGGTTTTAGCAATGTACCTCGTTAAATAGAAGTTCTTTGAAATTTTTTGAACAAACAAAAAACATTTTGAATAGCATACTGACTTACTTATCTCTTGGAATCATTTTTCAGTTACAACCCAACTCAGGGATTTGTTTGCTGCAAAGAGGACCAGAAATCTGGCACTTGCCACGACTACAAAGTTCGGTTTGGGTGCCCATGTGAATATTAAACCCTGATCACGATGGGGAGAGAAGACATTCAGATTCTTATTACTTTAATTTTCATCAGATGTTTCTTTTCTTTTTTGATGTTGTTTTTAACTTGTTTTTAATGGGCCTTTTTCACAGTGGTCATTTTGAATTATAGGAAAAGCACAGGTGTTACAAATAACATTAATGATAGCTCTGTTGTATTCGAGCATCCCATTATGATGATGTGACAGTGCGCCAGCATGCACAATACCAGGACCCTGAATCCAAAGCAGCTAAATGTAATTCAGCAATAATTCATTTTTTTGTTTACATCTGTCCTTTTCCTACCTGGACACTTCACAGTGTCTTCCATGCTTTATCAGTCTATCTTTTCTTTTTAGTGATTATGGAATCATTATCTTATATGATTACTGTAAGGATCAAATCAGCAGCAATAAAATTACTAAAAAAAATGTTGTGTGTGTATGAATGTTCCACTCATAACAACTCCACTCAGCTGAAAGTTTTACTAACAAGCTTACAGGCTTACGTGATATTATGGTTTTCTATGAGACTTATGTGTTTTTAACAGATGAGAACTAATTTGGTATATTGACAGTGGGAGGTGCTGAACAGCAGTGCCATTCAATGGAAATATAGGAATGTGGGAAAGCATAAGTCAGTGAATCTGAGTTCTATATCTAGGTTTACACGCAAGCACAATTATAAAAAGTACATTTGGTTTTAATTTGTCTTCTCTTCTTCAACCTATAGCTTCCTTTCTATTAATAGCAGTCTGTGTTTCTAGTGTTTGCACACACACACATACACACACACTGAGGGGACCAAGGTGATACAAGGTGATTCCTGCTACCTTGACACTGTCAACAACATCATACTGTGGGGGCACCTTAGAGGGCATTTTATTATACTGTGGGGGTGGTTGTGTGATTTATGCCAGATTTATGTGAGTCAGATCTTAAAATTGAGGAATTGGATTCAGTTATCTTAAAGATGGCTTTAAACAAGGTTTTAATCCAGTAAAGACAAAAGAATATTAGATCATTGTGAGGCCTATCACATTGCTTGGTACTGATTATAAAGTACTTTCTGGGGCTATTGCTGCTAGGCTGAGGAAAGGTATTTCGACCATAATGAATGAGACACAATCAGGATTTTTGAAAGGAAGGTCAATTCATAATAACATAACACATGTATTAGATTTACTTAATTATAGCTGTACGATTCTGGAAAGTGGCTTTTATTTTTAGGTTTATATGAAGCATTTGATTCTGCTGAACATCTTTTCATACTGAAAAGTCTGCATTACTTTGGATTTGGAGAGAGATTTATAAATGTAATTAGAATACTATATAATGTAATCAATAGCTCTGTAGCTTTAGGACATGGCACTTGTTTTAAAATTTGAGATTAAGAAGGGAATGCGTCAGTCATTTGATGCAATTGGGACAAATCAAGAAAGCAGAGAGTGATGAGAGGAATGGGAAAAGAAAAATTATGATGAATCTCACTTTGAAAAAAACCTGAAACAGTTGTTGCCAAACTTTTCTGTAACTATTTAATAAGAAATGACGTCAGTGTATTATGAAACATGTTTGAGTGGGGGTTTATACTCATGGGAGTCTCTCTTCAGTGACCGTAGGAATTGTTTTGCTGCAGCCTTCTTGCGAACAGCCTGTTCGTGTCTGAACTCCCTTGAGCACCTCAACTGGAAGCAAATAAACTTCCAAGGTACACACTAAAAAAAATGTTACTTAATAGCACTAAAAGTGGTTCTTTGGCTCGTAATCATAGGGGAACCGTTTTTGGTGCTATACAGCTCCTATCTTTAAAGGTTCTATATCCCACTTTTGCCAGATGGTGCTGCATAGAATCATGGTGCTACAAAGAACAATTAGAAGTACCATGGGGTTGGTGTTAATAGACACATGGGTAAAATTAGTAAGATTGGGTGTCCGACTTTCCTTAAAACTTGATATAATGAATATGGGGTGAGTGTTAATTGAGAAATGGGTAAAATTAGTAGGATTGGGAGTTAGTCGAAAAATGGGTAAAGTGAGTGGGGTGGGGGTGTTGAAAAATGGGTAAAATGCAAGCAGTGGGTCCTCACGTCTTTCCGCACATCAGGCCGCGGCAAAGTCGAAGGGCTTCTGTCACGGGCATGTAGATGTCTTCAGACCCGGGCTGTTTTCAGACAGTGCAAGTGCAAGAAGGAGATAAACATCCCTCCATTTCGTAGGGGGCGCTATTCAGCCAGTTTACATCACTGACTGAATATTGTCATGAGGATGTCATGAGGATGTGTTCAGGCCGGGACTCTTATCAAACACGCAAAGTAAACAGTTACTTGAACATTTTTCAGTGTGCTCCTAAATTTCTGTGTGCTCCTAATTTTTTTCATTTAGGAACACATGTACTCCTCGACAAAAAAGTAAGCATTGAACACTGCTGTCAGATGTGTAGAGACAATAAGTAACTGCAGCTGGATACAGAAAAATACTCATATATTTGAATGGAGAGTGTGAGCGAACCGCTAGTTGCTTGGGCCCTAATAAAGGAAAAACTGCAGTACAGAGCTACAAATTTTAGTTTTGATTTTATTTTTCTGCAGCACTTTATCACTAAACTGTCACTCTCACTCCATTTTTTCCCTTCCCCTCATAGGTCATCCCCACTACTGAATTATACATATAAGACTCATAATTATTGTAAAATAAATAATAACACCAAACTTCATACAAGGTTTGTATATAATGTACTGTATGTATATAGACCTTTCTGCTGTATCCTTCAAAAATGAGCTGCATTTAACCATGACACCCATCCCCCCATTTTCTTCCCTCCTTCTTCTTCTCAGCTGGAGAGCAGGATTTCAGAGTACTCTTCTTGTGAAATATCCTCATAAATCCCATGACTATGGCCAAATCTTACATTAAAAATCATATTGTAGTAGGAATTTTCATCACAAATCCATTGATACAGGTTTGAAAGTGGTCTGACTTATAGTTTAGATGTCAGACGCCCCAGTTTGGCACAAAGTCCATGCCCAGAGATTGCCTCCCCACTGGTTTACATTGTAAGGTGCGATGTGGCACTCCAACTTTCGGGGCTTACAAAATCTAAACTGTTCAAGTTATTACAAAGTTTTTAATAACTTTTGTTCAGCACGGTGTGATAAGTCATGTATTAAAGTTTGAAGCAAATACCATTAACGCCCTAGGAGATAGCGTTTGATCGAGATCCAAAATTGGCACAAAGTCATACTTTCATGGGTGTATTGCGGACTTCCTGTTGGATTTAGGTCAGGGGTGTCAGCATATGATTTGAAGGTCTTGTTGAGACGAATAATTGAGTTTTGGTTTGATCTTTCTACGACATTTCTACGGGCCGTAGGTGGCGCTATAGAGCACATTTTAGCACTTTGGGGGATCATTTTTACATTTTATCAAATTTTTCACCAGACCTGATGTGAGTGCCAAATTTGGTGAGTTTTTGAACATGTTTAGGGGGTCAAAAGTGGCGATATAATAAAGAAAGAAAGAAAGAAAGAAAGAAAGAAAGAAAGAAAGAAAGAAAGAAAGAAAGAAAGAGAACAGATACAAGAGGGTCTTCGCCCCTTTGGGGCTCAGGCCCTAATTAGTAAGGTTGGGTGTCACTCAAAAAATGGGTAAAATGAATAAGAGGGGGTGTTACTCGAAAAATTGGTGAAGTGAGTAAGGGCGGGCGGTGTTGCTTGAAAAATTGGTAAAATGAAAAGAGTTTCCAAAACTGAAAAAATGAATATGGGATGAGTGTTAATTGAGAAATAGGTAAAATTGTTTAAATTGAGTGCTAGCCGATAAATTGGTAAAGTGACTAAGGGGGGGGGGGGGGGGGGGGGGGGGCATCCCTGTAAGCAGGTCTCCTATTGGCCCACAGGCTTAGTCCTACATTAGATTTTCTGAACAAAATAAAGAACTAGTCAAGAGCTTTTAACATTAGAATGAGTGTGAGTGAGTGAGTAAGTGAAACTGAGTAATACATACACTCGCAAACTAAGTTGTATACTCTGCTACAGTCTACTCACAGATTGAGTTGTACTCTCTTTTTACTGTGACAGGAAGTCCAGCTGCATCCTTCAATTTCAAAATAACACATTCCAAAAAGGTCAATGTCTTTTTCAGTCCTTAAGGATACTGGATTCCAAACACGAAATATACTCACAGGAGGAGGCCCAGTGCCATTGAGATGTCCTCACTCTCTTCTGTGATCAACTGACCATTTAATGTGAGCACAATGTGGTCATACTGCATAGGGTGACCCTCCCTGCAGCCTTTAAGCACCATCTTCTGTGTTGAGATGCCAGGAGTGCTAGTCTGAGCATGGCCCTGGGGGAGAGTGAATAATAGCATTAACCATCATCTCTCACATTTATTTGAAAGGCAAATCTTATGAGTTAACATTAAAATTTTACTACTTTCATACAACTGCTCAAATACTTTTGCCATTAAATGTAAATTAACGTAATTTTCTTTCCACTTTGATAGAATAGTTTGTGTAGACCAACAAAAAAAACTAATGCTTGCATGTGAAATAATTTTATAGCATAACAAAATGTGCAAGGAGTGTAGTGCTTTGATTAAATTGTGCTTCACACACCATAGTCAACTGTTCATGGCTCACCTCAACTTCAAACAACAACCCTGGGTCCTCCTTGAACAGTGCAGGCAAGAGCAGAATGGCCGCTTCCAACTGTAGGCCTTAATACAAAATAACTTCATTAATTTAACATAACATGGTGGATGCTTTTACCCAAAGTGCATTACAGTACATATGGTTTTTAAAGTCTGTGTAACGAAGATCAGAGATTTCTTTCTAAACACATTATACATGTTAAGAAAATAATTGCTAAAATGTGCTGTCAGGTGGAAACCTCGTATCTCCATATTTCTTAATTTTTATTTTTTTAAATCACTGCTATTGGTCACCCTTTACATCTGGCTGTGGGTTTTACAAATATTTGCCTGATGAAAAGTATTAAAAAGAGCTTGTGACTAAATCTCGTTACTCCATTGGAACCTATAACTGTTGGCAAAACCTCAGCTCCACCCTGCCTCCATCTTGAAAGAAGTGATGCACACAGAAGAGCGGCAGGGTGATGAGGTGATTTCGTCTTTCTTCATCTGAGGTAAATGGCCCAATAAAATGTTTTCAAATTAGCCCTAGGTTGTTGTAAACTCAGTTAAAGTACATTTTGTGGAGTGATGGTTATGGGTACCAAAACCGCATTTCTATCCTCAGCAATGCTCTTTTGAGGTTTTCCACAGAGATGAAGAAGGTAGTCACTCAGAAGTTCCTGGAGAAGGGACACACACAGATGGAGTGTGACTCAGTGCACAGTGTCATTGAGAGGCATCTGCGAAACCAGGACATCAATGTCCCAGCTGAATACGTTGCCCTGATGGAGAGCGCATGGTCCAAGCCCAGCCTGTATCAAGTCAGATATGTAGACCATAACCACCTCCAAGACTTCACCAAACTGAGGCTCTGCAAGTCTATCCGCCCAGGGATCAAACCCCGTCACCCCACTGTCCATGATGTCCGAGCCATCAGGTAACTATCAGACTAAAACCAAGTCTCTCTCACCAGTCCAGGTCAAAAGTCATGATGTTGCACATTTACTTGCTGTTCAATCTGTTATGTGATATTATACATTGTACTGTATATAAACTGATGATGTTGTGTAAATGGTGGTGTTCAAACTCTGTCACTTTTTCTTTTTGTATGTTATTAGGTACAACCTCAATGGGACGATGTACTTCAAGATCCAACAACTGGACTCCATTTCCAAAGCACCAGCTCCGACACAGCACCTCAGACACACTTGCAGTCATACCACTCTACACAGAGAGCCAGAAGATCAAGGAGATGAAATACAAACACCTCAAAGACCTCAAGGAGGTCATACCAAAAGACTTCCACAGCTTTTATGACAACCTGAAACACTAGGAAACACAATACTCACACACACTCAGTCACTCACATGCAGTTATCTACACACACAAACACACAAAGCAAAGCACTGTTAATAAATTGCTGATGATTGTTGATACATTTTTGATACATTGTTGTGGATAGATAAATTGTTGTAGGAAGTTATAGATAAAATGTTAATGTTCATTGTGTGTTTGTTGTTGTTAGTGCAGTGTCACTTTATTTTATGATGGACTACCTGTTTTTTTATATCTACTGAACATTAAATAATGTATTTATTTATTTATTGTTGGTGTGCCATTGTTATATTAAATGCACATTTTCAAAAAAAAAAAAAAAAGATTGTGTCTGTCTAATGCATGTAATCAACAAGGTTGTACTACATTACCTGTGAGTATTGTGTTAGAAAATACTCTAGTATTATTCATAATAGTCTTGCATTCACTTAACCCTATTGCTGTTTTGTACCCTCCA
This sequence comes from Thunnus albacares, assembly GCF_914725855.1. NCBI lineage: Eukaryota > Metazoa > Chordata > Actinopteri > Scombriformes > Scombridae > Thunnus > Thunnus albacares. The sequence goes on along the minus strand of NC_058121.1, from coordinate 10,964,650 downwards.
GTAACTTCATTCAACTGTAGAATACACAGCATTAGTAGAAAGTCTCTAGTTGTTTGCTATGCAAGAGCTGCAATGCACAGCTAAATAAAGAACTGGTTGAGGAAGTACAGTGTTTTCTTTATGCAAGAAACACCAAGTCTGTAAAAGCTAATGTTTTATGTATTTGAGGCTTGAGACGTGGGAGCAGAGAAGAACACAGGCAAACCACGGTAGGTTGGAGTGCAGTTTAGTCTAGCATTTGCCGTCTAGCCAATACTGTCTTCAAAAACCTGTTCATAGCACTTAATCTTTTATAACTAGAGATTTTGGCCAACTGTATTCCACAACAGGAAAAACTGAGTGCACACATAGCTACAATAAACATTATAACAAGTAAGTTGATGATAATGTAATGTGATGCACTTACTGCCTGAGATGCGGCTGTTCTATTCAATGACGGACAAAACACACATCTCCACATTCACTGGTCCAAAAGCTGGTAACTCCATTTGAGCTTGCTTTTGGTAAAATATTAATGATATAATTACACATTTAAGTATCTGACCATATATAAAGACACAATACCAACTGTGAGGACGCAGTGTTCAATTATTTAAAAAACACAGGGTTTTTTTAATTTCCTAAAAAGTAATGTTTTTGGACATAGAAGTTTTGCGCCCGACAGCGACGATATCATCCATGTTGCTTGCCTTACGCCTTACCTAAGGCTTATTTTAAATTGTGTATTTTTATACAGGAGTTTGGTATGAGTGTTAACTCAGAAGCTGTTCAGTTGGGCCGTGCTTTCAGTGCCTTTGGCGCCTTCAGCGGATGCGCCCCCAGCATTTCAGGGCAGAGAATACTCCTTATTCATCCATGATTTTTAAACATAATTTTATATACTTGGGGATTTTTTTAATCATTCAAATTTGGCTGGGTGGTTAATTACACATTTTTCTGTTTCTATTATTGCTTTATGTGTAAAAAAAAGTCGGTTTGCAGGTCGGGTCAGGTTCAGGTGGTTGATTAACGCATATTTGCATGAGTTGGGCAGTGTGGTTTCGCTCTCACTGGTCAGTGGCCATAGTGCAGCAGAAGCCTCTGTGTGAGCGAGCAAGCGTACATACACAGCTTTGGTGAAACATGGTGCAAAACACCATGTTAGAGATCTTTTATGTAATTATGAAAAGCGTAAGCAAGGAGAAAGACATCACCTGCAATAGTCTCACACCGCAGGCATGCCAGCGCGAGCACCAGGATGTTGACTGCACCACATTTAACGGCCACAGATGTCACTAATGAGAAGTAATTTCTGATTCCTACATACAGAACCTTTAATGGACTGATAGTGGACACCGTGTCCCTTACATATTCACACAGCCCTATTATGTGCCATTGACATCAAAGCAAATTCCTAGTGCACTTATACTTGGTGACTAAAGTGTTTTCTGATTCTGTTCATCACTGCAATCAAACAGATTATTAATTTTAAGTCAATCTGAAGTTGCAAATAACTTAGTATATCTCACATGCCGATGAAGCAGTGTGATGTACAGGTTGTCCTCTTGATCCGTGTTTGCATCAAGGGTGTGGAAGTCAGATTCCTCCCCTGGTGTAATGGCCAACTACTGAGTTGTTGATTGGACACCATGAGCATGCGGATGCTCAGAGAAGCACCAAGTTTTGTAGAGTCTTCCACACAATTTCCACTGACTGCAGTACTTCACAATATATGTAACTTTTAAAATAACTTGTATTTCCTCAGCATGCACAAGGTCAAGAATTAAGAAGTCTCCAGTGGTGTATTTGACTCTGTCGTAGAGCAGTTGTTGAGTTGTCTCACTCAATTCAGCTGTGTCCTCTGCAATAATCTCTCCAAGCTCAGAGGGTAGTGCATGCAAAGGTATCTCTATTAAAGAGTATGGGACATCTTCGGAAACAAGGTTTCCAGTTGATTGTGCTTCCTAGCACTGGCGCATTTGATAGCGCCTTGGATAAGGCTTCCAATCAAAAAAGGTGAGAGTCGGAAAAGGGTCAGTTTTTCAACTGCTTTTCCTGGGATGACACCTTGGTGCAGAGCAGATGGCTTCAGCAAAACAGGTCTGTGAGTGACATCGTTTTATCCAAAGGGGAACTGTTGTAGCTGGTCATTAAACTGCTGCGGTGTCACCAGTCTTTCATGGCTAAGCTTTAGCAAGACTAATTTCAGGACCTGTGGGATGGCCCCTTCAAGAATATCATGCATCAAGTCAGGTGGAAAGGATTCAGTAACCTCAAAATGAGGCAGTTTATCAAAAGGGCAACGTCCAGTAACACCATACAAAGATCTACCATTTGGCACTTGTAAATGTCTATTGTGTGTGTCAGGAGTCCAGAGAATACACCAAATTTCCTCAGTTTTGTTACCAATGTCACTGTGGTGGCACAGACAGTAACGGCAGATCTGTCCCTGACTAAAACAAGTATTCAAGCCAGCCAAAGAATGGGCTGATAAATTATCAGCACAAATGGAAATCACAGAGCCTCTGAGAACACGGGACTGGTCTTCAAAGTCAACTGATACACCACGGCACTGAAGTTCACAAATGTCACAAAGAAGAGGATGCAAAATCGGCTCATAACCATACCCCGGAAGCCATCAGTTTCTGACAAGTACAGCCACATGTATATTTTGAAGACTGGAACGATACTTCAGAGGAATACTTCCAAGAACAAAGAAGACACTTGAAATTTTGTGAATCTGCTTTTTGGATCCCAAACAATTTACAATTTCAAATTCTCAACTGTGTCTCAGAGCCATTAAAAAAGGCATGCTGTTGAAAAATTAATCCATCTGTGAAGTCTTGAAGTGTTTCTTCATCAAGCACTGTGATCTCCACAACATAATGAAAAACATCATCCCTTTTGAGAATATTTTTCAAAACTTCCAAAATGGGAATGTACTGGAAAGTCTCTTTCCTTCCTGTTGAGTCATATCCGAGTAAATACTCGACTGATTCAATTAACCCAAACTCTCTTTCACAGTACCTCTCAAACTGATAGTCTGACACAATAACATCAAAACATTTCCAAAAGAAGTTGTCTTCAACCAAGGACTTCAAGTTTGAATGACTGTCAATCTCAATATTTGCTTCTTTAAGACAGAACTGTAGAAGGTCTGTAGATTGTTCATTAAAAAGTTCAAACAGTGTTTTCACTTCATGAGTAATAGCATGCTGAACAGTTTTTGGGGAGAATGTGCTTTTCTTGAAGTTTTAAACAAAACAATGCAAAATGTCTCTCAATTAGTGATCTGAACCCACATATTTCTTCAGAAAAAGAGATATTTGGTTCTTCAGAATCAAAAGTCTCCTCTAAATTGATAAAGGTAGCTAAGGTCCCTGGAGCCTCTTGACTGACCTCTGAGTCCTCTGCGTTTCTTAAGTTTTTATGAGTCCGAAAAACATGGACACGCAAAGAACTCACTCTTCTGTACCTTCTGTTTTTTGGCAGCCATTGTGTCCACATACAACAAAAAAATCAGGTTCATTTTCATGGAAATACTGCAGGTGTTTAAGGTATTTGTTGTAAGAGACTGTTCTTAAATGGCAGTTAGGGCAATGATGCATCTATCACTGACTATTTGAAGCTCACCCACAAAAGTTTCACAGTATCAATGTCTTTCAGCAACTGGCAAGAGACAGAGAGAGAGAGAGAGAGCAGAAAAACAAATTAGAAAACTAGGATGAATCAATTATAGTAGTACCAAGCCTAATATTATCTGAGCATTTGTAGTTAAATAGGCTATGAATATAGGGTTCTTTCTGGTTCAAAATCCCACCAAGGTGGCACCTCAATTTAACACCATTTGAGCTCAACAGTTATTGTAGTCAGTGATGTCAAATTGTTAACTGTATAAAATAAAGACTAACCCAAGGTAAGTTAACTGAAAATTATCTTTAATCAGATTCATTAACACTTTCATACAAATATTCACGACAAGATAAACATTCATAAATAATGGTAACGTTAAATAGCTTAAATAAATAGAGCCAACTTTTAACTTAATGTTACATCATTGTAGTATTTGCTTCCATTACAGTCTCACTTGCATATAAGTTTTTAACATAACGTTACACTAGCTAACTTCAGTATTTGTGCAGCAACAAATATCCCTAACCTTATCTCCTTAATGATGCCTCTCTCTGTCTCTCTCTCTCAGTAATGAGTAATGATGTCAGTTTCGTTAATTTTGCTTTCAACAGACCGACACTCATTTACGCATAACTAAAGCTATCCAGCAATCGATGGTCAGAGCTAGCTTGACTTTCAGCTCATCCTTCCTCTCAAAGTGTTTTCAATGCGTTTAGTCACAGTGGCCATGGCATAATGTACTTGGGCTCCAGGTACGAATATAAATAATAATATGAATATAAGGCGACTCTGATTATCAGACTAACGTTACCTCCCTTTTCCAACAGCTGTTTTTGGAAAAATAACTTTACTTTTTGAATATAACTTACATAATAGTATAGTTACATACTCACACACTCTCCTGACAGGCTTTTGGAGCAGTCAATAATTATTTTCTCCAGCTGTTAGCATTTATAAGACTGCCTGTTTGTCTTTTTGAGCTGATTATCATCTGTCACAGTGGTATTTGGCGGCTTGACATACTCCATTTCTGCAGTAGAGATATTGGAAGATGCTTTGGACTCATTTTCACTCATCATGAATTCATTTCCTCCGTGGCAGAAAAACATGTTAAACAAACCTTCAGATACTCCTGCAGGTTAAACCGGACTAAGGAAACACTTTTAGTGCTGACTGACTCTAACACACTCCCTATAAACGGACTTTAAGACACTAGCTAGCGTAGCAACGTTAATGCTACAAACAACCCATAATGCAACACTCTTTGTAGAAGCTGGTTTTACACGGGTACTTGATCCATTCAAAAAGAATATCCGATGTTGTGAACATGTAACTGTCTAGCCATTAGCGGACTATATATGATATTGACCGACATGTTTAAATGTCAAAAATATTCTCAGCGGTTAGCCCATGAACGGTTAACCGTTGACATCCCTAGTCTAAAACTTTGTCAGTAAGGCCAAAGGCGTTTCAGTATCTTTGGCTTAACGTAACTTACTAAACTTAGCACAAAAAGTAAGGAAATTTGTGTTTGGTAGATTATGTCTTTGTTGTAACAATGCTTCTTGGCAATAAATCTTATGCCATTGGAAAGCCTGTTTATTTCACTTTTAAATGGTGCCACATTTGTAAGGAACATGCATTTGTGGGGTGAGCAGGAGAGCTGAGTATGTGGGTTGCACCCATGAAAAATATGCCAAATCTTCTCTGCCAATGCCAAACAGCTTATTCTGTCATTGATTCTTGTTTGGTGTTTGGTGGATTGGATGATTGAAGTTTGAAGAAACAAGACATATTGGCAATTTAACAATTCATCCATTTAACAAACAGCAGCCTCAGTAGTGTGTGTGTAATAGGGGGGAAGGTTTAGTTAATAAAAATCTGGTGGAGAGCAACAGCATGGCAACCAAGGGAGACAGCAACATAAGTTAAGGGTATTAAGTTCAGGATAGTTTATTGCCAGGAATGATGCGATAATTTAAAACTAGGCTAAAAAATAATAAAACTATAAATACACCACTAAATCAAATAAATACTGAAATGAAATACTAAACTGCAAATTACTAAAATGTAGACTAAACTAAATTAAAAGACTAAAACTATAAAATTAAAATGCTAAAACTATAAAATGCTAAACTAAGAAGTACTGAAACTAATAAAATGCTACGGCTAAGAAATACTAAAAACAATTAAAGCTTCAAGCAGCAAACGGGCCCTCGCGCCTTTGCGCACGTCGGGCTGCGGCGCAGTTGAAGGGCTTCTGTCACGGGCATGTAGATGTCTTCAGACCCGGGCTGTTTTCAGAGTGCAAGGAGGAGATAAACATCACTTCCTTTGTCCACTATTTTGCCTGCTGCTGGGGCTGCTTTGCTGCAATTTCATAGGGGGCGCTATTCAGCCAGTTTGCATCACTGATGGAATACTGTCATGTACACGTGTTCAGGCCGGGAGTCTTATCAAACCTGTAAGGTTTGGTGCAGATTGGAGTATTTACAATAAAGTTATAGCAACTTCCTCTGTCATGGCGAAGCATCAAATCTCAATGGTGCGAGGATGGGAATTTTCTGCAGGGTGAGACATGTCTGCCTTGCTCACACCTGTGTCATCAAAATTATGCAAGTTTTGGGCCCATTCACTTCAATTTCAATTAGTAAACAAAACTCTTGATGAGTTTGTGTGTAAAACAATATGTTTCCTAATTTTCATCAAGTTTATTTTTAGAAAAGTAAAGACTTTTAACCCACATGACCTGGTCAAAATTTGATTGAAATGTGTACTGTCAGGTGTGTAGAGACAATAAGTAACTGCAGCTGGACACAGAAAAATACTCAAATATTTGAATGGAGAGTGTGAGAGAACCGCTAGGTGCTTGGGCCCTAATAAAGGAAAAACTGCAGTAGAGAGCTACAAATTTTAGTTTTAACTTTATTTTTCTGCAGCACTTTATCACTAAACTGTCACTCTCACTCAATGAGCTCCATTCAACCCCCAACAAACTTTTAACAACTTTTGTTCAGCACAGTGTCATAAGTCATGTATTCAAGTTTGAAGCCGATACCATTAACACCCTAGGAGGAGATAGCGTTTGATCGGGGCCAAAATTGGCGCAAAGTCATACTTTGATGAGCATATTGTGGACTTCCTGTTGGATTTAGGTCAGGGGTGTCAGGATATGATTTGTAGGTCTTGATGAGATGAATAATTGAGTTTTGGTTCGATCTCTTAACGATATTCCTACGGGCTGTGGTGGCCATTTTAGATACATAGGTGGTGCATTTTGGCACTTTGGGGGATAATTTTTACATTTTATCAAATTTTTCACCAGACCTGATGTGCGTGCCAAATTTGGTGACTTTTTGAACATGTTTAGGGGGTCAAATTTAGGTCTGAAGTGGTGAGATAATAAAGAAAGAAAGAAAGAAAGAAAGAAAGAAACAGAACAGATACAAGAGGGTCTTCGCCCCTTTGGGGCTCAGGCCCTAATAAACTGCTACAATGCACTCCAGAGGGCCAACCCGGTGAGAGTCTTTGATGTGATGATACAGTCCAATATGCGGGTGGGGAGAATAGCCTGGGGTGGCAGGCTCTGGCGAACCCGTCGGTGACCGACCCTGTTCTGTGGAGGTGGAGGAGACGCCGGCCCTTCCCTCGTGGTGGAGGCTCGTCAGCAGTCCCCTTTGTCTTCTTGACGTCGCCATCACCTCACACAGGCCACTGGCCACCGCTGCTCACTAAAACACAAGGACAGGACTGGCAGTAACTCGCCCTCACAAACACAAGCCCACACTGAAACAAGTGTACTCTTCCTCTTTTTTTTAACTCACGCTTTTGGGCAGAGTGTTAAACTCTAGTCTCGTCATGTATCGCGCTGTAGTGTGCTGTCTCTGCTGTGGCTCTGCTGCAACTCCACTCTGATTCTGGTCCGGCTCTCCCTGGCACTGCTCTGGTTCTGCTCTTTCCTGTATTTCTCTTCTCTCCTCCGCTGCCATGTCGCTTTCTTTCTGGCCTTTATTTGTGTAAGTTTAGCAGTCATTGGCAGGGAATAGTACTCTAGTAGTACTCTCAACACGGCAGAATTCAAACTAAAAGCATGCAATTAAAAACCAATAAAAACAAGCACACATAAAAGCAATTCCAACCAATCTAAAAACCATGCAATAGAAAATAAGCACCGCACACAATAATAAAAATATATATATACATAAAGGAAATCAGATAAAACCAATACTTCTGCCGTGTGACATGTGGAAGAACCATACACAGCCACAACAGCCTGGCACCTCCTCATGCTGGTCACCAGCCTGGTCACACACTGCTGTGGGATAGCATCCCATTCTTCAACCAGCATTTGTCGGTTTGTGGGGTTCATCAGAGACTACCTCCAGAATCCTGACCTCAACCCCATTGAACACTTGTGGGATCAGCTTGGGCGTGCTGTTCGTGCCAGAGTGACCAACACAACCATGTTGGCTGACTTGCGACAAATGCTGGTTGAGGGGAATACGTCAAGAATGTGGCAGCTCACTGTTACTGTTTATAAAGGTTACAGAGATGTTATCTATTTTGATCAAAAACAATGGCATTCAAAGATTAAATGTGATGGGAAGACAAATAATAAGTCAGTTGGCAGATGACACAACTTTATTTTAAAAAAATGAAATTTCCTTCCCTTAGCTTTACAATATCCTTAAAGGTGCAGTGTGTAGAATTTAGTGGCTTCTAGCAGAACTTGGCAGAAATGGAATATAATATGCATAAGTATGTTTTAATTAGTGTACAATCCAATGAAAATAAAAATTTGTTTTGGTTACCTTGGAATGAGCCCTTTGTATCTACATAGGGAGTGGAGCCTCTTCCACAGAGGTTGCCATGTCGCACTGCTATGTTTCTACAGTAGCCCAGAATGGACAAACCAAACATTGGCTCTAGAGAGGGCCTTTCATGTTTTTCATGAGTTTCATGGCCACTGTAGGTTCTCCTACATGCTTGAGAGGGGAGGGGAAGGGGAGGGGTATTCAGTTGGATACAATCTGCAACCTCACCGCTTGATGCCACTAAATCCTAGACACTGAACCTTTGAAGAACAACTCCACCTGCGCTTACGGGTGGTGCAAATGGAAACACCCACTCAGCCGTCAGCTGGTTATAGCGTCAGAGGCAGGGGTCCATTCATTCCTACGAAAGTTGCTCAGTGGTGCATGAAGCCAAAAAAGCCACTTCCTGCTGTGAAAACATACTGCGCACATTCTATGGGCCCCATGCACCCATAAGTTAGGGTTAGGGGTGAGGGGTGTGTGTCGTGTAGCATGCCGTTGGGGCGACAACATTGGGGGGGTGTTGTGTAGTGAAGTGAGCGTGTCATGTAGTAAAGTGGGTGTGGTCGTGTAGGTCTGCAAAACTACAGATAGACCCTTCTCATCCAATTAGCAGCTTGAGACGGTCCAGGAAAAGCACAAAAAGCTAAATCGTCATCAGACGATAGCCAATGGGTTCCGAGATTGCATTTCGGCCGATGCGTTCCACCTCTTTTGCTCTCAGCACAGACTGTTTACCAGCAAGCAACCAAAGCCTCGTCAGACATAATTGGTCAATACAACTCACTACAAATGGAAACCTGTTGCCTACACATTCTGCATTCATATGCAGATATCTGTTAAAGTAGGAAAGTAGGGAGTACAGAACTCTTATTTTGAAGGCAGCACAGCAGAAAAGTAATTGACAGAGTGCAGTAACCAATCAGGGGCAAGTCCATCCACAGGTGGAATAGCCTATTAAGTTTGTTAAACAAGAATACAAAAAACATTATTTATTTCTGTCACTGTCTGTTTTGGTTTTGTGCCTGTAGGCTAAACAAGACTAGGAGATGTAAAACTGTATTTTCGTTTCTGTGTCTTGTTAAAAAACGAGGAAACGAAAATACAAGTTGTTGTCTCGTTTCTGCCGTTTTGGATTTAATCCAACCCTGAATTTCTCCATAAATATACTAATTCTCCAGATGGTAGCATGATGAGTCCCATTCTCATTGATATTCTCACACTGCAGAGTGCTGGTGTGCAGACCCATGCAAACTGACATCTGTTCAAAGTCAACGTTCACACCACCTACTTGATCTCATGTAATTACTTTGCATTTCCTTTAGCTGACACAAGCGCCCTCTTCACTATTAAATGCATTTGCTTTTTATTTGTGAAGAGGATTTGACAGATCTGGTTATGTACAGCGGACTAGTACTTTAGCAAAAAGCGAGGGTAGGTGTCAGTATGCTTTGCTTATCCACACTTGTAATTTCACTAGTATGCAGTCATGCAGACAAATACAACACATAGGCAATAAACAGCAACTTCACACTTCAAGAATATCTTAATGATATCAGAGGAAATAAAAAAATACCATAAACTAGGACAACAATTTTGCAAAATGTCTCTAAATTTTTAACAACTGAAAGTTTTTCATTTTGGTTGATAACATGTAGAAACATGTAGAAAAATACCTACTAGTTCTACAGCCTCAGTCATAATAGATGACTCCACACTTTATTTCAGAAAATTGCATTATTTAATAAAGTAATTAACAAAAAAAATAAAAGGAAAAAAAACATGGAATGGCATGCGGTAATATCCAACATACATACTTGTGCATATCTGTTAAGTGATCAGTGAGAAATGCAGTACAAGAATCATTGGGAGGAGCCCAGGTGACCACTCTATTGGTTGGCCAAAATCCCTTCCCCAACATGGTGAAGGGATAGTGTTAAGGCCAGTATACAGTAAGCTCATATCATACCATATCATCAGTAACATTTCTCTGCTCCAATGGACCAGACAAGAAAACAAGCAAAGCCGGCTCAATGGCAAAGAGCTGAAAACAGCTGCGACATCAGACAACACTACAACCAATACAGTACTTATGTATGAGGATATGCATCAACACATTCAACGTTGACACACAGTAACATGTGTGCCGCATACTGTGTTCACTTTACATTTTAATCATTCTGTATACAATGGTGCTCCTTGGGGTGTGCTAGCAGGCCGTGTAGATGTATAAAAAATACTGATATGATGAGAAGAGTAAATGTCTGTTGGGCTCAAGGGATTTCCTTGGATTTCATTTTCCAGCATTCAAGCCTAAGTCTGTAGCGACTGAGTCCCTGTAACATCTCAGGACATACTCAACCAGAAGCCACCAGCTTCCTCGTTGTGCTGATGAGAAACCTTAGCCTGGGCTAAGGCCGCTGTTCAGGCCAGTCAGTATGTTATCTTATGGGGATTTGAGTTTTTTGGTCCGAGGAGAGGCTCCATTCTCAGCTTTAAGAACTCCATTTTCATGGTGCCCAACTAGCAACAGAGAGACAGAGTTGAGAGGTCAGGATCTCTACTAACACAGGACATATCAGTCATTCAGTGTGATCAAGACAAATCAAGAAAGCAGAAAGTGATGAGAGAGGAATGGGACAAGGAAAATTATGATGAATCTCACTTTGAAAAAAAAACCTGAAACAGTTGTTGCCGAACTTTGCTGTAACTATTTAACAAGAGATGATATCAGTGTATGAAACATGTTTGAGTAGGTATTAATACTCACGCGAGTCTCTCTTCAGTGGCCGTAGGGGTTGTTTTGCGGCAGCCTTCTTGCGAACAGCCTGTTCGTGTCTGAACTCCCTCCAGCGCCTCAGCTGGAAGCGGATAAACTTCCAAAGTAGCCAAGACTGAGTCAAACATACCAGCAGTAAAACAGTCATCCTGAAGGGGCCCAAAGCAGAAGGATTAGTGAAATTGTTTTGGAAAATGGACCTGATGTTGTGCGAAATGAATTAATCTAATGCAGAATCTAACAGAAGGCCTGTAAAATATGTCTTAAATTTTTAGGGTTTGACCGTAACAGTTGCCCCGGACAACGGTGGTGAGATCTGGACTACTTTGTAAGGGTTTAAGAGCAACTTGCAGGTTTAAAATTTATGTATCATAAAAATTATCCTGTGAAAAGATAAGGTATGATTTTATTAGTTTAACAAGACATAAAGGCAGAAATTAAGACGGAAAAGTTAGCATTTTGAGCAGCGCCCTTAAAACAAGCTTTTTTTTCCCAACGCATCATCACATATGGGAGTCGCTCTCCCCGTCCCAGCTGCAGGTACTAATAAGTCTGAGGAGCAGTTGTCATTTGGTCAATTTGTATTTCTTTCGCTAGTTTTGTTTTGCATTTAATCAAGCTAATTGTGTTTGTGCAAGCTGTGCAAATTCCAGCCTGTCAGGACCTGAAGTCCTCTTTCCTAGCAGGAAAAGCAGCAGCTAGATTTTTTGCAGGTGAAGAAATGGACTTCACTGCTGCCTCTAATGGAAAACCACGGTTGTGTGTGGGCTCATTTTAGACAGGAGGGTTAAGTTATTTGCGATATGATCAAGTTCAGGATGGGATGTTAAAGCCAAGACCATGTGAGACTGATAGCTGGTGTACTTCCTCAAATACACACAGCTGCCTCATCAGCTCCGCCTTCAGCAGCAGTGTCGTGCCAACCCGAGAGGTCATGGATTCAGCTCCATGAAGACATGAACTGTTCTGGTAAGTCCTTGTTTCTGATGTTTTTAACTTCCAAATCAGTCAGCATGCTGGCTTGAATTGAGAAGTAATGTCTGATGAGTGTTTATTGTTGTTAGCGTAAATAGCCTGTAAAACTACCAGCTGATTCGCATCCTATTTTGTAAACGCGGTTACCATCGGACACAGCGCGACTTTAAATACTAACTTTGGTTATCTAATGCAGGATCCTGGTATCTAGTTGCGCTGCTTGGTGACTTTCTGTTTGCTCAGCAAAAACATTTGTAATTTTTAATCTCAGGTGGTGTAATGTAGCTGTGATATAAGCTTTTGGGAGATGCTGCAGTAATGAGTGGTGGTGTCTCTGAGGGCCTCTCATATGAAACATTAGCTGCATTTGTTCTGTATTACACAGTTATTAATGATTGACCTTCACCTTATTCTCCAGCGTAATAGTGTATATATGATGCTGCACTGTTATGTAAAAATAAGAGTTACTCTCAAAAAGGGCAGATGCATATTTGCAGTTTCAAGCTTTCTGTGGAACTCTGAAACCATCCTCAGGAGCAGGTAGAGGTGTCAGGAAACAGCTAATAAATACCAGGTGTGGCAGCTGATTGCTCAGCAGCATCTGTTAATGTCTAAACATCATGTAAACAACTTCAGTTCCTTTGATATCCCACATCTTTAAATAATGTTCAGTGTCCAGAACAAACAAACCATTACTTTAATGCCTGGCATGTTGGTAAAAATTGTATCCTGATGTTTGTAGTTTAGTTTAAGTTGGCTGTTTTTTATGTCTAACATTTTCTTTTCAACATCTGTTCTGAAACAGGTCCAGGGAGGCTTTGGATGCAGCATGAAGGAGAGGGAGCGGAGACCCTGAAGCTGTGGAGGCTAGCCATCTTCAACCTGTTAGCAATTTCAGTGAGTCATTTAATGTAATTAATTATTTGGGTCAGTGCATGTATTAAATATTATATCGCTGAATGTGATCTTAATATTTTTATCTCTCCCAGCATATGCATCAGCCCTGATGGAGTCTCTGAGGGAGGACTACTCTACGAGATAGCAGCACTGCCCTGTCCTCCACTGGTCTGGGGTCCCTTTCCAGATACTGCCAACAGATCAACAAACACAAGGCAGTTGGCCTGTAACCTGCACAGCCTTCATGGTTCAAGGAATTTAGTGTGAAACCCAGCACGGATGTTGTGGTTCTCAAATTGCAGTTTGACATTATTAAAAGTCAGATTAATTCTATAATTCATACTCATATTTACCAAGAGGTTACATTTTCAGTATCAGACTTACTAAATTATTTTGCTTATTATTTTATTTTATTTATATTTAAAACCTGGTAAGATATTTATATAAAATTTGAGGGAAAATTAGGTCACAAATGATTGAGTTATGGGGTATTTTTGAACGTTTTCACTATTTACTCATGGTTATTAAATAAAAAACCTGTCACATGATTGTCTATGTCTGTGTGTGTTTTGATGTAGAGCCAGACAGAGATTGAAACATTCTGAAATAGCTTATTAAGTATTGTGCAGCTTTGACGTATCAACTCTTCATTTGATCATAAATGTTTGAGATCATAATTTAAAAACTTACATTCAGTATGTTTGTATGCATGTTTTACCTAATTCTAGTCAAAAATAGATAAAGTATATTTCATACCAGTGTGTTATATGTTAGTGGTTGTCTACGGTTACTCTGTGTTCAAACACATATTAATCAGTTTGATGGTGATGGTAATTTAGTAACTAAGTTAGCTTTTTTGAATTTTGGTGGTGGGATTAAACCTTGGTTTACATATTAGATAATGCTTTATTTTTCACAATGCAGTCGTAGAATATTAGAATTCACTAACAATTTTTATTTATATAGGTTTGTTATTAATATTAGCTGCTGATGCCAGTAATGCAGTTAACTACAGTTTGCTCTGGTTTCCTCTGTTTGTAACCATTTTCCCTGAGTTAAAAAATAATAATAATAGAAATATTTTTTTCATACTGCTTTTGGTTTGAGTGAGAGTGCTGCTGTCACACACTGTCACAAATAATGGTAATGAAATTAAGAGTGGAGTAAATAAGTCAAAATGATGGGAAACAGTTACAATAAAAGAATATTGGCCTGTTAAAATATATTCAGATACCTTTAATTATTTTTCTAGCAAGTTAAATTGTAGCTGCAAATAAAATTAATTTTAATTTTGACTTGTCAAAATCCATTTGATCGATTTGTAGAGATGCGTTTATGTGTTACTTTGAACTGAAGAGTCATTTTCTGTCAATTAGTATCAGAAAATCCTGGCTACATCAAGTGTGATTTTATGTTGTAAAACAATAAAAAGTAAACAAGGGTGACTATGTTTTATGGACACCAAGTGTAATTTGACTGTATACTCGTTACAGTAGTTGTAAAAAGTGTCACAAAATGACTCATTATCCACACATGTTGGACATTGCTCATTTTCTCACCTCACTTCTTTATGACCAGGTAACGCCTCACCTTATCAGTACAGTGTTGAAGTTGCCCATCTCCAAGTCCAGGCCCTGGTTCTCAGCACGAGCCAAACCAAAGCCGACGGCGAGGAACATCAGGGTCAGAGTAGACATCCGTGTAAACACAAAGCTGATCGCCCACAGGTCAAACCTGGGGGACGACACACAGTGAAGATGTGGTTAACAAGAAGGATGCTGAGATGATCAACTGAAAAACAAGCTAACAGAGGGGGGGAGAACAAGTCTATGATTTAGTAAATTCAGCATATCAATAAATCTTTAGGTTACAGAGGTGACCCCGGTTTTCTGATAACATGAGTGAGGTATCTCACTATGGGGTACGCCCCTCTGCATAGTCCTAAATTTAACACTGTTTAATTGCATTTTAATGTCTTTTTACCTGTGTTGCTTTTATATTCTATCTTTATGCCTTTTATGCTCTATGTAAAGCACTTTGAATTGCCTTGCTGTTGAAATGTGCTATACAAATAAACTTGCCTTGCCTCAGAAGTCCAATACCATTACGCCAGCCCCATTGGCTAGCGGTCATGACAACTGCATCCAGAAGAGGGACATCCTCTCCCTTTAAAAAAGGGATAGTGAAGCGCCATCTACTCATTCAAAACAAGCACACGTCTTCCTTGCCTCACGCAAAGAGGGTGGTCTAGTGAGATACTTCACTCATGTTATCAGAGAACTGGGGTTACCTCAGTAACCTAAAGTTCTCTCTCAAACATTTGCTTGGTATCTCACCATCGGGATATACTGACTCCCGTATTGCCAGAAAAGCTTATCTTGAAGACCAAGTGCCAATCATTACGTTGACAAATCGCGACCCACAGAGAAGACCACACTCAGCATGGTGTGCGCCAAAGGGAGTGCAATGACATCCAGTGCATAGAACCTAGCAAAGGTATGAGGTGAAGCCCAACTGGCTGCCAAGCATATATCTTGGATGGACATACCTCTAAATAGGGCCCAGGATGTCGCCATCCCCCCAGCAGAGTGAGCATGTAGACCAGCCAGGGCCTGAAGCCCCTTGATGCTGTAGGCCAAAGAAATGGCCCCAACTATCCAATGAGAAAGCCGTTGTTTCATGACAGGCTTACCCATATGAGGCTTTGCCCAGGACACGAACAGCTGATCCGGTTTCCTAAACCCCCGCGTCCTGTCCACATAGGTAAGTATCGCACACACCAGGCACAATGTATGCAACCGCGCTTGCTCCGAGGAGGAGAAAGGAGGGGGAGAAAAAAATGCTAGGTCAAGGGGGCGACATACCAAATCAGGGTTTTTTTCGGTATAAAGGCCAGATTAGGCCGTAGCACCACCCGTGCATCTCCTGTGGCAAACTGAAGACAGTCAGAATGCACCAAAAAGGTGTAAATATCGCTGACCTACTTAGCAGATGCCAGTGCCAACAAAAGCACAGTCTTAAGTGAGAGCACTTTCAGATCTACCTGATCCAAAGGCTCAAACGGGGGGTGAGACAGTGCATCCAAAACAGCAATCAG
Source organism: Thunnus albacares (assembly GCF_914725855.1). Classification (NCBI taxonomy): domain Eukaryota; kingdom Metazoa; phylum Chordata; class Actinopteri; order Scombriformes; family Scombridae; genus Thunnus; species Thunnus albacares. The sequence continues at coordinate 10,948,476 of NC_058121.1, read as the reverse complement.
GGCCAGAGTGGGAAATGCATAAAGCAGAACTTGTGGCCACTTGTGAGCCAGCACGTCCTGGCCTCTCAGAGGCCTCTGAGAGGCTGGACACTGAGTGTTCTCTCTCAAGGCGTACAGATCCATGGTGGGGCAATCGTAGCGCTCCCGAACCCGATTGGTCACCTCTAGATGGAGTCTCCATTCTCCATATAGAGGATTGCCTCTGGAGAGCAAGTCCACCGCCCAGTTCCGTACACCTGGAACATGAGTGGCTCTCAGTGACAGGAGATGCACACTGCTCCACAAAATCAGTCTGTGAGCCAGTGTGTGCAACCAAGGGGATCACAGTCCGCCCTGTCTGTTGATGTACACCACCACAGTTGTATTGTCTGACCTTATGGGCATATGATGACCCCCTATAAAAGGGAAGAAAGTGCTGTACAAGCAACCGTGTGTGCTGTAGCGCCCCCTCGTGAGACTCTGTGGGCAGAAGCCAGTCGTCGATGTACGTTGCAATGTGTATGCCCTGCCTCTTGAGAGGTGCAATAGCTGCCTCTGCGCATTTGACAAACACCCGAGGGCTTCAGGAAAGCCCGAATGGCAGGACTATGTACTTGTACGTTGTGTCCTGAAAGGCAAACCTCAGGAACTTCCTGTTAGGAGCATATAATGGTATGTGAAAATATGCGTCCTTCAGATCAGGTGACGTGAACCAGTCGCCGAGGCACACAAAACGCAGCAGGGCAGCGTGTGTCAGCATCCTGAACTTGTATGACCTGAGGTGTTTGTTCAGCTCCCGTAGGTTGAGGATTGGGTGGAGCCCTATCCCTCCCTTTTTTTGGAACAAGGAAATACCTCGAGTAGGCAGCACCCCCTTGTGGCCAAGTGGTGTGGTACACTGCTGGGGGCATAGTGTGGGATGCCTGCACTGGTGAAGTGCTTCTGTGGCCTATCACCCCAGAAAGATGGCTTTCTGGTGGTGACACAGAGGGGTTTATTTTTACATTGTTTTTCAACATTGTATATTTTTTTGTTTTCATCAGTGCCCTTGGCAACATGCCTGGCTGCACTGTGGACAACTTTATAGTTTGGGACAAATGTGAGTTCTTACGAGACATACAGGGCGCATGTGAATGGCTACAGCTGGTGAACAGGCTCCTTTCCTCTTCATTGGGCGGTGAACTGTAGGCGCCAACTTGGGCCCTGCATGCTCTGGAACAGGCTCAGGAACAGAGCTGGGGGAAGGGAATCTGGTATCAGCGGGGTGTTAGGCCCACTTCTTCTTCCTCGCTCCCTGAGAGGAGGTTGGGGCTGGAGGTCCGCCCTGGGCCACCACAGAGGCAAAGGATATCTTCGGCCATGGCCCCTTGTTCGGTGGTCTTGGCTGAGTTTGTGCTGGGGGTTGGGGGTTGGGTGTCTGGGATGCTTAAAAGTCATTCCACTGGTCTGCTTTGCCCCAGCCTGAGTGAAGATCCGGCGAGGAGTGGGGATAGCCTGGCTCTTCCTTGGAAGACAAAGCTGCAGGGCTTACCCCTCCTTTTTCTTCTCCTCACACCGCTTTTGCATGGTCGCAACAGCAGGTCCGAACAGCCTGTTTGGGTCCACACTCTCATCTAAGATGTCACGCTTCTGCTTGTCAGACAGATCTGAGAGATTGGGCCATCGAGCCCACTCCTGGGTGATTATGGTGGCCATGGCCCTCCCCGCTGACTGGACAGCACACTTGGTGAGGTGGAGGCAGGGGTCAGTGATGACACAGATTTCTTCCCCCAGTTCAGTCGCTGGTTAAACGGCCATCTGCTCCTGTACTTCAGGCTGATACACCAGGAGTAGAGAGGAGGCGTTCAAAGCCCTCACCGATGTGGCAACCGACTTATAGGCTCTATCAGTCATGGAAGACTGCAGGCGATTTGCCTTGGCGGGCAGGGAGGGGCCAGAGGAAGACACAGCCAACCTCTGAGTGGAGTGAAGGTGGGAGGCCACCAGGGGTTCAACCGAGGGCATGTGGTAGACGCCCTTTTCTTTCATGTCCACACAGTCAAAGGCTGACCCCCCGGACAGGGTTGGGGGCAGAAAAGGGGTTCTTCCAGCAGCACATCATTTCCTCCAGACATTCTGAGAAAACTGGTTGCAGCTGCCTGGCTGCCCGTTTTGCTTTTGGCAGCCTCTTTCCTTCATAGTGGGATGCTGAAGCCTAAGCCTGCACCTTCAACCAAGGGATGTCCAGCTTTTCAGCCGCCCTCTTACACACCTCATGCAGCCCACTGACGAGCAGGGATAGAACCCCACTGACCTTTCCCCCTGCGCCCGGCCCCATAGGCTGAGATAGCTGAGATGGCGTGAAAGATGAGTTGTAATCATCATCGTCTCCCTCGGAGGAGTATGTCAGGCGCAACATCCGAACTCCTCATCATCTCCCAACAGTGCGCCAAAATGAGCAGCCGGTAGATCGCCGTCAAATTCTTCAAACATAGGAGTTTCGCCCAACTCATACCTGGTGTGGCTGAGTCAGTTGGGGCTCCGGCTGATGTTAACAGCTGGTTCCGGACACTGAGGCTTGCCTGGCGTGACAGCCTGCAGTGGAGGCTCTCATGCGTGAAGCTGCTACGGTGCTCACATGAGCCGGGTGAATCCAGTGCAGCCTGGGCATGCTGCACACCGAGACAGGCTACGCATACTGGGTGAGTATCCATAGCCGATATCTTAGCCCCACACACGCAGTCCTGTGGTGGGGGTTCTACCGCTGGTGTGGGCATAAGTGACGGTGTAACATTAGCTGGTGTGCTATTGGCTGGTGTGTTGAGCTTTGACAGCGCCATGGTGAGCAAGTTCATTCAAAACTTTGGCTGAAGCAGGGGTTAGCAAGCAGGCTGCTAGTGTGGAGGCTAGCTAGATGCTATAGCTAATACGAGAGCAGGCTTAGCTAATGCTTTTGAGGTGGCTAGCTGGGCTAAGGTGCTTGGTGTTACTGTTTGGCAACAGGCTAACAGGGAAGCTACAGTTAGCTGTATGGTGGCAGCGACTGTAGTTTAATTTATCTCTCTCTGAAAACCCGGATTTCTTTTGGTGGAGAAATCGGGAGTCCATCCATGACTCAAAAAGAAATAAGCGCCCGGAGATTGAGTGGTTAGCTCAATTTGTGGACAGTTAAGATAATATTTACGTTAGCAGTTGTGTTGCAAGTTTGCTTTTTGAGTGAAAGGCGAGAAGAGGTTTGGAATGAGTAAATGACGCTGCACCATCCCTTTTATAGGGAGAGGATGTCCCTCCTCTGGATGCAGTCATCAAGACTGCCAGCCATAGGGGCTGGCATAATGGTATGGGGCTTCTGAGGACTATGCGGAGGGGCATACCCCATAGTGAGATACCATGCAAATGTTTGATAGAGAAGCTTGAGTCAATTAATATCAAACTTGATCAATTTGGCAAAAAACATTAATCTTGTGAGGTTAGTTACATTTTCTGATGGCTCTCATCAGTAAAGTAGAAGAGTCTGGCGATGTGGAAGCCCAGCTCCGACACATACTGAAGGAAGAGGAGCACCAGACCCACACGACTCAAACTGCACAGGAAAAAGAAGATGATAGATTAGCTGACAAAAGAAAATAATCCTGTGTGACATCCATATAGGTTTCCATGAAAACTATATTCAATATTTATAGATTGTCCTTAACCACATGTAAGAATTTAGGTTCAAACTTCAACTTCAGAGTGTTCCATTACTGTTTTCTTTATTTCTTTTCTCACTATCCATGCATATTTCCTGACAAGCCATTGAATTTGGAGGTCTTCAAAAAGATCCTCCTGCTGGATGCTTACTTTAACAAATAGGCTGCAGAGATGTGCAGCAGATACAGGCAGATGTACTGGAGCTGACGAGAAATCTCCTCCTGAAAAACAAACAGCCTTTATTTGCAAAGATACTGCGTTGATATTAAAATCCTGGGACGTTTTGTCTTTTATCACTCTCTGTCTAATGAAGAGAACACACACACACCCAAACACACACGAGCATAGAGCTTATCTAGTCACACTCCAGTACTCCTCCAGTTCCCACAGCCTCCTTACTGACCTTGCGTACTTTCTGGAAGTAAAGCTCTGGCAAGGCATGGAGCCAGTAGGCCAGCTGAGTGAGGTAGAAAAACTTCACCTGAAACCTAGAGCAGAAATACACAGATAGAAAATAAGAGAGACAGAAAGCATGAGAAGAATGCACAGATGCCACATGGATACATCCCCTCTGCGTTTCTGTAATCAGATGACTGGACACAGCTGGTTACTCACAGAAATTAGGTTTTTTTTTTATGTGCATGTAAATGTGCTGGCAGTGTGTGCAGAACATGAAAAACACTGCACATGTCTGAAAAAAGGCATTCACCGACTTTTTAAAGCAACAAGAGACACATAACTTTGCTCGAAAGTGACTAAAATATCTGTGACCCCATTACAAAACACAGGTGCATTTTAAGGTATGTGGTGGAGTAGAAATGATTAGTCAATCAAGAAAAAAGTAATCAGCAACAACTTGTTTATTCGATGCCAAACTTTTTTGCTTAGATGCCAAAAATTCACAGATTCCAGCATCTAAAATGTGAATATTATAACTAGTCTTCTATGATAGTAAATTAATGTTTGGACAGGTTGGACAAAACAAGAGATTTGAATATGTCAGCTCTTAAATCTGTAATAAACATCGTATTTTGGTTAGGCGCCTATTCAATTTAAAACTTTTGAGTGTATAAGGGCTTAGAACACTATGCTTCAAGTAGATGATGGCCATTCCCATGCTCAATTATGTCTCATACATTTTTGGGTTGATACCATTTGTTACACAGATTAAGTCAACGTCAAAAATCCCTCCAAAATACCACATTAAAACAACAAGACCTTGAGGAACACCATAGAAGACTTCATACAGTGATTTGGTATCAAAAACTTATGACATTTGGAGATTTCTGTAACAACTGCATTTTTTGGTGATTGGACAGCGAGCTATTCTGGAAATTGCTTAGAAACCCCCTTATTGTCAATACAGCTAGGAAAGCCATGCATCCTCTGAATGTCCTATGTCTCTAGTTTGTGACTGTAAAGTTTCATGAGGCTGTGATTATTCTAGAGTTCACAATAGGTCATTTTATACAGTGAGTTCAAGTTTCAAGAAATGGTGTCACTAGAATGAAATGGCTACCATAGGGACTAACATCATCACACATGAATACAGTTGGGCTCATTGAAACCACAAGAGTCTGAGCTTTCCAGTCATACCCAATTTATGCAATTCCAAGAGTGTTTAAGGACCCCAGTATACAGAAATATTTAAATACACCGTTTTTAGAATAGACGAAAATAACACATTTATACTTCATGCAAAAAAGTGCATGGTTTGTGCCCCAAAACTGAATGGGATTAGCATAAAGTGGGCATGTCTGTAAAGGGGAGACTCATGGGTAACCATAGAATTCATTTTCATTCAGATATCTTGAGGTGAGACGTCAAGGGACCCCTTTGAAAATGGCCATGCAAGAAAGATTTAAATTTAAATTAAATTTAGCCTAAATTTGGAATGATATTTATCCCCCTTCCCGACAAGCTAGCATGACATGGTTGGTACCAATGAGGGCCTTCTACTTTCATATGATACCAGACTCATTGCTTTAAAACTGAGCCCGCTACCTCCTCTGAGAGACTGTAATGTTGGCCAAGGACGCCAGCATCCTTGTAAAGTTGAAGAGGTTAAAAAAAAAAAAAAAAAAGATATGTATTGTTAATCAAATGTATCTGTGAACCATAACATATTTATGTATGTAACTTAACATATTACATACATAGGTATTTATTTTATATGTAAATATATCACTGACAGTGCTAAATATACATCAGTCATACCTGAGGTGTACATGGGGATAGTTCTCCCAAAGTCTGCTGGGATGCAGGAGATATCCTTCCTGTGAGAAGAAAGAGAGAAGGATACTTAAAAAGCCTTCAATACAGTCATTTGTGTGCATCTCAAAAGGAAATATACTATTTATGCTTGATAAGTATGTGTGACATGTCCTCAACCAGAAAGTTATCGCTGAATACAATTATCACAGTTGTCACATTAAAATGTCACTCACTGTTATGAGGATGTAGAGGCCCCACACACTAGACACCAAGTGAAACACACACAGTTGACCAGACTCATTAAATTTGGTGTTCTTGCTCTTGGAGAGATGAAGACGCCGGTTCACTTTCTGCAGCATGAACAACACAACAAATAATAGAGATGAATGCAGTTGACTCAGTCATGGTGGCATGTTGACTCTTGTTATTGTCACACACAAGGAAGTGCCGCACGAACATAAATAGCTAGGACAAGAAAAGACAGCCAATACTATATCTGGCTGCTGAAAACCTTCATGTGAGGAAGTATTCCTTTCATTACGCTTTGGAAAGCTGGGCGATGGTGCTAAAATAAAACTTCATTCTTCCTCACTGGCCTATTTCTAAACAATGATATGAGGGCTCATACTTTCAAAAGAAACAAATGCTGCTCTCTTCTAGTCTCTACAGATTTGCAAATCAGCAGCTCACTGCTTTATATTTCTGATGTGATATATTTTGAACTACTTTGCTTAAAAACCCCACAAAGTGTATTTGGATGCAAACACCAACAGGGGAAACCACTCATATCCTGGTTTCAGTATACAGTATGCATATTCATAGCTTCAGTATCATCAGTATCTTTCCGGTTCTTCACTTCAAAAATGCGTATTAGGATAAGCATGAAGTTTGAGGTAAGATGAGGCAATGAGGTGAGATGAGGTAATAGAATAATCTTCATTTCCAATAAGTTTCCTGAAAAGAAGTATGTAATTTGGTGCCAATTATGGAAAGTGTTCAATTTGTGCTCACAATTATTTATTTCAGATTAAAATCAGAGAGTCTTTTAGTCAGCAGGTCAGGTCAGAAATGAGTGTAGCATACAATTCAAGAAATACAGAGAATAAAGTTTCCAATAATAATAATAATAATAATAATAATAATAATAATAATAATAATAATGAATGTGGGTTCAAATGGGACAGTTCTTACATAATTAGTGTCAAATTACATACGTCTTTCTAGGAAACTTCCTGGGAATTGTGTCACAGTGAATGGGTGCTTACATCCAGAAGATACTCCTGCACTACTGCATGGAGGATGATGGCGATGAAGAAATAGAAGAGGATGGTAGCACAGTCTTTCCATCCGTAATGGTACCACGTCACCTCTCCCTCTAAGCACACAAAGGAGGAGTGAAACACACACACACAGCATGTTTGCAATCAGAGGTGTGTTACACATCCTGGAGCAACAATTTAATGACGCTGATGATGCAATGACATACACTGTGGATTACAATCAGCAATATAAAATGTTTACAGCAGCAACATTGGGGCGGTGGGCACCTTCATTACTGCAGAGTAATTTCTCAGCTGCACTGCATACCTTGTGATAGTGTGGTGACATTGTACTGAGGCTGAATGAACAGTATGGCCGTCTTAGCGGTTGCCTGAAAAATGAGATGAGATGATTATTAGAAACATATTTCGGTGAACCTGTCTGAATGCAACCTGAAGATGCCGGTCATCCAAGTATCAAAAAAGTAAGTAGGGCCTACGTGTGTGTGTGTATGTGTTTGTGAGTGCACAGAGGGGATGGCGAGAGAGTAAGAACCCAAGCATTTCAGGATATATTGTTTATAACATTGTCGGTTCTCCCCTCAGGCATTGTAATTTGCCACTGGGAGCTGAATTCCTAAAGGTGCACTGCTGAAAAGTCTGTCTGGCATGACAAGGCTTGTATTGACCTGAAGCTTCTAACAGAGGTTCCCAAATAATTTTACATCAAGCATCCCCACAAAGACATACATTTAACAACTTTTTTACTAATTACCTCTCAAAATAAAGTTACATCTACCTGCCACCCCATGTCACATGCTGCACACGTCTATGAACTGGATTTCATTCAAATGGTGAGTTTCACTTCTTGTTTCATTTGAACATTTTTATAGGCCTGAATAGTTTCTGGCATCTCACAAAAAAAGACTGCAACTAACAATTATTTTCACGACTGATTCATTTGTCAACTATTTTTCAAATCTGATATCTTTTTAATGTCAGAACACTTTTCAAAGTGACATCTTCAAATTGCTTGTTTTGTCTGATTAAAAGTCCCAAACTCAAAAGACAATCAAAACACAATTATATGTAACAGAGAGAAGCAGAAAATCCTCACATTTGAAAAGCTGGAACCAGAAAAATACTTTCTAAATTACTCTAAAGCAATAGACCAATACAACTGTTAATTGATTGACTAATCAATTAAATGACTACTGGCTTCAGGACAAAAAGGATTAGCCTATAGAAAGATCTAAAGAAATCCCTCTCAAGAAATCCCATCTAAGCAGATATGATTTGGCACAAATATTAAGGAATCATATTCTTATTGAGACCCCTCAAGGCACCCTAGCCGGTCCCTGGACCCCAGTTTGGGATCCGTGGTGTAACAAGTCACCAGTCATTCCTTGAGTGCCAAGGACACGGGGGACTTGTCAACGCCTATATCTCGAGTTCACCCAACTGTAGCAAATATGTTGCTCTCATTTTCCGAAATGAGAAAACTGAAGGAAATCCCCTACTTATTGTTTTACATGTCCAGCTGTGTAAGCACAACTAGGATTCAGGTGTTACACCATATTTGGTGACCCATCAGATTCTGTGACTTGCAGTGTTGGAAGAGGTACTCAGATCCCTTACTTAAGTAAAAATATCAATGCCACAATGTAAAAATACTTCATTACATGTAAAAGTCCTGCATTTAAAATCCTACTTAAGTTAAAGTATAGAAGTAGTAGCAGCTAAATTTACTTAAAATACTAAAGTAAAAGTACTAATTTAACTAAAAGTACTAAAATTTGTACTTTACTTTAGTACTTTAAGTAGGATTTTAAATGCAAGACTTTTAGTTGTAATTAAATATGTTTACATGGTGGTACTGACACGTTTACTTAGCTTAAGTAAACGATCTGAGTACAACTTCCAGTACTGCTGGTCACAGAATCTGATGGGTCACCAAATACGGTGTAACACCGGATTGAAAATTTCCGAAATGCTCAAGCGGCGGCCTTGGAGTGAGTGTTTGTGAACACGTAGGAGACACTATAAACTTAAGTAACACCTAATGAATTCAGTCACTGTATGTCAGTGATAAAATCCCCTCAGGTCAGTCAGGGCAGTCTTTAAAGCGGCTGAAATCACTGCGGCCAGCAGCAGCAGCGGCTCAAAGATTGAGACGTGGCAGTTAACAACCAGCATCAAGATGGCGACAAAAACTCATACTGATTCCGTTGTCGTTTTCCAAAATAAAACTTCTAACGCCTGACGTGCATTAAGAACGATCCCTAATGCAACGGCAACGCTTTTAATTTGAATCCTGAAAACGATCTACTTCCTCTATCTGTTTGGCTCTCTGTGACACTTGATACAAACCTTGAAATCAAAATGTTGCAGCGGACTGTCTCTGCTGGAAACTGGAACAAGACATTTTTAGAGGGTAAAACATGAGATTGTTAGGAGAAATAAGTTGCATCGTATAGTTTTTGAGTAACCGCCTAGTGTCAATGCTAACAGAGAAGTTTTTACCGTATCCCGATTTCACAAACAAACTTTGAAATTAAAATTTTAAAGAGCAAAAAGCGGAACACTCTCACCGAAGCGAAAAAGCGTGAAAGGCTGTTTTTAACTCTGCTGTTTTCAGCTAGCTCAGTCCTAATCACAGGTTCCTAACTTTGACTGCGAGCAGAGTTATCATTCATTGTTCACAAAACTTGTAAAACTGCAGCAAGCAACCACCATATCCGCGGTGAATAACTACTTCAGATAGTTGAAGTAGCAAAATGTTTGCAAAGCAAAGTTATTTCGACCGAATAAGATTTCAATTCGCCACAAGTTTACATCTCTAAATGTGCAGCAGACTTGCCATCTTAAAAAACAGCTGAGTGAGACGAGGGAGGAAAAGAGAATCTGAGTTCATCTCACCTCAAACATCAATCCAATCAAAATGAAAATCACCAAACTGAAGACGATGTCGGCATGGTTTTGTATTAAGAATTCCTGGCTGAAGAAAGGGTAACTCTTGTTTCTTCGGCGAAATGCCATGTCAACTCAATGCTGTTTTCCCTGCTATTTAATAAATCTGAATTTTTCTGACTACGAAGTTCAGGAGTTAACGTTCTCACTGATCTGCGCATGCGCGGCGCCTTAAAGGGCGAGTGCCATAAATACCTTCTTTGAGGCCATTTACACAACAAAGTTCAGCCTGACATGACAAAGGACCGTTTCAACCCGAGCCACCACACACAGATGCACGTTTTCAATGTCCAAAATATGCAGAGAAGTCAACTTTCAACAATTCAGCCCATCAATGACACACGTACCATAACACAGAAACACTGATCCATTTTAAATAATTACAAACACCTTTAATCCACTCACCCAAATATGTAGGCTATTTATTGCTTATTTAAAGCCACCAGTGGCCTTGTACTTCACAGTTCAAATGTCATATAGGGCAGTCACTTAGTTGCAAGAGAAAACCTAGCATCATGTCACTACTTTGTTTGTGGATTTCATCCCTTTTACAGCAACAGCAATGAGCAAAAATGCATCTTTTACCTAGAAATAGCAATCAGGATCACATAAAAAAGTCACTACAAGTATCTCATAAGCATCTTTTCATCATTTTGTTTCACATTATTGACATTTGAAAGCTTTTTAAAGTCAGTGCCTGAGACGTTTTTTTTCCCTTCAACATAATGTAAAGTCAAAAAACATTTCAGAAATTACATGGTCAACATGTAAATAAAGTTAACACATCAAACACAGTTTCGCCAGGTTGACACACTAGCCCTGCTTAAAGCAATGCCAGTTGACATGATTATACAAAAAATACAATATGTTGTTCTCTGAGGGAAGTGTCTTTTTAAATGGGAATAACAAAAAATTCACAGCAATAGACATATGGTACAAAGGATACTTGTGCTTTTAAGAAGCCAACAAAGCTCTGGCCCACGCTGAAATGGTTGAGATTTAGACACTTCTGCGCCCTTAAGATCTAGGAATAATATCTCTATTCTCATAACGACTGGCATTGATTAACATGAATAACAGCAGCTTCATTTTGTAATATAAAGACCACAAGTTGTCCGAGATCATGAAGCAGCTGCATATATCTAATGACGTTTATTGATATAACTCATGGCTGCTTCCTTAATATATAATTACAATCTGACAGAGCCAATATTGTTGCACAGCAATATTCTTGAGACTTAAGGTAATTCCTGCCAAAGGAATTGAAACAAATGTTTGTTGAACATGAGAGTAGAAGGTGTGTCTGAGCTCCATACACCACCGATTAGCTCGTTAATTATCTTCTTTATATCTGATGAAAACACTGTCAAAGGTTTCACCTCTGTGCGTCCAGCATTTGGGCAATGTGTTGCTCTTAGAAAATTGTTAATGGTCTAAGAAAAGTACAGGTTAGCTTAGCATTATCCCAGAATTGTTTGCATATATACTATGCCCCACAGTGTTCTAAATAAACAAACACATAGAAGTGAAATTTCTGCCAGCCTTTTCATCTTAAAACACTTAAAAAGCTGGTGTACTCCTTTATTGTTGGATAAGTTGCTGTTACTTTTTCCCTGATTCTGTCATGAGAAAGCTAGAAATTATCATCTTCATCTCTTCGGGACATTATGAGCTGCCTCCTGGGACCTGTGAGGTGAGGGACACTGGAGGGAGAGTCCTGCACTCCAGAGTCTAGTTTAGGTGTGGAAGTGAAGCGTGGTCCAACCCTGCCCATTAGCCCACGGACATCTCTGTGAAGGGATGGATCGCTAGGGATGGAATTGAGACGCACACCCTGTTCCAGACCCCCAATGTCCCGGTCCAAACGGTGGTTACTGGTGCTGCTGGGAGACTGAGGATCAGCACTGAAATACAGCGTTGAACTTGACTCGGTGGGGCAGAAGTACGGCTCTGGACTGTCTCCAAATACAGACTTGCCCTCTGGTGAGCTGCGCTTGAAATCCGATTCGGGCGACTCCAGAGGGCTCTCCATCTCCAGACTGTCTTCCTCTTCTTCAGGTTGTTCGTTCGACGTGGGTTCGCTCACACTCTGGAACTCATCTTTGCAGTCTGAAAGTGGTGCCAGGCCTTTCCCCTGAGACTCAGAGGTGGAGACGCCCTCACAGCTGCCTCCTGCCGTGATAGTGATGCCCTCGTTACTCTTAAACTCTTGGTTGTACTCCTCCATGTCGAGTATAGCTGCTGCTCCGCCGGCCCCGTACGCTCTGTTGATCTTCCCCAGGTCACCTGTTTTCAGGGCCAGTCGGATAAGAAGCCAGTGGTGATGGTAGCAAGGGCAGGAGCTGTTAGGCCTACCCCTACAGGTACCCGGGTGCTCCAGCAGGGAACCAGCCACACCTGAGAGGGAGAAGCTACCATGGTTTTGTATGGAGGGAACCGGCATGCTTTTGTCTCCAAGAGAGAAGGAAGACTCCCCCCGTTCTATACACGTGCTGCCCATGTGGTTGTGGTTCGTGCCCTGGGAGATCTCTGTTGACTTGGGGTGGAGGAACCGGTAGTAGAGGACTAGAGAGGTAGCGCCTGGAAAACACAGGGATAGGAAATTGTTGATTTTAGTACACTTGTCACAAGCAAGTAACTGAATAAGACTGAAGAATTCTTATTTCAGTTATTTTGATTTTTTTATTTAATTTTAGATTGCTCCTTGGGAATGTTTTTCATGTCTTGTTTCCTATGAAGTTTTAGATTTAATTAATTGCTTCATTCTTGTTGTACATCCAATTCAGACAGATTTATTATCAATTAATCTGATGACTATTGTCTTGATTAATTGTCATTCGGTCTAAATAATGTCAGAAAATGGTGAAACATGTCAATCACTGTTTCCCAAAGCCCAGTGTGACATCCTTAAATGTCTTGCTTTATCACAACCAACAGTCCACAACCCAAATATATTTAATTTACTATTATAGAAGACTATAGAAACCAGAAAATATTCACATTTGAGAAGCTGCAAACAGAGAATTTTGGCGTTATTTCTAAAAAAAATAACTTGATACGATTAATCAATTATCAAAATAGTGGTGATTAAGTTTCTGTTAACTGATAAATCGACTAATCATTGTAGCTCAACATCCAGTATGGCACTTCTGTAGTTCTTGTCTTGACAAATGACCAAAGTCACACATAAATATCCATAATACATGCAGTATTATATATGCTGTTGGTCCAAATCACAAAATAAGGCTGCAGTAGAGAACACTGCATCAGTACATTTAACCCTGTTTGCCAAAGTTTAGGTCTGGTGTTGCATCTGGATTTTTGATCTTTTTAAGTCTCCTTTGGTGTCCTGTGTTATACAGAAATTACGACAAACAAATGATTTATAGGCACTGAAATTCAGTTTCTTGGAAATACTTACAGCTCACCGGTATTTAATTGCCAAGTGCAGTGCAGTTTTAAAGGCATTTAAGATCATAGTTTATTTACTATGAAATTCAACTCAGTAAAAAAAAAGAAAGTGGAATATCCTGCACATAAGGTCTGTGTTAGGATGGTAGCTTGCACTGCATCACCAATGTACTATTGCTTATTTGACAAGTAGTACTTTAAGGGCAACATCTGTTTGAATTACAGTAATACAAACAGCTGTGTTGTCCTACTTAGAATGTGTTTGAGCCCATCTGAATCACTGTTTCAGATGCATTACTCACATACAACAAAAACTTTTTGCCTAGTTGACACTGGTTTAATAATAAGAGATAAATATAAAAAACATCTGACACAAATCTGTTCCAAAACAAAGGGAGTGCAGAAAGAGTGACTCACCGAGAAGAAAGCTGCACAACACAGTGGTGGGGAGGGTCATGTTGTCCCATGATGCTTCGCTGAGGAAGTCGGAGGCGGCCAGCAGCAGAGTGGCGTTCTCGACAAGCATGAACTGAAGGTGGAAAGAAGGTCACACCATCAGTCATCTGCAGACAGCTTTACGTCACTGTAAGCTAAGGACGCAGGAGTGAGGATGACAATGCAAACTATCTGTCTATGTGTGTAAGCGTGACTGCTGCCCTGTGTGTAGGTCAAAGAGACAAAGCTATGCGTGGAACACAAAACAACATATTGACAACAGGCATCAGGATCAAACACAGCAGAAACAAGTGGATGAACAGCAATTTCACCAAAAGTTGCTTCTTACTGCATAAAAACTGGCCATGCGGAAGCGCGATGGTCCGTCTTTGACGTTAAGGAAGAGGAAGACGTGGACGAGCCCCATGATGGCATTAAAGGCGCGCCAACACCAAGGGCCGGTGCAGATGTCTGGTTGCTGTGATACCAGCCAGAAGGAGGCTGTGAGCCAGTGAAAACCTGGAGGTCAACGTAAAAATAGACTAGGAGGTGCGAGCGCAACAGAGGATCCATATACAGTATATCAAGCTGATGCAGTGGGCCAACTTGAAAAGTAGATTAAGAGGCCATGCTGCATCACTTTGAGGATAATTACATCACTCATCAACTTGAATGTAAAATGAATTAAATTCCGATGTGTGTGTAAGCTACGGAAAAGCAACCATGAAGCATGCTGCTCACCTGCTACTCCACAGACCCACCAGTTAAAGACTCTGGCAAAGAACATGAGGCAGGTCACCCTGGCACCCAGCATGCCTGCCCTCCACACCAGCTGGCACAGCAGGGCAGCCGGAGGCATGGCCAGGTGGCCTGGCCGGATCAGACAGCAGGCTCGGCTGTACAACACCAGGGCCCAGGAAATAGACAGCACACACAGACCACAGCAATAGGCCACTGAAGGTAGAACAGATGCAAATCATTAAAAAAAAATTACTCCTATGTGGAGCCAATAATTCAAGGTAAGCTCAGTTTACCTGGGGACATGATGCCCACATCAGTAGACACCACGATATATGCCTGCAGCAGACTCTGAGGCAGCGTGAGGACGAGGGCCTCCAGAAGCCAAAGGGCAGCAACATCCGCCTGCTGCATGACGGCAGCACCGAGCTCAGCCACTGAGCCCTGCATGTATAACACAGACCTCATGCAGTCCCATAACCTGCCAGAAGAGGGAGACAAAGACAGAAACCAGAGACATGATACACCATATGCACTCCTGATGATGGTTTTAACGGAAGAATAATGTCAACAGAATTTTTACTATTAACTTTGATGGGCACTAAGAGTGTCACCAAATGTGCTTGTAGTGCAGGGCACAAAAAACTACTTTGGTGGGTGGTTTGTTTCCTGGATTAGATTTTAATGAGATAGTCTAAAAATGGTATGTTTTGGACATAAAATCTGGACTGAAAAAGGTCTCACCTTTTGAAGATGCCCAAGTGCAGTATGTGTATGACAGAGAGGTAGCATCGCCTGTCATCACCATCATCATAGTACCATTTCACACTTAACAGCTGAACTGCCGTCCCCGGTAGAAAGAGGCCGAGAGTGAGGCCAGCCCACTGCGTCTCCTCGTTCCAAAGGTAAAATCCTATACAGTAGAACACTAACACATGCACACAAACACAGACAAACATGCAAATGCAAGCTGATATAAGTATATTGCATTTCTATGTGAAATGAGAGGGGTTTTAAGGGAAACACTGCACATAAAGCTATGTGTGAGGATTTACTGAAAGCTGCAGAGTCCTTGAGAAATTAAAGAACAACATACACCTCACTGAAGTGTACTGTCCTTTCATTTATGGAGGATGCTGTCCTAATGTGATGATACAATCTCCAACAATCACAGATAAGTGTCCGACTCCTGGCTTTTACACACCCTGCAATTATTTGTCTTTAGTTACATAAGACATCTTATTTCCAATCACATCGACTGTCAAGGACCAGACAGTGCGTCTCACTATATTGATCCTTTTAACACCTAATTTTTTTCCTTGAGTGGCTGACTTCTGGCAGCTGCAGTAGGTATTTTTATCAGATGGGAATGATACACTTGCTGAAGACAAAGTCACACGTTGTACACATTCATTCACCTTATCTCCCTTGTGTCCTGCCCTTGTCCCATTGATCTGCTTAGTCAGGGAATCATCAAATCTCATAGTGCTGCCACTGTTGTCAATACAGACTCCAGATGTGCATTAATTGGAATACTTAAATAGTAATAATAATAATAATAATGATACAATAATGTTCAACATTTTCATTATATATGTGTTTGTGGGGGGGGGGGGTGCAAGAGCAATCTAAAGGCTGAGCATTGTTCATGTAGCTAGGTATCAAGGACAGCCTTTTTCTGTAGAGGTTAATTGACAAAGTTGATAATTTTTCGGTTTTGTGACCCTGCTGAATGACCCCTGTAGTTTCTGGGACCCAAGTTTGGTTCACCCAGCTGAGCAAAGCAATCCCAATGTTACGCTGCTGTACATTTAGCTAAAATGCTAACACTGTTTGTTAATACAGTAGTAACAGCTTCGCTATAACATCACCGTTTGAACTACGGCTGCTGCTGGAAGAGCTCCAGCATGAAGCATCATGACTGAGCAACAGCGTTTTTCATCCGTTATAAGCAATGAAAATACGCCACAGAAATACAACATTCGCCCGCCCTGTTTTTATCAAGAGATACGATTAAACCTCATGCACCAGTGAACTATAGCAGCCCGCTAGCTCTGGGAATTCTATGCCCACTTACGAGCGGTCCGTTCGGCCACGATAACCAGCGCCGACACGCCGAGCAGCGCCGCCTGGCACCACGCTATCCAGCATCCGCTCCGCCGGGCCGCCGACGGCATCCTGCGGGCGAGCGCCCCAGCAGCGTTTATCATGACACGGCTAGGTGGGAGAGGGAACAAACGGGTGACATTATCCTGGGCATCCTTCACCCTGAGTGCATCCGCTCCTTTCTTCTCCCGCTGCCTGCCCCCTGTCAAAAATATCTGACGTCACTGCGCGGTTTTTAAAGGGGCATCAGTGACTATCTTACTGTACAGAGCTCACCTTCCCTCCACCTAGGAAACTTGACCTATTCTCCACTTCCTGATCACTTATCCAAATCACGAATGCCCTCTTATCCTACTTATCGATCTAATTAAGCATCATTCTTTAAATTTCCTCCTACAAAGAGAGGTCACAAGTTGGGTTTCTGTGTCTTTTTTCAAGGGTTATTCAGCACTATGTTAACAGAGAAATCATTTTCTTTTTTGATACCTTTTGGGACATTCTCCTCTCATTTCTTTTCTTCCAGGTAGGTGAAAAAGCAGGGATCATCCAACTCCAGAGCATCTGGCAGGCACCATGGCACCTGATCAGTGTCATAAGCATTGAAGATGCTTGTAAGCTGTCTCATCATTAGATGGCCACTTTGAACATTAAGCCACCTGACACCCTTTTAAGTTGTAATGTGAGGGTCACTGTGCACAGAAACTCCAGGAATGAAAGTCACACTGTGTTCCTGTCCTTTAGTCACACTGCTTTTATGATGTTTTATCTAGTAAATCTGCACAGCATCTGTTTCTCTATGTTTTAGAATGAGTGTGTGTTTGAGAGACGTGCTAACATCCTTGTTTTCATGTCTACAAATAAACTGCACAGTCATGTTGTGGGTAAATTGTCAGTCAGCTGATTAATACTGAAACTAAAATAGGGAAGTGTATGTCCAAAATTAGCCACAGAATCTGATAGATAGTCAAGATAAGTTTGTCCTCTGTGTTGTCTTTTTGCAGGGTGAAGGGTTGACACTTACTTACTGGTGGTAAGTATTCCAAGACTCATAACAGGATGTTTATCTACGTCACCAACTTCCCACATCAGCACACTAAACCCTCACCCAATATGTACAGTATATGTGACACACAGCCAAGTATAGTTTCCTCTGTGTTATCACTTCTGCACTTTGCTCATTTACATTACATAGTCATGCCGCACAGTAATTGTCACTTTAATTAGAAGACAGTCATAGATACGCAAACAGACAGAGACACTCATTTTTGCACTGTGCAACCACAAATAAAGGTGAACTGTTTATGCATCATCATGTTTAGTTGATGTTCCATAAAGACATTTCAGAGATACAAAACAAGAAGCAGAAAATTTCACAAATTTCTGTATGAATCTTATATTAAGAATAGAAATGTAATAAATTAACAAAATTGTATACATTAAATCAATCAAGTCACTGGTCCCAGGCCATGCTGGAAGAGTCTTGATTCTTCACACACCACAGTCTCTGTAGAATATAGGCTAGGCAATCCATGATTGAGATAAGGCTTTACTTCAAATAGGGCAGTGACAGACAGCTGCTTAGTTGACCTGTAAGGATTATATGGCTGGATTAGCAAGGCTGTCTTAGGGCTCTGACATGCAACCTGACTCCAGCTTGATGCTGGTCGGATGCAGAGGTAGAGGACTATGATGCAGCTGAACAGCAGAATACTCCTTTGCTGATTTGTAGATGCTTAACTCAGTGTCCCCTCTGGCATCATCCTGGTAGCCAGAGGTATGAGTCTCCATCTTCTTTATCAGGTCAATAACATTCCCCTTGTCCATCTTGGCCTCCACAGCCATGGCCTCAAGTTGCTCTGCTGCCTCGCTCATGTCAAACCTCTCGATCTCAGAGTTGACTCTGTGTAGCTCCTCTGGCGAGTGTCTGTGGGAGACTGAGGGGGAGAGGGGGCAGAAGCCTTGGAGGTGCACCTGGAGGCTGCAGTAATGGAGATAGGCACAGGGGCAGCGAGGGCACCGGTGAGGTCGCTCCCCGGTGTGGAGGCGTTTGTGGAGCTTCAGGTGGACGAACTGAGTAAACCGGGCTGGGCAGAGCTTGCACTGGTAAGGCCTCTCACCTGAGTGTAGCCGCTGGTGGGTCTTCAAGTTACTGGTGCTGCTGAATCGCTTATGGCATACCTGTGTCAAAATAGAGCCAAAGAGAATAATGTTCATGAATTTTCTAGTCTTGACACTGTAACATAATGAACGTTGGTTTCAAATACCAACTTTGAGGATGGTTTATGGACATTAATGCAATAATAATATCTCTTTTGTTGTATATGTAAAATGTGTTATAGTGAGCTTTAGAGGTGCTGGTAGGCAGATTTTGTTACCTTTGGAGAGAGCCAGGCTAGCCGTTGCCCCCTGTTTCCATTCTTTATGCTAAGCTAAGCTAACTGGCTAATAGCTCCAGCTACATATTTACCATACAAACATGGTGTCAATTTTCTTGTTCAACACTGAAGAAAGCTAGAAAGCGAATAACTATATTTCCCATAATGTTGAACTATATCTTTAAGGGATGTAGCCATACCTTGCATTCATGAGGCTTCTCTCCTGTGTGAACCAGGTAGTGTTTCTGCAGGTGAGCCAGCTGTGTGAAGTTCTTGTTGCAGGTTTGACACCTGAAGGGACGCTCTCCACTGTGCACTCGCAGATGAACCTGAGGACAGCATTACATTACTCTGTCAAACTCAAGAAACCATGGTGACTGGTAACTTCTACCGTTGTTCAGCCACTTTCAGTGTTGTGAAAGCCACTGTATTGAGCTGGTGGCTGGCGTTACTCCCCACAATGCTTAACTAATATCATAAAGAAGAACTAACCTTGAGGTTGGACAGCTGCCCAAAGACCTTTCCACAGACGTTGCACTCATACCGGATCTTTCCGTTCTGCCTGGTGAGGGGGTAAGACAAGGTCTTGTAGCCAATGACCTGTCCTCCATGTTTAGTCTTTCTGAGGTCCATTGCATCCACAGTATTGCTATGCGTGGCAGGGGTGGGCTTTGAAGGGAGACAGTCTGAGGAGACAGCTGTGCCCAGCGGTGGTGAGCATCCTCCAGGTGCAAGGGAGGGCAGTGCTCCGCAGAGTGAGGTGACCATAGATGAGGCACTGGATGTTGAAGGTATAGGGAGGTCTGGGTGGATGTTGATGGGAGGAGAGTGTTTGAAATCTCTGAGGTTGTCTGAGGGGATCCTGAGGTAGTTTGTCCTTTTAGATATGAGGTTCTTGTTGTCTTTGTGCTCACTGATTGGTGAAAGAATGAGGTCTTGTTTGGTATCTGATAGTGCAAGTGAAAAGTCTTTGTGTCCATTGGCCCGAGGGTTGAGGAGGTGTGCATAGCCATCAAAAGGCAGAAAATGGGATGAGAATGTTAAGTGAGATTTCAGTCGATCACTATAGAACGGGTATGGGTGAGGTAGAATGCTGTTTAGGCCAAGTGAGTAGTGAGGCAGGAGATAGGGATTGTGCCTCAGAGCAGGATAAACACAATCAGGCACAGAGGGCTCTTGGTAAGGTTTGGCTATAACAGGGGTTTGACTATGCTGAAAGCTGAAGCGTGAACTGGTGGGGACAGGACTACTTAAAGCTGGCCTTTTCGTGGCTGAAGGGCCACAGGATGGCAGAGATGGTAGAGGTGCGTATCTATGGCTGTGGATTCCTTCTGTGTGGGGCTTGATAGGGTAGACAACACGGGGACACAGGGGAAAAACTGAGAGGTTGTTCTGAGATAAGGGACTGTCCAGACGTCTGGGGCAAGTAGTCAGGGTTTTGGAGGGCTCGTCCCGAAGGATTTCAGAGACGCTGTGTCCTCGTTTCCCTGTTGTCTTCTCCAAAGCTTGACTCTGCTCTGTGGGACAAATAAACAACAGGGAAATGACATCAGAAATCTATTTTAGATATACAGCATGATTCAACTGACTGACACGTACACCCATGACTTTGACATAATCTCATCTCAGGATTGCATGATTTACTTTCAAAGGTACCTATTCTATAGTCCAACCTGTTGCTTTATGCTTCGATGATGATAAGATTAGCATGTGCGTGTGTATTAGGTGTGTCCACCTGTGTATTTTAGTGTGTCTTTTAAGACTGTCTCCCAGACCTTCCTGGGCACTCTATGAAAGTGGACACCAGACGTGAAACAATAGGCATCTGATCAGGATACAGATAGAATGGAGGGCAGGAGTTAGTGGGTACAGTGGGTTATTTGCATTAGAGGGCTGGCCAGTTGTAAAAGTATTTTCCACCACAAGCAGGACAGGATGCAAAGACTCTTTTTTACCTGCTTTCAACCTCACCCAGACACAGATAATCCTGAAAGATGCTTGATGTATTGGAAAAGTATGCCAGTAACAACACCTACTGTAATTTAACTTAAAAATTATACAAAAATTCCTCTGTATTCTGCACAAAAGATTATGAAAACTGGATCCAAATATGCATTTTATTTGAACATATAACTTTAAGCCTAGGAAGTTATGAGGAGAGATTCTGCTTTGCTGACTTCGTAGGAAAAGAACACGAGCTGACAAACAGAGGAAGACAAAATACAGAAGTATGCTTGAACATTTCACCTACTCTTGTGCACAATTAACACCCCCCCCCCCCCCCCCCCCCCCCCCCCCCCCCCACACACACACACACACACACAGAGTAGCCCTTATCTATCTGTGTGCTCGCCTGTGTTACCCTTCCCCCTCTCTGAGAGGCCAGCTCTCAGCAAACAAACAGCCGACACTCAGTGAGATATCAATCTGTCAACGGGTCACCTTGTCAGGAAGTTCAAGTAGTCACTGGAGCGCTTCCTACCTCTCTTCCTCCTCAAGAGCCAAATAAATAAGGATTGTCATGCCAGAATGCTGTCAGCACCTCAGGCATCCCAGTACTCCTCTGTGTGTGTGAGCGTGCGTGTAAATTAGTATTTTGGTGTGTGCATGCAGTCTCTCTGCTTTTGTGTTTGTGAATGAAAGCCAAATGCTTTGTGTGTGAATGAGCTGCCAGCTGTGTTTCTATGTGGAGTTAAAAAAGGGAAACTGAAACATCGCCTAAAGTCCTGAAGTTGGTCTCATCTTACCCAGGGACTATGGCTACACCTGGAGACAGGCCCTCTCTGCTTTCAGGACCCTACTCTCCTCCTTTGTGTCCTGCTTTAACAAAGGGCCATGGGCGTGACTGAGTAACTTCTTAAACACCCACACAAAGAGTGTGTCAGTCGTCCAGCGCTTTGACTGGGAGCCTTACTCCACGATGACAATATACACCAGATATGTCTCAAAGTGCAGGCACAGGAATGGTTCTTGTTAAGTGTCCAGCGATAGTCAGTCCTTCCTAAATGGATATGGCTACTCACACACTTACCAATAGTTTCAATAGTCAGTCGGCCCAGTGGAGGGTAGTTACAGCGCTGCGCAAATTCAGGGCAGTACCACACCAGAAGCTCCTGGCCAGGCTGAAGTGGTTTGATGGTGTAGAAGTAGATGTCCAAACCGCTCTGGCATGCAACCAAGTTCTGCTCCTCCACACCACAGGCTGGGTTGACATAACGCATCCAATTGCTCCGTTCCTCATTCAAACCATCCAGGATGTGGTGTAAGTGCCCCTCAGAGAAGACCTGCGGTGTGAGAGAGTCAGAAAATGAGGAGACGAGAGAATGAGTTCAAAAGATGATGACAAGTCAGCATCGTGACATACTCTGAACCTGAAACTATGACAACACTGATTCCCTGATGCTTTTATGGTAAATACTGTATATGGTTTCATCTGGGATAGGCGTCATCTGTCTTTGTAATAAGTCATCTTGAGTTCCGAAAGCAACACTGAGAAAGATTTTCACTTTATGACTGGATTGTAGTACTCGTTATACTATCTCGCCCACCACTCCTCTCGCCTATTGTCTTTGTGGTAGAATCATCACCGTGCCTCTAAATGACGACTGACCTTTTTAAACGCAATTTAAATTCAGTTAAGTCGGAGTGTTATTCCTCCCTCGCTTTATGTCTATAAAACTCTTCTTTATGCCATCTGCTCTTTGAGGCTGTGCTGTCGTGTGAGTCATGGCTCTAATGTTAACAGATTGTCTGTGTTATGGCTGTTGCAAGTTTTGGTTGGGGTTGCATGATTTCAAGGTTGCTGACTCTAAACTGTAAATTACACAGACGTGTGTGTGTAATGATGGATGTCCTGATGCTGCTGATTTGTAACAGAACAGTTCTCAGGCTCAAACCCACTTCCCTGCTTAGTCAGTGTGAGAGTTTGTGAGTCTGGAGAAGCACGGACATGTGCATGGTGTATTTACTGGCAGTGATACCACTGCCGAGAGAAGCGGAGAGAGAGGAGAGCCACTGCGTCACTGAAACCAAACAGCTGTGTGTGTGACCTCAGACAGCTACATAAACTGTGCAAGCACATATATACAGTGTGTGCACATTTAAACCCATCAAATGCAGCGTCATTTAACGATACCCAAGCACTGGTAGACAGTGTCATACTTTCACAGGATGTCAGACATTGACCACAACTGCTAACTCGTGCCATGCCACAGCCACAGCAACGTCACCACATGGAGATACAGGATGTTAACAGGTTTGAAACACACACACATTTAAACTTAATATGCAGACATACAAATCCATAGATTAACATGCATTTCACTTACCCTCCAAAAGTACTTCCTGTTGGCATCTTTCAACAGTGTTTCGTTGGTGTAGCTTTCTCCCACCAGAGGCCCGAAACGTGTCCCTTTAGGAATCAACTCCTTACTGGTCACCCCGAGCGCCTGTTCAAAAAGGAGGACATGGTATTATCAAACAACAGGGTGGCTAACAAATTGGAGGCCTGGGCAAGCAGCCGGATGCACTGAGCTGAAAACATAATTAGAGGGATTCTTGGGAGTACAGTCCTCCTTATCTGACTCACCATCCCCCTTGCTTGTTTCATGGTGACTAACCAAAAGGATCAGGTCAATTTGCTGAAAAATTGTCCTCTCCCTGAGAATTACTGTCTCCAGAAAAAGGAAATAAGCAATCAAGCAATTAGTTCTTATTGTATAGCAGCCACCATAATGAGTGTGCTGCAAAGAAAATGAGAATTTTGTGACACTGTGACAGAATGTGCTCCTCAATTCACATGCTGAATATTTCATAAGCCAATCACCCATGTTATCTTTAGTTTCTCTACCATATTAAAATTTCACCACTACTCTTGTTCTGCTACCTCCAGGTGTGAAACTCACCCTCCTGTCTCAAGCCTCCAGGGTGAGGAAGAGAGGATAAGGTGTCATGGACACACACCAACCAGTCAACTGCACCTTGAGCTCCGTGTTCAAATCCCCTAAGGCAATGGTAATGTATTCTCTCTTTCATCTTGGAGCAATACTAGCATATAATGTATATAGCTGGATCAACTGCTACGTGCTTAGCCCTACAGTTTATCTCCAGTTTATCCAGCTAGTTTTACGTGGCTTTGTCTGACGGCTCCATTTGAGGTGCCCTTGTGTCACAGATTACTGTAACATATCCTGCTCTTTGGTGTCAACCATACTCCAGACAGACCTTATTAGAAGGTCAATGTGGTAGTGCAGGTATTTTGCTGCAGACGCCTGGGCTGCTTCCTCTGATCTCGTCTGACTACAGTCTTTGAGACTCAACCCTAATCTTGCATGGAGTGTTTGGGAAGGAAACCTAATGTCAATAGTGTCAATAGTCAATAGTCTACTTGGTTAATCTTTTGTTGTGCATTTTAAGGCTTTCTGCCATACTATCTGTGATCTACAAACTCTTCTCCGTTCACGTAAACATAAACCATCTTTCCACTTGTGTGGAAATGAAACTATAACTGCCACACACTTAATCCGGATGATCCATAAGGTGGGTCCCAGTGCCTCTGCTTTGCTTTGCGTTATAATTGAGTGCTAGGACAATGGGTTGGGAATCTGAGGTAGCTACTAATCATAGAGACCTTAGGCTGTATGCTGAGGGGGGCTTGGCTATTGTCTCTGTCTTTGCTTCAACACATACATAGCAGAGAGGAAAGGCTGAAATTAGACAACAACATGTCAAGTATTTCCCTCCTGAGGATGGATGAGTGGATGGAAGGATGTTGGAGTGACGCAAGGAGATGGCACACAAAACATAAACAACTACATACCACTAGATATAGAACACAGAGAAATGTTGGGATTTTATCATTTTTCTGCATCATTTTCCTGCCTTGGCTTTAAAAAGAATAGCAGCAACTCTTCCTTTGATGAACAAATATAGACACAAGGACAAGGAAGTCTGCTTTGCTGTGTACCTCTGCTGAGTTCAGGTGGCGTTTCAGGGCCAGGTTTCTGGGTAAGGATCTCTCGGCCCGTGTCCTGCTGTGGTTTTCGGACTCTTCTTCCAGAGGTTGGTCATTCACGATGTAAGTGCACTTCTCCTCAAAGTCTGTCTCCCTCCATGATGTCATGTCTACATCCTGTGTGTCTGGCATTGCTGCTGTGATGACCCCTGTGCTTTGCGGTGACCCTTCTGAGGTTAACATGGCTGTGCTGCGCTGAGAGGAGGAGGCCTACAGGAGAGATTGAAAGATACAAATTTTGGAAATATCATTGTATATGTCGGAAGATTCAGCCAAAGACGCATTTTCCCCTATTTTCCTTTTATCTTTTCCTCTTATGTCTCTATTCAATGGGAAAAAACACAGACACCACAAACAACAGCTGTATCAAGGGAAGTAAAGTTTTGAATGGAGCTAAAATTAGATTCTAGAGAGTGAGGTGTGACACAAAGGAGGTAGCGACAAGGTAGGTTGGTAAGTAGGAGGAGTGGTGGAGAATCTAACTTTCCCATCAACTGCTACTACCGGACAAACAAACTTCAAAGTGGAGCCCTCATGCTTGCTGCCCCATTGCCCCCACTGTCCCATACATCCTGTGACTATCCAAACCACAACCCCTGGGCTATAAGGGAGGTTCCTGTGCACGTCAGCCTCGGAGCAGGACCACTTTCACAAGGAAACCAGCACTTCCAGTGAATCGACCAGACTTCCTCTGAACTGACTGAGACTTGGCTCTCAGCCATCTCTAAACTCTCTTTCTCTTTCTTTCTTCCTTTCTGTTTGTTCCTTACTGTCTCTCCCTCTTTTCTCAGAAGGATTGTTGTTGGATAAGTCAGCCCCAACAACCCTCCACCCCCAGAATGTCCTGTCTGATGGGATGAAACAGTGAAATAGTGAAGAATGAGGAAGAAGAAGATAGAAGAACTTGCGATTAGAAGGCAGTGCTCGGATATGCCTTCTGCGAACTTCTTCCTTTTTAGACTCATCAGTTTGCCACTTAGATATTGGTAGATAAGTCTGTGGTTGGTAGGAGCTCATTTAACTTGTGTTCCCTCCTGAAGTAAGACCAAACTAGGGAAAGTAAGGCATAAAATTTCCAAATTGTGCACAATTTTGTATTAAAAAAAAATCTTTAGTTGGATAGGAAATGGAAAACTTTAATTTCCCTTTTGATGTTCTTAAAATTCTGTATTAAATAATCAGAAATCCTTCAAAAGTTACACAGAATTTGATATACAGTCTCTCTATACAATAGTGGCACACATGCTGTAATAACAAAATATGATATTAAACCTATGTCAATTTATTCTCGAGAAGAAAAAAGAGATGCAAATAAAAGTGCAGCGAAATGAGATTTATGGACAACATTTCACGCTATTTTTCTCTGAAGTGTGTCACCACAGCTGACTCGGAATGACTGTCACAAGTGTGACAGCTCACTCTGAAACTATTGAACCCAGTGACACAGCAGAAAATATATTCTGAAAATCAAGACATTAGTCAAAGGCACACAGCTGTGGTGTGCAGGACAACACGTAAAATGTCAACTCTAGAAAGCACCCTGTAACTCCGCTTACAGTCGATATACATTTCCCAGGACAGCGTCGCAATGCAAAAAAGAAATTAGTAATTGAGTCAATAAATGAAAAAAACAAACTCCTATCCATTTGGTTAATAATTTAGGATAATTAACACAATTTTAATCCTCTATTAGCACCAATAAGTATGATTTGAGGAGGATGTTGCACACTTACTGTGAAGCCTTGAGAGGAGCCACACATAGGTCAGGCTGTCTTTGCCCTCCTTGAAAGCTTGAGCGTCTGTAAGCAACCAGTGGCTGTTCCCCGTCTCTTGTCCTCTCTCTTGCGCTCTCTCTCTCTCTCTCACACGGTCTCTCAACCAACCTCAGTATCCTGTGTACCTGTGTATGACTGACTGCTCACTCGTGTGACTCTTTCTCTTGCTTCTTACATGAGAGGAGGGAAGGTGTGTTTTTGAGAGAGAGAGAGATACACTCCCTTTTCCTCTCTTGCTCCCTCCCCCTCCTCCCCTTTTACCCCATGACTCCTCCTTGGAGAGTGTGTGTGTGTGTGTGTGTGTGTGTGTATATGTCACTCTCTTGCCCCAAGGCATGAGGCTTTCTCCAGGGGGGTGCTCTGGCTGTCACACAGCTATGTCCGGATCAGACAAATACATCTTCATTTTCTGACAGTCTATCCCTCCATCTTTGGGTGAGAAGATGGCATACCTGTGTTGTGTTCGGAAGTCAAGGACACAACAGAGAGGAGATGAGGTCATTTTGGTGCTTGAGGAGTGTGAAGTAAAATTTTGAAATTCAAACGGAAGTTTTTTTTGGTTTGTTTGTTTTTTGAGGATGTCAGTTAGTTCGATTCCATTTAATGTCTCATGTAGCACATAATATTTTAAAGTTACAGTTAAAGTTAAAGTTTTAAAGTTAAGATAAATGTCAAACCCTCAATTATTTCTTGTTCTTGCTGTGTTCATCCTAATTAGATGGTCAAAATAGCTAAAACACAGCTGGTAGAGTGACACTTCTTGAATATGAAGAAATCTAATATCTTCATCATAGCAACAGCTGCAGACTGAAATATTTCCACTCCATGTGTTCGTTGCCTGTTTGACTCACTGGTACAGATGGTTACATAGTTTCAGGGAGTAGAAAGATAAGATCGAATCATTAGAATTTTAGCTAAATTCTTGATATTTACTTTCTGTGAGTAATACTTTGATACTTCAGTCATGGGACATTAAATCTAGTACGAAAAGGAAGTAATCGAGAATTCTTTTAGTTTCTTATGAATCAATAAATGGAAAGCAGATTACACTGTTGGTTAATATTGACACTAGCACTAGCACACAAGTATTTTTGCTTAAACACTAGCGAAACATTAGAACTCTCTGAGAGTACACATGATACATTGCTGCCTAGAAAATATGTAAAATATAGATGGTGCATATTTCCTAGTATTTTCTTTTGATTCTCCCCTTCTGTCCTCTTATTCTCTTCCTTCCAGATGTGTTTTGCTTAACTCTAATCTAAACCAATTCAATTGTGTTTCTTCTTATAATGATATATACTTAAAATATGAATTCCATGTTCAAAAACTATTCTACATCAAAATGATCAAGTAGGAAGTGTAATTAGCTGCAACATGAATCACTTCAAATACAAATGACTAAATGTAATACTGTTGATGACGTGTGTTCTCGTGCATGCAGGAAAGTTTTATTGTGTGCTCTCTCCTTCAGGAGACAGTTCAGGTCAGTTCAGTTCTTCAGACTTGTGTCCAGCTGTCCTTCTGTACTACACAGTGAGGGTGCAATCCAGAAAATGTGGATACTTGCGTCATGCTGTAAGTTTATCTGTAGGCTGGCTTTCACCCCAGCCTGCTCCATTCTTGTTCTTTCCTCCAAAGGCAACATTTGACTTGGCAGGCTGCCAGCCTGCTTAAGAATTGTCTGAATTTTCAGACTCATCATCCACGCGCTTGACACGCGACATGCAGCGAACAACAACGTTGTGTGTGTGTGTGTGTGTCTATGGGCTTACTTGCATTCATCTATGTCTAATGATTCTCACTCACTTTCTTCATTTTCAGCAAAGTTCATATTGCATCGCCGTGTGTCAAGTGGATTCTGTTCCTCCTAGACTCTACTTTGTTTCTGTGGTGTTCTGTCCTTCTTTTCATGCATCCTGTCCCACTCACCACACCTGACCAAGCTACTAATTATGGCTGCTGACATGAGCCACCATGTAATTTAAAATCCACTTCTCTGTCACTGTTTCGCTCTTTCTCTTTGCCTTCAGTCATTTCATTCATCACCTTCTATTCAGCTCTCCTATCCTCCTCCTCCTCTTCCTCTCTAATGCCTCTCTATCTGAACCTTCTCTTCACTACATCTATTACTCATATATACTGTGTGAGTAATTCACATAATGACAGCACGGACATTTTGTATGAGTTGTGTAGCGGCCTCTTAGCCGAGATTGCACTCAGAACTTTGGGTATGTGTGGGTGGATACTTTTCTGCGTGGGCATATACCTGCATGGTAACTGAGTTGACTTGGACTGCCTGATATTTGACATGACATTCTTAGAATGACAGGATGATGAGCTGGCTTATGAAAACGTGACAATGACTGCCCAGAGGAAGAGCAACGAAATGTAATTTACTTGTATGTAGGCCAAGAAGAACAAGCTCTTCAGCTGACTATATACACACATATACACACACACACACACACACATATACATATACATATATATATATATATATATATATATATATACTGTGTGTGCCAGGTGAGAGAGATTACACTTTGTAACTTTAACTGTAGCCACAAGTGTAAATTATAGTATCATAGTAAGTGTATTTAACTGAAAAGGGGTGCATTATATTGCTTATGATTTGGCTTTTCATTAGTAACTGAATACTTTTTGTCTTTCAAAAGTTACACAGTCTTGCATCATATGGTTGGTTCAACCAAATTACAAGAAAAAGATTTTCTCACTTCTAGTGGTATCTTGTCATACAAACATAGTTTTGATTTTGATATTTTCCCTCACCCAATACCCATGAAGTTAAATGGAATTTCTTATCTCAAACCATCAAAAACTAAGTACAAAAGCAATGTTATAAATATTTTTGAAGACTCAGCGTCACTCAGTGATAATAACTCTGAGTGATCCATAGACCTCACCATCAACAGGTTTCAGTGAAACTACTTTCTACTGAAGAAATAATCATATGCAGTGTGTTCTGTGGATTTTCCAGAGTAATAGGGGCGCTGTTTTTTTCAACATATTTTTTAAATGCTGCAAATACCATAAACAAAATTCCACACCCCTCCATTGTACTGGGGTGGAAGAAACCTCAAATCCTGGAAAAAACCAGAGCTATCTATATGGCTAGACAGCAGTAGATGAGTGAGAAAATATATTATTTCCTTTTGCATTTAAAGAAAGGAAAACTTGCATTTTCACATTAAGATACCTGAAAGGCAGTTTGTTGACTGTACATACTTAGAATACAGAGAGCTGCTTGTACATAGGCTAAAGGTGCCTTTGGGGCCTCTGTAAATTGTCTAGGTAGCTTTAGCCCTGTAATTTCCATGCTTGAGTCTGTACCTGCCTTGGGTTATTTCTCGCAGTGGGACTAAAGGCGACCACTCCTTCCTTGTCACCTCCCCCGGGGATGAGGACAATGATCTTTGCCAGGGATGGTTGAGACTGAGCTCATTTTATAACCCATTACAGCTGAAATGTTTGACACAGCCTCCACCTCTGCCTTTCTTAAAGTTTTATGGCTGACTCAAGGAGAAATGCATTCTATCACAACTATCTTTTTGTCACAGCCCACCTACTCTGCACCCTGCATGTCACCCTCACTTTTTCCCTGCCATGCTGTGCTTTTATCGTGCTGTCAGCCTCGGTAGCCTCCCCTTCCATTTCATGTTACTTTAACTGATTTCTCTTACCATGCATTACCCAGCCCTCTACTCTGCTTGTGGTCTAGAAATCAGTCATACACACGTGCATTTCTTCCAGTCTTGACATTTCGATATACCGCATGTGCTTTATTGAAATGACAGGAGCAATATGAGTTTAATGAGAGCGTTTCTAACAGAAAAGCAGACGTGTCTTTCTCCATCTTTTTTTTTTTCTTCTTTTCCATTTCAGGTTTGAGTGTGAATAAATGTCAGCACTGCAGCACTGCCACCACCCACCTAGTCCACCAACCATCTCTCTCCTCCACTGGTGGATGATCTCCTGTTGACAGGCCAAGCGTTATTATAATGGTTTCAGGGCTAAGAGGAAAACTACTGCTCTTCACAGCAGATGTCTTTTCAAATCCTGACAAAACCACCCACAGAGATGAGGAGAAAATACTATCACTGTACTCAGCTGACCCGGAGCATACATGTCAGTAGTCTGTGAATGATAGACAATGTCCAAAGCTAGCAAGGAACGCATGCGTGCTTCCAGACTTACATAAATAACATCTGTTTTTTATGCTCAAGTTTGGTGTTCACCTGCACAGACTGTATTTCCCTGAGGGGTGGGGTGGAGGGCAAGAAAGGATTAGTATTTCTTTTTCTTTTTTTTAATTTAACTTTAAATTTTTACTTTAATTTATAGATTTAATGTCCACATTAACACCTCAAATTTTTCATATGGTAGATCAATGTCAGGCATTAACCCCTTTGAATACCAAATATGATTGGTGAAGTTGACCGCAAGCTTAACCCTAGTGTGATGTGACTTCTGAGATGACGAATGTTGTGCTCAGACTCTGAAAGCGGCAGTGCAGAAATCCACTTAACAGCCAACTCATGAAGTGACTGGTGTCAGGCTGAGGAGTGTGAATGAAACACGTTCCAGTCTGAAACATTTGTCATGTGTCATTTCTGTCTCTCCCTTGTTCACAAACATAGTTCTGGATCAACTGAACCAGCAGCTGCCACAAGGCTAACTCTTCTGTGGTCTACTGTTGCAAGTTATAACGTCCAGAAAGGAGGAAACAATCAGTCGCTTTCAAATAACAATTTTCACGTTACAGTAACCACATCCAAGATTAGTTGAGATTTTATTCAGTTGTTTCATTCTCATTATTGTTACATGAGCAGTTTCATGCAATCCATTATTCAGACTTGTTTCTTATCAACCCCAGATAAAAAATAGATGATCTTCTTCAAAAACCAAGACCAGTTACCTTGAAAATATTTAATAATAATGCAAATAGTGCTTGGCAAGATTATTTATCTTGGATAAGAGGGGGAAAAAGTCACCCTAAAATGAGATAATACAACTTTCTTGAACTTAAATTTTTGCACTGTGTGTTTTGGGCTCAAAAGTGATAACTTGTGTTTTATGTAGTGACATCCACTGTGTTTTTAACCATTTTGGATACATTTCAGAGATTTCCTTAAATGGAAAACGCTGTCTGAATGGATAATATAGCCTGATAATACAGAAACAGATGTCACACTGTTTTATTCTGGCAGCCTTGTCACTCAGTCCACACTGCAGCAACATGGACTGTGATTTTTATGTGCAGAATGCCTGTGAAATTTCAATTAATAATTTACACACATACACAAATAAACACACATGCATGCATAAAATACACAAAGACAAGCACACATGAGTTTACTGTGAACCCATTTTTGTTAACCATCTTGCCCTGGGAACTCAACACACTGTGGTTGACCAGTTGTTTCACCATACTCTTAAAAAAAAGACACCTTTCTGGGTATTTGGGTGCGAGAGACGTGTCTTCTTTTCCCACACTGGCTTTCAGTTCCCTATCAGCCCAGTTTATCAACCAGATTACTAATACTGAGTCTGATGAAGAAATAAAGGACTGTCCTCGTAAGTGATCTTCAGTAAACCTATCCTGCAATCTGTCCACCAAAACACGTCATTACTCTTAAAAAACATGCAGTATTTGCCTTTTTGTTTTTTACCGGCCACGCTTTTCTCAAAAAAAAATGAGTTGCACCATTACAATCAGCTTAAACTTGATGCCCTGAGTTGAAAAAACATTTTCCTGCAAAAGACGTGGGTTGACTGACTTGAGGAGGTGGGTAGCCATGCAACAGAGGAAGTGTCAGTCCCCCAGGAGACACACCTGACTGTATTAAAAGGCTCCTCACATTGTTTTGTCTTCCTCTTGATTATTAAGGCAGACTACAGTAATGACCAACAGAAAGACGCGTCATCCGGGAAGGATGCACAAAAACTCTCGCACACAAACACACAACCTTTCTCTTATGTCCTACAGATCAAATTGTATTTCATCCAGCTGAAGAAAATAGGCAAAATTGTGCTTTCTGATGTGATGACATTGCGTTTGTGTATCTGTGTTTTTCTGTCTCTGTCCGTTTATATCTGTCTCTCAGGGCCGGCTAGCTTGTTCAGCTCAGTCAACCTTGCTGTTCTCAGATTCCTGCCATATTTCTGGATGGCTGCTGAACAAACAGAGGTGAACCTGATCCATGCTGTCACACTCTGGCGCGGAGTAGAGTTTCCCCCCAACTCTCTCTCTCACACACACACATACACATTCAATTCAATTTTATTGAATTGAATTGAATGAATCACAACAAAAGTCATCTTAGGGCACTTTTCACATGGAGCAGGTCTAGACCACATGCTTTGCATTGGTGACAGTGGTAAGGAAAAACTCCCCTTCACACACAACTTCCTCCCCAGTATTCCTAATAAAGACATAAAGGAAGGCCAAATGTGACCCCTGTACAGGAATTGATGCAATATGTGTGAATATGTTTATTCATGCATGTACATTCCTTACTGTGTGTGTCTTTGTCTTGTGTTTGTGTCACCAATCCCTTACACAGCAGTAATTGATACTGACATGGATCTCACTTTGAATCTTTAATTATTAACAGCCAAGTGGACAAAAATATCTTTTTTTTTTCTTTTAATAAACCTTTATCAAACAAAGAAATCAAGTGAAACCTGTTCAACACAGCAGTAGCCTATCAGTGCCTCAATCGTGATGGTAAAAGAGGATACAGCAGACAAGAAAACGACCGGCCTCACGTAAATGGGAGTGCAAAGTTCACAGTCACTCTATTATTGCTTAAAGTACTTAAAGGAATAGTTTGACATTTAAGGAAACAGGCTTATCAAGGGCCATATTCATGAATCTTCCTAGTATTAATAATTTTTCCTGGTGACGAAATTCTAAGAAAATTATGACGTTTGCTAATAATTTCCCCTTACAGTTAAGACTAAATGCTGGCTAAGATAAAAGTTATTTATGGGGCATCTTAGCACTTATGAGAAATCTTGAGGTGAAAAACTGTTAGGAGTAGGGAGGAGGACTTTTAAGAGGCTTAAGAGTTTCTTATGCAGAGGAGAAAATGGCGGAAAGACAAAGAGGTAGGAGAAATAACTCTCTTCCGGGAGTTAGATGTGAAGATTGATACCACTGTGGCCATTAGATATGAAGTTACAGCCAGGAGAAGTTAGCTTAAATTAGCAAAAAGACTTGAAGCAGGCGGAAACAGCTAATCTGGCTCTGTCCAAAGTTAATCAAATCAGCCTACCAACAACTCTAAAGCTCACTAATTAACAGTTATATCATGTTTGTTTAATCAGTACAAAAAGCACACAAAGTTGATGTTTTACACTTTTATTGTTTTTTAGTTAGCTTTCGTACAGATTAAACATCAAGATATAATGTAGTTTAGAGTTGTTAACTTAGCATAAAGACTGGAAGCAGGTGGAGACAGCTAGCCTGGCTCTGACTGAAGGTAACAAAATCCACTTAGCAACACTTCTAATACACATTACAGTATATCTTGATGTTTAATCTGTACAAAAAACCAAAAAACATAAATTTGTGATTTTATGTGGTTTTTTGTACTGATTAAATGAGCAAGATATAACAGTTAATTAGTGAACTGTTGGTAGGCTGATTTGACAGTTAACACAGAGCCAGGCTAGCTGTTTCCGCTTGCTTCCAGTCTTTATGCTAAGCTAACCATCTTCTGGCTGTAGATAAATGAACAAAAAGTAGAGTGGTATTGATCTTCTATCTGCATGTAACTTGGCAAGGTACCGAAGCACATTTCTCAATATGTCGAACAATTCCATTAAGATATACTTGTTGCATTCATGGATCATGTTTTGACGAATGTATGGTGCAATTTCCTCATTGAGCAAGACCACAAAAGGACTACAATACAGTGTGATTCAGTCGTTTGAGTCGACTGCTCAGGAATGGTGTCCTGAACTTTACTGCCTCTCAGTGACAACATCAATGACATCACCAGGTGCCACTGTGTCTGTCTGCACATCTCAGTCTGTGTTTGACACTTTTACACACTCACGCAAAGACACACACTCTCTCTCTCTCTCAGGACCAGTCAGACAGCACTGTCCTCCACCTGTCTCCAGTGTTACCTGCCCTAGTCATTACCAGGGTCCCAGAACCCCACTGTAAGTGCACATGTCAACAGCAAAATTACAGGGCACGCACACACACATATTTGTTTTGCTTTTAAAAGGGTAATATCGGTTTGCACGCAAGCGATACGTTCATTTTCTCCCCTGCTCCCTCCACCTCCTTTTATTTTTTACAAAACCAGAAAACAAAGCAGGTGAGGTTCAAAGACAAAACAGAGAAAAGGAGATGAAGAGAGGAGATGTGTGGAGATGATGGACACACATTGATGGTGTGTGTTTGTGTAATGACAAGGGGAAACAAGTGTTATTTCAGCCCTGTTTCTCAGGTCAATGCGGATTTTACCTCAGTGATCACAAACCACTTCTGCAACTGAAGTCAAAGGGCCATTAGATTGCAGCTTTGTTCTCCTACTTACTGTAGCTTGCCCTTGCCTGACTAATTAAGAGAAGAAACTCTCTGCTGATGTCTGCGATGATGAGAGTGTCTCTGTCTGGAAATGTGACAGTTAAACTATGGCGAGACTTGAGGTGGAAAGAGTGCACTGACAAGTTTGACGAGGAGGAAAACACTGTGCCAGATACAAATCGCTTTGACTGAAAGATAAAGATCTATTTTCAGACAATGACATCAGCTTTTCTTTTCGCTGGCATTACTTATGCCAGTGGTTTAGTGTTGTTGTAAATCAAAGAGGCCCTACACCTGAATGTTGTGTTTTCATAAAACTGTCCTTTTATCCTCTGCTCTTTCACCAAGTTGGCTTTGGGTAATCTGAGTGCTCTCTTTCCCTTTTCAACATGATCAGTACAAACAATGACAAACTTCCCTTCTCTTCAGTGTGACTGACTTGATCTTATTGCAGCTCTTATTATGTTTTTTCTGCTGAAAGACCTTAGGACTGTATGTCTGAATAGATACTGACAGAGCCTTATTAGATGTGACATGGCTGTCATCCTGAAACAGAAAGAAGTCAGTGGGCAACATTCAACTTGTTTGCACAACTCAAAACAAAATTATTGGGTGCTCAATGATCAACACATGATATTAGTCACTGTATTTAGTCTTTACTCTGGCATCATTGAACCTGGCACAGCCTCAAACATAAACCGACTTTACCTTAGTGAGCAAACATACTGTACATGCACAATAACACATTTAGCATTTCCTATAATTTGTGCACCAATCACATCCGTCTTCTGTGCATGCTGTAATTTCCCTGACTGGATCCTCAATAACATCCTGTTGTCTGAGGACATCTGAAGGGGACAGGTTGGACTGACCCTCCACCACATCACACACGGGACAGGACAGAGCAGAGACTGTTATCCTGGCCCCGGCTAATGACAGCTGAATGAGAGAAACAGGCAGGAAGCTGTCCCCTGTGATCTCTGTATTTAAAAGCGTCCTTATTATTGCTTGTGTATTGTTTTGTAGCTCTAGGATCCCCTTGGACTACTGTTATTAAGCTGAAGGACTGTGACTTACAATAGGTTTTTAGCTGAAGTAGGGTAAGATATAAAATTAACATGTACACCCCTTATTGCTGATGATGAGGTGTAGTTCACATTGCAGCAAACCAATAATAATGCCAAGATTTTATTCTTTTAGGGCTGCTTAGATTTGACTTTAGATTTTATATCAGACAACCCATTTTCTCTGTTGCTATGAGTTGACTAATAATCAGAATATTCCTGTCAGCCAAATCAAATGTTCATTAGCTAAATGCTAACATGCTCACAATGACAATGCAAACATGCTGATGTTTAACAGGTTTAATAGTTACTGTGTTATTTTCTTAAATTAGCATGTTAGC
The DNA here is from genome assembly GCF_914725855.1 of Thunnus albacares. NCBI lineage: Eukaryota > Metazoa > Chordata > Actinopteri > Scombriformes > Scombridae > Thunnus > Thunnus albacares. Next base: position 10,911,558 of record NC_058121.1, on the reverse strand, counting down.
TTGCTAACATTTGCTAAGTAGCAATAAACACAAAGTACAGCTGAGGATGATGGAGATATCATTAGTTCTGCAGGTATTTGGTCATAAACCAAAGTCTTGGACTCACTGAAATTTGATGAAGATGAAAAGTTAAGTGGTCACCAATGTTATTGCATTTTGTCTTGAGGAAGACATGAGTGTCTGTAATGAATCTCAGGGCAATCCATCCAATAGTTGTTAAGACAGTTCTTTCAAAACCATAAATGTGAACCTGATAGTAGTGCCAGAGGAAAAGTCAGGGGATCGCCAAAGTCATTGGGATTCATACTCAGGGGAACATGAATGTCTTTACAAAATTTCATGGCAATCTATACAAAAGATGTTGAGATATTTCAGTCTGGATCAAAGTGGTGGACCAACTGATGGGCGTTGTCATTGTCAAGAAACCTCTTAAAGAGAAACAGAGGAGGGATTGGCAAAGTGACAATATCAAATAAATACCACAAGTAAATGTAGTAAGTTGTACTGTATTATAGTGCCTTTATTGGTTTCCTTAGAGTAGTATTCAAGAGTCTTAAAGACCTAATAAACAGGAAGAGAGGGAGGTGCAGCAATATCACAATAAGTATGGATGATAACAATAGTGTGCCTGTGCATTGCTTAGCAGTCACACTAATGAAGTCAAAATACTTCTTGCTGCCATGATTTGTGGCTGGCCTCAGAATGGACCCAAGTGAAACGAGAGCCTGACTTTGTGCAATGAAAACAGTGAAACCAGAAGTAAAGGTATTAAGAAGATTCCAAAAGCAAAAGTCTGATTACTACCACAATAAACTGGCAACTTATCAATGTTTTTCCTTCAGGTAAGTGAAGTGAAGAGTTATTGAACTTACAACAGAGGAGCAAAGTGGTTCATCTTAGTCATATTAAAACTGGTTAATCTAATCTCCAATCGCATTTAATGTCATGTCTACCCACATCCATTGATAGCCATGACCAATGGCTTCCTGTCTGCTTTATTGTTTAAGCAGATAGAAAACAATAAGAGCTTAACACCTCTCACAAAAAGCACTTAGTGAGTGAAGTCATGGAGATTTATGAATGAGTTAACCTTGTAGTAACCCTGTGCAGTGAAACACAACAGGTGGTCGTCTTTCTTTGTCCACTGCAACAGAGACAGGTGCTTCCTACGCTGGGGGACAGATCACTGTTGACTCCGGATGATGGGGGAAAACAAGGAAACGAGGAGGTTTAATTCATGCATGGACACTTCAAACCCAGCCCAACTCTATGTCAAACACACAAATACATGAACCCGCCCATTCTATAAGCATAAAAAGTCCATATTTCAATGCAAACACAAGGACACTCATTCAAACTGTCAGTGTTTTTCTCTCCCTGGTTTGTCAGGGAAACAGAGGCATCAGTAGACAATAGTTCTGTGACCCATATCTGAGACTGACATAGGCAAACAGGAAGAGATCCACTTTGCATAGAGGGGTATTCCTGAATCCTTGAGGAAGGGAAGAAGAATGGAGTTGGGGGAGGGTGAGTCAGAGAGTATCCTTTGACCCAAAACACCCACCTACAAACATTTCCGATACCAAACGTCCATCCTGGCCAATCAGGAGAGACCAAATCTCTCAACCCCAGGAGCAGAGGAAGAATGTAATGACCAAGTAACTACCATGGCTTGAGGCTGAAGCCAATGCATTAGTACATTAAAGTGTAATGCCACCTACGGCTGCTGGATGCTGGCTCCAAAAAATCACTGGCTCCAATTGATTCCCATTCAAACCTCTCTGTATAAATACTAATAAGTCAGTAATTTTTTTCAACAAGTTATTATGGTTTCAATTGTTAAATTCAGACCCCCTAATAAGTGTGCTGGTGGTCATTTTGAAAATTATTGCTCCATTAATAAGATTTGAGGACTTATTGTGGCTTTGATGTCTGCCATGATGGTTTTGCTTGACAGCTGTGATTGATGGTTCACTCACCTGCTGCTCTCCCCAGCTCTTAATATACTAATTACTTAATTTATTACGATACTTGCCCTGTTAGCACAATTTAGCTAAAGTTGCCAAACTTAGCCTGAGTGCGCCACTTGGTGTCCTCAGTAAGCTAATGTTAGCTTCGGTCCGACGTACTCTTTATTAGGAAGGTGCTGGGAGCCAACCATATGTAACTCTGGGCTTCAGCCAGCTCCAGTGCAAACCAACAGGTGACGTCAAACCTCACTATGTCCATCATTATATGCAGTCTATGGTAACGACCTGAGATCAGCAATGAAATCACCTGAGACACATCCCACCCACAACTAGAGATGTATACCGTTTTTATTACATACCATGCTGAAACATTCTGATGGCAACAATACTGCCAACTATTTCCATACCATCATTATAGTGATTATCACTGTTGTCAGCGGGCACCATGAGCACAGCACAGCTCTCTGGTCTAGAAGTTTCATTTTGATAAACCACAAGAAAACACCTTATTACCAGTCAAACAGAAACACAGCAGGACCAGAGAACCGGGCTCCTTTTTCTTTCTTGCTCTGGCTACTGTGGTCATGACTTCTAAAGCTAGCTAATCGACCTAATGACATACGGTTGGTTTATGGTCAAGTGAGTACAAGTCATGGACATTGCGCAGGATTTTTTTGGTTCTTTTACAACTATTAACGCCCAAAACAAGTGCATATGAAAAAACAATCAGAACATGCATAGAATCTAAGAGAAAGAGACACTGAGCTACTTCAACCAACTTTAACCAACCTGCATTTGTTTATGGTGTTTTTAGTGTTTTTAATGCGGTTCATTTGCAGGGTTTGTTCATTTCAGTTAAATCCAAGCCAATCATGATGTGAAGTAATTTTTACTAATATTTCAGAAAAGTTTGATGACTATCATGATAATACATAATATTTTTGGCCACAGTAGTCATAGCATGAAAATTTGAAACATCCGTACCCTGTGTTGTGTTTTACGTCACAAAGGAAAAAACACAACACAGGAGAAAAGTTTCCTGTTTTTCCACCACCCACGCTCAACCTTTCTTCACTTTCACTGTGCATTCATCCATGAGAAGACGCCACAACCAAAGAACCTTTGAAATCTCTGACAGGTTTCAGGTCGAATCTGAAAGTAACAACACTTTGGAATCTTCTGGAAGACATCTGACTGTCTGATCAGCAGTGGTATCCAAACAATGTGTTTCCTTTTCAACTGAAACACTAGTGTGTTATTAAATCTGTCTCAAGTCTCTTATCTGCATAGCTGTAGAATGACATACAGTCACAATATGGCGTCAGAGAGGAGAAACACAACACATCAGCAAGATGGTCTCTATATGTAACCATCCAACGATATAGACCACTGCTGAAAACACCTATTTCTCCAGTTATACATGGAGACAAAATGAAATCAAACACAGCTAAAGTTCAAAATCCCAGATATCCATTGTTGGAGAAACTCATTTCCTAAAATTAATCATTCTGTTTCGAGGATCCGCTCATTTCCTCAAGGCCTTAAGTTACGTGCTACTTTAGCGTGCCTTATCTCATGCAATCAGTCTTGTGTAAGAGTAGGTGCCAGTGATAATGATAGTCAAATCTGGGTTGATTGATTATGTAAAGAGAGGAAGGAAGGGAGGGGAGGATGATGAGCAGAAAGAAAGAAGAGTGAAGGGTTGACCTCTCTCCTTCACTGTCATGTAGATAAGAATGGTGATGGAGACTCAGTGGACTCAGATAACCTCTAACTAAAGGTGCAAGGTCACTGATTAAAACTTCACTATTTAATCTGCAGATTGTTTTTTTAGAATAGAGCCATAAAAATAGTTAGTTGTTCCATAGATATTTTATTTTAGCTTTATTCCAATTTCTAATGACACAGTTCACTTTTAAACTGTTGAGTGTCAGTGCATTTACATGCGTGTAAGGAAGCCTGACCAGAGTTGCTTGGAAGGTGGTAGGAGGCAGACTCAGACTTGTTGAATGGGTAAAAAAAAAAAAGAGATTTATCCTGTCCAGTGTAACAACACAAGTGTCTCAAAAAGAAAGAAATTAATAAAGGTAAATCAAACTTAAATTTACATGCTTAACTCAGAATAACTCAAACTAAGGCATGATCACGTGCACACAACTACACTGTCATCCTCTCATTTCTGCTCTTGCCTAAACCCACATCTCTCCTCTTAAATAGGCTCCCCAATTTACCAAATTTCTTGCAGGGGTGTCCTTTCTCTTATACCAATTGGCATATAACAATGCTACTTGTATCAGTCAACATTGTTTACAACAAAATATCCCAACATAATCCTCATCACAAGCCAAAATAAGTACAAATCATATATAACAAACTTTTAACTAAGTAAAATAAATCCCCCAATACTTAGTCTAACTCATGAAATCACTGGTATTGTCAGTGAGAGTGTAAAAGCAGGAAATCATTGGGTGACTCCCCCTTTTCTCCTGGAAAGTACAGTGATTATTATAAGTAATACAAGCCAATCTATGACTGAAGAAACTAAGGACTTAAATTGATAAACAATAAATTAACTTAAATACTTGTTAAAACTTAAATACTTGATAAAATCATGAATGCAGGTGAAAATGTAATACAATGCTCAACAAACAAAACCCAGGATACTATGTGAAAGCAATGCTACATATACTGGCTGAACATTGACAAGTAAGGAAAGAAACACAAACTGTAATGGGGACAAATGGTGTGGTCTCAGTGTGCACAAGTATCTTGGTTATGATTAGGTTTTTGAAGTATTCAGTTATATTTTGTGCATTTTTTTGATCTGAAAGTAGAATAAATAAAAAGTGTCACTCTGAGTTTTAGTTGCTTACACCAGCTTTGTTTAAATCACACAATTAATAACTAAAACTGTGCTATCACAAACATATAAGTCACTAAAATGTTTCAGTCGGTTATTTGAGGTTTGATGTTGGGTCATGTTGGATCAGGCACAAAAAGCATGATGTTGAACTTCTAAACTTCTCTCTTGTAAAGCGTAGCCTCCAATTTGGCTTCAATTAACTGAAGTATTGTGATGGTAATTTGCGCGCAACAGTATAGCCTATATACTGGAGCAACACTAACTGTCAGTATACTGTTACATTATACATTATGTAAATTATTAAAGTATCAATGTACACCTAATTCTAACATCCATGGACATACATGTCATACAGTCATACACCCTACTACCCTAGAAATATCTGTCTGACTTGAACTAATGTACCATGTACTTTACTGTAGCGTATTAACGTCATAGAACATTTTATACTCAGCAAATAGTATATTATAGTTATGGTATACCTCTTTTCTCTATTCTATTTTTATCTATTCTATTTATTTTTTATGTTTGAGTTAATCTGTTTAGCTATAATATATAATTTAGCCTTTAATTGTATTTGTTTCTTTTTTCTATCTCGTTTTTGTATTTTGATTTATGTCAAGTGGTTGCTTTAACACTTTAATTTCCCTTTGGGATTAACAAATTACTCTATCCATCTATTAATCACAACCATTTCATTTGTTTATAATTGTATTCAGGCGAACAATATCAGTGGCAATTAATCAACTGCTTTGCAACACACCTGCATGTTTATTAACAGAATGCTAAATGAGCTTGCTTCATTGCACAACTCAAATTATCCACATTAAAACTTTAAATTACGTTCATTACACTCATTATGTCACTTCATCGTGACATCAAGTCTGGTTTCATAAATAAGCACTTCATAGAGTTTCAGCCTCATCTCCATATAAAATAGTTTAGTCAATGCACACCGCCTTTGCCATTATTCTACCAATTAGTAAGTGCTGTTGTCGTTTTCTGTCAACAGAGGGCGCTGTGACATCAGGCTGACCACACAGCAGGCTTGTCTTTGAAGTGCTCGTTGACTGTAAGCAGGGCACCTTTTCTGCCAGAAGCCTCAACCCCTAAAGTTGATGTTTTACAGGATCCAGAGAGTAATTTCAAAACCACTATTTCAGTCCCTGAGGCAACTTTTTTTGTTACGCAATTCCCGAAAACTGACCTCCAGAATGGCTTTTCAGTATCCTCAGGCTTACCGTGACGAGGCAGTTGTAAGTAAAGGTGGCTAACTGATTAGCCTAGCGTGCTAATAAGCCGGGATGCTTCATCATCATGTTTTTTCATTCATTGAGATGAGCGCCTGCTTTGTTAGCATGCTAGTTAGCTTAGCAACCTGGACTGACTGTTGACATATGCGTTGGCAGCCTCTCGCAGTTTGGCATAACTTCATACAAATCCTAAATTAAGCTTGTCCGCTAAAATTTTCTTTGCAGTTTAACGAGGTTAACTTGGTAGTAACTACTAGCTTGGTAACACAAGTCTGTCTTGATGTTGGATGCCACACCTAACTAGCTAGCTTAATCTCCTTTTTTTCCCTTTTTTTAAACTGTGCCAGGTGGATAACTATCATGGCCAGAACGTGCCAGATCCATACAGCTGGCTGGAAGACCCTGACAGTGAAAAGACACAGGTAAATCTTCATCAGCTGTGAAATCACACTCATAAACTTTATTTCTTTTAACTGCCATATTTAGGTATAATGTCAGTTTACATTGTAAGAACACTCACAGGTGTCTTTGTGTTAATATTTGCACTGCCTCTTTGTCTGATCTCTTTTGTTTTGATTGTTTTAGTGGCAAAACTCACTTGTGTCATTCTGTTTACAAAATGTCAGTGCTAATTGTGTCACTATGTTTTGCTACTATTTAAAAAGGTTAAATACAGTACATTAAGGTATAGCACTTTCCTCCAGCTTAAAGTTTTTGATATCACTAGGGCTCTGTCCCCAGAAGCTGGTTTACTGAGTATTCTGGATATCTTTGCTTTGTAAAACCTGAAACCCCATCTAGTCTGAAACATGATGTAAGAACACCAGTTATGGTTTCACTAAACATTCAGGTGGCTCAATAAAAGTCCCTTTACACTGTTTGATTATGGGCTGTCTGAGACGAAAGTTGACAGTCATGAGAGAAACATGATAAAATCTTTGGTAGTCAATGCAAAATGGTGCTCAGTCTGGGGAAAAATTCTGACTGTGTTAGAAATTTAAGACCAAATTTGCACAATGTGATTGCTGCCACGACGCATGTCTATGAACAGACCAATCAGAATACGACATGAAATAACACAGAATATACTGTCTGGTATGACATTTTGTAAGTGCAGTTTTTTGAATAAAGAGAGAAAACACACTTCTCCTTAAATATGTATATATCAAAAACCAAAATGATGGAGGTGAAATGAAAAATAAGTCTGTGTGACTTTGTTGCATTTTCAAAACATCAGAGGGAGCTGATGACATGCCACATTTTTCTATTTACATTGTAGCGCTACAATTCACCATGCATTCAGTGTACAAAGATATTAATATAGGTGTCTTGCACAATGTGACATGCAATAAATGTAAACAATTGTTGTTGTTGCACAGTCTAAAGGTGCCTTAAATCAGTCTATATGCTTTCTTGAATAGGCTGCAGAGATGGTGACTCTTTTTAAGTGGTAAACCTCTGTGTGTTGCCATTCTGTCTTCTTCCACCAGGCGTTTGTCACCGCTCAGAACCAGCTGACTTTGCCATTTTTAGAGCGATGTGAGGTGCGAGACCTGTTCAAGGAGCGCATGACTGAGCTGTACGACTACCCTAAGTATAGCTGTCCCTTCAAGAGGGGGAGCAGGTGAGGCAAGCTACAACTTATAATCGTTTAGCCCTTTGATAACATTTTTAGGTCATGGAAGCACCCCAGGGTAAATCATGAAAAGCCATAGCTAAGGGACAAAATTTGGCATCAGAGCATCAATGGGATTCCTGATTTGTTTGATTGGACCCTGTCGGTCTAGTGTCCAGCTGGATTAATAGTCCAGATTTGTTTTTAAGGAGCACAGATATGTGAAGCTGTTTTTGCACCTAAATGCTTTCTCCCCTTATTTGCAGGTACTTTCACTTTTACAACACTGGCCTCCAGAACCAGAGTGTGATGTACGTGCAGGAGAGCCTGGACGCTGAGCCCACTGTCTTCTTGGATCCAAACACATTTTCTGATGACGGGACAGTTGCCCTGCGAGGTAGCAACGAAGACTGTTGTGAAAATGAACTAGTGCTGTATTATCTGTTGCCTGACTGAGTGAGATATTAATTGTTATATTTGACAAGAAATTATGTTTGAGAATATATACAAAAATGTGATGTTAAATGCAGTGGAGCAGATTGTCAGAACTGCTGCTTGATATGGTCACGCACTACAGAATTTTTAGTCTCCATGTCTAGAAATTGCGAACACCTCTGAACTTGCTGGACTAAAGAAAAAAATTTTTTTTAGGAAAATGCGTCTATGCACTCTATGCATCGCCTCTGTGCACTGCCTGTTGGCACCTATGTCTTGTCGGACTTTAACTTCGCTTTATGACACTCGCATTGTTGTCTCCTGACTAGATCCTTGCTTGTGTTGTATCAGTTCTCAGATGTACGTCACTTCGGATAAAAGTGTCTGCTAAATGAAATTGTAAATTGTAATTGTAAATTGTAAATAGCCTGTTATTTATAGCATCCCACACTGACAGCTAAATAGAGAATGTTAACTGGTTGTTGATATTTTGTGTTTGTGTCTCTTCTTCTTCCAGGCTATGCGTTCTCTGAGGATGGGGAGTATCTGGCCTATGGCACCAGTGCCAGTGGCTCAGACTGGGTGGAGATCCGCTTCCTGCGGGTTGAAGACGCTGCGCCTCTAGAGGACCGCCTGGAGCGAGTCAAGTTTAGCTGCATGTCCTGGACCCATGATGGGAAGGGCCTTTTCTACAACTCCTACCCTGAGCAGGAGGGCAAGAGTGACGGTGAGATCAAGACAGTGTTCGACTAAATTTAGACATTCTCATTTTCTAAACTTTGCTTTGGTTGGCATAACCTACCTTCAGAATTTAAAACACATAAGCAGGCTGGTAAACCTTGCTTTGGAAACGAAAAAGTAATGCAAACAAAAGTGAACATATGGGACTGTAGATAAAAATAGGTACTCTAAAAGAAAAATAACTTGCTGTTTAATTAATATTGTCTCTGCAATCCACATCCACCCATTTCTGATCTCCTCACCTTTTCTCATCTTGACAAATTCACCACAAAAAGTCACCACTTGAGGGCAGTGATGAAAGTACAATGTTTTGTCTCCAAGGCACTGAGACCTCCACCAACCTGCACCAGAAGCTATACTTCCATGTTTTGGGGACTCCCCAGTCGCAGGACGTGCTGTGTGCCGAGTTCCCTGACCACCCCAAATGGATGATGGGAGCTGAGGTAGATGCGCAAAAGATGATTTCTTGCTCCTAAAATACATTAGAAGAAGAGCTCTTGTGTTAACTGATATTCAGATGGGATTTAATGAGTAACTGTGTGCTGCAGGTATCAGATGATGGGCGCTACGTGCTGCTGTCCATCAGGGAAGGTTGTGATCCGGTCAACAGACTCTGGTATTGTGACCTTGAGACCACTCCTGAGGGTATCACAGGTATGTTTGGATGTTTATTTGTTAGGACTCTTTACTTTAATGTCCTCTGTGTGCCAGCTTTTTAACTTATTTAACATTACCTGGTATAGCTATTTTAACTTTGTTTAGAAAAATGTAGGTCCATTTGCACTTGTATTGAAAGATTTTGACATACCGATGGATTTTTCTTAAAACACGAGACAAACGAAGAACTACTGTCAGTCATTGTGAATGCTCACCACCTTCCATCTCCATATATCCAGGGCTGTTGCCATGGGTGAAGCTAATCGACAACTTTGACGCTGAGTACGAGTACGTGACCAACGAGGGCACATTGTTCACGTTCAAGACAAACCTAGACGCCCCACGTTACCGCCTCATCAACATCGACTTCGCTTCTCCAGCTCAGAGCAACTGGAAGGAGCTCATCCCTCAACACGACAAGGACGTTATCGGTGAGCCGCTGCAGCTTCACGTGGACCGTATTATTAAAATATCAGGATTAGTTTTAACATTCTGTTTCTTCATATAGAAAATTTCAACCACTGTTCTCTTTTCGCCACGTCTCTCCTGCAGTGTTTGCCACCTGTACATACTCCAGCTACCTGTTTGTATGCTTCCTCCACGACGTGAAGAATGTGTTGAAGATGTATCGTCTGAGCTCTGGGAAGGAGCTGAGGACCTTCCCGCTGGACGTAGGCTCTGTGGTCGGCTTCACAGGACGGAAGAGGGACTCAGAGATTTTTTACTATTTCACCTCCTTCCTCTCCCCGGGTACTTGATCGCTGATTATGCACTATTCCTGGTTTGCATGTAATATGTTAAAACAGAATTTTGTCCTGGGACAACAGAAAGTCAGTCATTTAAATATGGTAGAGTAAATGAAATGATGATTTTCCTCCTTTTGCATCCAGCCATCATTTACCACTGTGACTTGACCAAGGAGCCACTGCAGCCCCACATCTTCAGAGAAGTCACCGTCAAAGGCTTTGACCCCTCCGACTACCAGACCACCCAGGTAAGAATCATGGAACGGTGGTCATAAGAGTCTCTCTATTTAAAGATTTTTTTATATTTTAATTTGTACAAGCTCTCACAGTTATTCTAAAAGGAAATCTCTCTAGTGCATGAGTATCACATTGCGCACGAAGGCACAACCTTGACCCAGTTTTTCAAGTACTGACTCAGTGTAAAACTGGTATTAATAATTTTGAGTGGTGGACTAGAACAATTCCCCTTCAGTCTGCTGGTATGTGACTGGAGGCATTTTTTAAAATAGGTGAAAGACATTTTATGTTCGTGTCACATCTGATATTAAAGTTAAGTTAGTTGTGTCTCAGAGTCAGATTTATTGTTATATTTCTAATGATATTATAGAAGTGAAATAGGCACTGAAGACAGGGTTTTATGAGAGCTCTGCTGTCCACCCCTTTCATCTGCCCCAGACACCAGGACAAATGAATATTCAAAATAGCTTTGTCTTTGAACAATACACAAAGACACTCTAAAGCCTCATTAGCACCAGGAGAAACATTACTCACTGCTCCCATCTGTGTCCACAATCACTGCTGTGTCCTGGCTCCGTTTCAAGCCTGGTTTTTTTGTCTCTGATGATCTGTCTTTCTCCGTGTTTTTGCCAGATCTTCTACGCCTCCAAGGACGGCACTCAAATCCCCATGTTTATCGTTCACAAGAAGGGCATCAAAATGGACGGCTCCCATCCGGGCTTCCTGTACGGATACGGTGGCTTCAACATCTCCATCACGCCGAGCTACAGCGTCTCCCGCCTCATCTTCGTAAGACACCTGGGAGGAGTCCTGGCTGTTGCCAACATCCGAGGAGGAGGAGAGTACGGGGAGACCTGGCACAAAGGTGTGATCACGTGACACTTATAAATCATCTGATCTTGCAAACGAACCGCAGTCATCAGCAGCCTGTCAGATTTATCCTTGTTGAATGTGGTTTTGTCATTTAAGAGGTGAACTGTGTAATATGATAAACAAGATGCATTAAGTGATGATGATGTTTTTTTTTTTTTTTTTTAAACCTGCCTATAGCTCTCTTTCAATCATGTAGCATCTGTTATGTAGGTTTTACTACTAACTGATAAAAAAGTGTCAGAAGCTTAAGAGTTTATCACATGTATGAAATCATGCTCACCCATCTTGTTTATTGTGTGAAAATAGTACAAGCACAAACCCCTCACTTGCATACTTTGTATTTTTTCCCTTTAGCTGGCATGTTGGCCAACAAGCAGAACTGCTTCACAGACTTCCAGCGTGCAGCTGAATATCTCATCAAAGAGGGCTACACCTCTCCCTCCAAACTGACTATAAACGGAGGCTCTAATGGTGGCCTGCTTGTAGGTACGTAGACTAGACTAGTAATCATTTTCAAATAAAGCTTTCAACAGTTTTGAGTCTTTGCGTCACAGTTACTGCATTTCTTTTTCTCTCCCCTCTCTCAGCTGCCTGTGTGAACCAGCGGCCTGAGCTGTTCGGCTGCGCTGTAGCTCAGGTAGGCGTCATGGACATGCTGAAGTTCCACAAGTTCACCATCGGTCACGCCTGGACCACAGACTTCGGCTGCTCAGAAGACAAAGAGCAATTTGAGTGGCTTATCAAGTAGGTGCTCACTCATCGGAACTGATGTGTCTTGTAGATTGTATAGTAGATTGAATCCAAGTAAACAAGCATTCTACCTTTTTAATTAACACCTTTTTAAAATAGCTTGTTTTATAAAATAAAAAACTTTTTTAATATTTTCCATATTTACCACTAGTACACATTAGTAGAATGCTTATAGTACATATCAGCTGAGTGTCTTTTACATTCATTAAGGAACTGTGGTCCTTATTGTTGGAAAAAGTCGATATAGAGGCCTTATTGGCCTCGCCTCAAAAACAAATAATAGTTGCAAATCTAATCTCTGCACAATGGTCTATATTTGCTGATCTGTTATCAATAAACACTGTGATAAACTGTGACACTGAAACTGAGAAAGAGCCAAAATTGCACACATAGCCACAAAAGATTCTACATGAAACATTGTGTTTGACCTGAACTTGATTATGTTTGAGTGGAATTTGCTCATTTTTGTCTTTTTAAATTGAATATTGTGGCATATTGAGCGTTTTGCTGAGGCGGGAGAAAACAATCACATTTTGTCATATTTCCTACACTCTCTCTTATATCTGGGCTCTCTAACTTCCCTCTTCTTCTTTCCACCAGATACTCCCCGCTTCATAACATCCGCATTCCAGAAGGCAACGGGGTCCAGTACCCCGCGGTCCTGTTGCTGACGGGCGACCACGATGATCGGGTGGTGCCTCTCCACTCCCTCAAATACATCGCCACCCTGCAGCACATTGTGGGCCGCAGTCCCAAGCAGACAAACCCTCTGTTCATCCTGGTGGACACAAAGTCAGGCCACGGCGCCGGCAAGCCCACCAGCAAAGTCATCCAGGAGGTGGCTGACACCTACGCCTTCATCGCTCGCTGTCTCAAAATCTCCTGGGTCAAATAAGCTGCGTTGCCCATCGAAGTGTGTGTTTTGTTTTGTTTGTTTTGTCCTCTTCCTTTACTCAAACCATCTTTGGATACAGCAACTGTTCATATATTCTTTATAACCTTACGCCAACACTTGGTACAGGATCTTTTATTGTCTTCACTCATGTTTACCCAGCCATGACTAATTTTTTAAAATTTTTCTTTTCTGTTTATTTGTGTCCCTCCCCCTTTCACTATAAGCCTGTTAGGCTCATTTGTACACTACTACAAGCCAACATGCAGCACCCACAGCTGTCATACAGTCTCCTTTCATCTATGTTTGCAGTCCCAATTCAACAAATCACTACATTATCAACGAGATGGGTGTGTAAAGGGAGAGGGCTACCTTCACGGTTACAGCAATCAGCCGTTACAGTCATGAGGTCAAAGTGGCACTTGTTTACGTGGAGATCATTTGTAAGATTTGTGTATGGAAAGTTTCTGCGTCCTCTGGATGCTCCAACATACATATTATTTATTTTTCGTTTGGAGTCTGTTGGATGTCGAGTGATTTCAGCATGTACAATTCTGATAAGACAGTATTGTGCAAATGATTATACTGCAAGTCAACAGTATTGCCGTGAGTGTGGAAACTTGCAAAAAAAACACTTTGCATCATGCGTGCGTGTGAAACAGTGTGTGTATGTGTGTGTTTGAGAGTGTGTTTAAACGTCAGTCCCCACATTTCTTTCAGACTGATAATGATTTCTACCTCTTGACATGTGCTGATTGTTTACCTTTTAAAGGGAACAGAACACAATGCCACAACTACAATAAACAACTTTTGAAACAGTGATTTGTCCTGCTGAGTTATTCTATACGAAAGTTAAGTTTCATTACAAAAGGATAAATCAGCTATTGTGACGAAAGGGACACTATGATATCATTCAACTTTGTTTAATTAAAGGATGAGTTCACAATTTTTCAAGTTTGTCTTAAAACAACAGTCAGGAGCCCAAATGAACAATGAAATAGGTTTTTCTCGCTGTAATCATTCCTCCTCTTCATACTGATCATTAGAAGATCACTTCATAATGAACTTACAATGTAAGTGATGGGGCCAAAATCCACAGTCCTCGAGTGCAAAGCTGTATTTAAAAGTTTATCTGAAGTTAATATGAAGCTTCGGTTGTTCAAATGAGTCAAGTAGATATCTTTCAATGTTAGTCTTTTTAGTGCCAAAGTCCCTCTTTTTGTTACTGTGCTTCCACCGCCGCTCAACAGGGAAACACTATCTGAGGAAACACAAAGAGGGAATCTGATGCTAAAAAGACTAAATATGGCAGATGTCCACTTGATATGACTAACTCAGACTACTGAAGCCTCATATAAGCTTCAGATCAACTTTTAAATGCATTTTTGCACAAAATAACTGTAGACACACTGAACCCCCCTCACTTTCATTCAATGTGCATTTAAAGGAGATCTTTTAATAGCCAGTATGAACAGGAGGAATGATTACTCCTTTAAGCAGTAGTGTCTGGTGGCTTCAAGTGCTGTCACAAACGTTGTAATAAGGAATTGAAGATGAAATACAGAGCAAATTTACTCAGCAGCAGTGGTGGTGGACTCAGGCTGTCTGAGGGGCAGGGGTGAAAAAATATAGAGGGCACCTGATGCGTTCAATGGGCCCCCATCAGCAGAGAACAACAATGCATGTTTGGTAAAAAGGCTACATCCCCAATTAAGTTTGGCATTTTATAGGGTGACTCAGAATATAAGGAAACATTTTTACTTTTTAAACATTTATTTTGCAAAAATCTCTGTAATAAAATACAGGGAATAAGTAAATGGACCAATTAACATTTTGAGAATGAGTTGTTTTGAGCATTCTTGTCAGCCAAGCGAGAAGCAAGATCGGTTAAATAAAAGAATTCTTTTGGTCATGTGTTTGTAAATGTTAATGACCTTGTTATGGTCGACTGGGACCCTCAGTGAACTACAGCAGAAGATGTGAGAGTCTTCCTTCTCCACATCTGTTTCTAAGCTTGGTCTTGATCAGCTTCATTTTGGAGAATGAGCACTTGACTGATGCAGTCGTCACTGGAAATGTAGCACATGTTTTGGGGAATTTTGTCATCTTTGGTGTGTGTTTTCTTCAAGGCACATAAGCATAGCTTGGACATTGCTGGTAGGGAGAACATAGAGAGAGTGGAACATCTTAAGTGCAATGATAATAATGTCTTCCTCCGTGTCATAGAATTGGCAAACATCCTTGAAAGATTGGGCAGCTCTGTCGTTTGTCATATATTTCCAGTTCCTTGGGGTGGTAAGGCATTGACATACAGCACTAGAACTGCACTAGCCCTATTGCCTTTGTCATGTATGATTTTACCCCAACCAAGGAAGTTATGTTTTCACTGCTCTCCATTTGTTTGTCTGTTAGCAGGGTTACTTAAAAGGTTCTCTTCCAGATTTAATAACAGTTTCATGACAGGATACATTTTTTAAACTTTTTAACATCTAATGGCTAATGCAAACATATGTTTATCTCTCTCATCTCCTCCCATGCTGCCTCTAGCTGCATTTTGCAGATCCCTTCATATTGTCATCAATGTTCAGTCTCTTCTTGGCATTCTGTAATCATAAGGTAACCCAATGCTAATCTCCCTCTCTACAAATGGAAGTTAAAGGGAGCAAGCTAAAGGGATGTAAACACATTTTGAATAAAGAATAATGATTTCCTGAAAGATTTTACTACACCACAAGATTGATTTCCAGTTTGTATCAAATATTTAGTATAGAGATGACTAAGTATGTATCTACAGTACCATTTAGAAGTTTTGTATTGTACTTGTACTGTAACTAGCTACTATCCATCCAGCATATTGTTTAGCACGTTATACAGCTTTGGATAGGTCTAAACATAAAACCAATTTAGTAGTAATGCATCCTTAATCCAATTTAATCCATGCACTTGTTTTAATTGTAAAAAAGCCTTGTCATGTGACCTACCTCACACTGCACTGACCCAAAGACAACAGAACGGTCTAAGGAGGGTGTGACTGAGCAAACTAATGAGTAGCACTGTACTAAAATCAACTGATCAACTGAATGAAATAATGTCAGCTAGAACTACAACATGTTTATAAGGGTGCTTTATTTTCTTATGATGAGCCTACATAAACAATACATTCATTTTTACCATAATGGGCATATTTCATGTTTGTCACTGGAAGGGCACTTCACCATGTTTTTCTCCCACACAATGCGCCCTATATGGCACTTCACTGTATTTTTCTCCTACACAGTGCACCCTATAGGGCACTGTTTTTCATTTAAAAAATAACTTTTTCTGTTCACTAGAAGGGCACCTATACTGAACCCCCAGTTCAGCCAATTACAGTGGCAACTCATGGGGCACTGCATTATATCCTCTTCATTTAAAGAGTACATCATGTTTTCTTGCGTTTGGGTTTCGTCACACATAGAAGCAATCTATGGGGCATTTCATCCTGACTTACCCATAACTAAGACATTCATTACAGAGCTTTGGTATATTTTCACCTTTATGCGGGCACTTTAGAGGGCATTTTGTGATACTGTGGGGGCACCTTAGAGGGTACTTTCGAGGCATTTTTCCGTCCTCAGCAGATGCCCCGCTGTGTCATCCAATGCTCAGCACTGTTTAATTTCTAAAATTACTAAATTACTAAAATTAGAGGACACTCAATAACTAGACCTTTATAAACAATTATAGTAGCATTTTAAGAATTCATTAATTGTTAATAAATGAATCACTACAATTAATTAACCCTAAGCATTTGGCTTTAACTCCAAAATTTCTCTATCTGATAAGAATTGGATGTAAGAGCACCTGAAGCGGCTGCTGTTTGTGTGACTGTGTAGATGTCTGATCTTCCAGCAGGGGGCAGCTGCTGTGAAAATGACTAACAGCAGGAACAGAAAATGAGGGTGGTCTGACAGAGGGCCCCATGTGGATTACTCAACCTTCATGTTATGTTAAAAGAATTTCTCTGGTATCCCACTTTCATGTTTACAAAGGACGTTTTCTTTAGTACAATGACTTTTGTACTCAGAAATGAAATAAATTCAATCAGACTTTTTCTCTGCTAAAGTCTTTGTAGAATGGAAATTAAAATTCACCAAGAAACAGAAGCAGAAGATAAGCAAAACTACAGACACACTTTTCACTAATGTTGGATTTATTTATTTATTATTTTAAAATGCACAGCTTCCATTTCTTTTTAAAGCATAAATTGAACATTAAAATGAAAGAAGAGAGACCTTAACTGTACACAGTTTACACATTTAAAAACAGAAAAAAATAATAACAAAACAATATTTAACTCACATTTTAGTGACTTCACCAGTAACATTTTCATTCTCATTTCTTTTTAAAATTAGACATTTTCTCAACTTAAATAAATAAACCATCTGTCCGATGATGACATTATTTCTTTGCAGTGGTGAGGTTATTATTTGTCAAGACTACAATAATTCTTACCAAAGGTTCTGTATTGTCATACAATTAACATACAAATGATTAACTTTTTTTAATGTAACTATAACATAAAGTTTGACATTACATGAAATAATGTACAATTTCCCCAAATACTGTCCAATAAAGTTTTATAAGATAAACTAATACTTCACTACACATTTCTATTTGGCTAGAAATACAAGAAACTTAACAAAAATGTTCAAGTCTTGTCAATAATAACTTTTACAATCTGATTAGGAAATAAAGTCTCAGTTCAGGTCTCGGTTCAGTCCAAGAAATGTTAGATACATATAAATCTTTTTTTTCTTCCTTTTTTTAAAAGAAAAATTTAAATAAAAACAGCAAAAATCAGGGAAGTTGAAATGTTTGTTGAATTTCATTTTATCCAAACACCAGATAAACTTTAAGGATGAAAGTGAAATAAGTCCAGACATCTGAAATGCTCATTTTCATGTTAATACTGAGACTGAGGTTTTTCTATTTAAATGAAACTTCTCAAGTTTTACAAAAGTAAAGTCAACTGATTTGTAAAATGTTCTGATAAAACAAATTTTGCTACTAAATACAGAGCAAAAGATTAACCTGTTGCTTTTAGTAGGCTATTTAATGCACAGGGAAATCTAAAAGTGCTTGTTATGTTTTCTCAGCTTCATGAAAAAATGAGAAAAGTTGTGATAACTGAGGCCAGAAACACTGACAACTGAAACAACAGACTCTTATAATTTATACAAATTAAACAAACTAGAACAAACTTTAAAAAAACTTAAAATAAAGTTAAAATATTGCCTCCTGACACAACACTGTACATTATATACTTTTAAACTCACCTACTTGTTTACTTTAAAACTGAATCTTCAACTTTTCAGCTTCATATGCACATTTATCCACTTATTTCCCAACCTGAGATCAGACTGAAATTACATTATTTCAGGGTTAACAAATGCAAAACTGAATAAATTGACTAAATAATAACTACAGCCAAAACATACACACAAATCAAGCTCATTAAAAAAATAAAAACAAACAAACAAACAAACAAACAAAAAACAGACCAAACACATTTGTAACTTCTTAGGTTTTTGCAGGTTGAGATTTGACACAGTCCCTAAAGAAAATGTTGCAGCAAAGATGCACCACTAAGACTGGAAATTAAAAACTCAACACAGTTAGCCTTGATAGAGTTATTAAACAAAAAATAACATACTTAATAAATAATAGCAAAGTCTATCATATTAACCTACTAACATCACTGATTTATTGCATCTTTAAGAAATAAAAAATCTAGTCTAGGTTAAACGATCATTAACAAAAGCTTCTGTCACTTAAATGACCTAAACACAAGCAAATTATGTATATAGGCTAATACATGGACGTACGTGCGTGCACG
This sequence comes from Thunnus albacares, assembly GCF_914725855.1. NCBI lineage: Eukaryota > Metazoa > Chordata > Actinopteri > Scombriformes > Scombridae > Thunnus > Thunnus albacares. The sequence goes on along the minus strand of NC_058121.1, from coordinate 10,892,648 downwards.
TGCGCGCGCACGAGAAGAAAGTAACCACCCAGCAGGTGGCGCTTAGAAGCAGTGAAACCCTGCAACAGGCCTGCAGAGACTGATGTGTCGGATAATAAAGACCACAGCAGCACAGCTGCTGCTACATTACAATGCAAAGATGATTTTATTATCTGTAATATTATAGATATTAAACTATTAGTTGTTAACATCACATGTGACAATATTCTTATCAACTTACGTTTGTCTCGCAAAACTGGTCCTAGGTTTTCATTGGCTGGCACATTTGAAGACGTTCTAAAACAACCAATGAGCACACACCTGTGACCACACTGAAATATCAATGCGCCAACCGGAAATCGCCGCACAGCCTCTGCTGAGGAACTATACTATTCGGCGGAAGGATAACAAATCAAATACTTTCCTTCTAAATAACTATTTTATGGCTTTATTAGTTATTATTTTTATTAGTTCTTTTGTTTTCTGTAGATGAGACATGAACTAAGAGGAGCGAATCAACAGTACCAAACTTTTCTTTTCTTTCTTTTTTCTTTCTTAAACAAATGTATATCTTTCTTTCTAACAAGCAACATGGAAAATCCCTCACATGTAGACCAGCTGCCTCTTGAGTCCTGCTTATTGAAAGATTCAGTCATGTTTAATCTTAGTAGCACAATTGATTGAAGGAATTAAGACGTCAATTTTTTGTTGTTGTGGTTGTTTTGCTTGTTTTTTTTAAGTCATAAAAAGGCAGCAGCTCAGTACTTGGCTTTTTTTCATAGGCTTTATTGTTGGTGTACTTTTATTGCTTAAAATAAATAAAACATTAATGATGAAGCTCGAAGTAAACTGGAAGTTCTGAACTTTTGAAAGATGAGAAAAAAGTTTTCTTTCATGTGTTTAAATCTTGCTTATCAGCTAAACTAACTTATTTTTACTACACCAAGCTTTTTCCAGAACTAAAACAAAGAAAACCATTGTCACCATTGTCTTATTAAGCATGTATAGAATAAAATTATAAAACATTTATAATACTAGTGTTTTCCATCTTTGGGTTTGTTTCATCAGACTGTAAAAAACAAGAAAGCTGACTGCATTAAATAATCTATCTATCTATCTATCTATCTATCTATCTATCTATCTATCTATCTATCTATCTATCTATCTATCTATCTCTCCTGATTTCATTATTTTCACTGTTTAAACATGATATTTGAGAAAGCATTCTCAGTGCTTTTTTACATTTCTTGTAGACTGTGTGGAGGTGTAGACTGGCTTTGAAGGAACCATGAAGGTCTCATGGGAACCTTTTCTTCTCACAGTGTGGGATGCAGAATCGTGCAGGTGATTGTTAGTATAACGAACCGATGGATGGCGCTATTTATTTCAATTCCTCCCCCCCAGTCATTTGTTCTTATCAGCTCCTACATGGCTGATCTGGGACCAGCCTACTTGTCCCGCTCAGTGAGGACACAAGGCAGAGTGAGTGAGGAGCAGATGTCAGATCAGTAGGCAGGGTTAGGTGTAGCTTAAAGAGAAGATCACTTATAGGGCTACATTAAAGTATAGGTTGAGGACCTTCTGTATGACTCTTATAGCTTTAGATAATCAGACTAAATGACATGTGTGCGTGTTTCAAGGAAACAACACATTTTTCATGGTTCTGAATGGCAGAATTGTGCTTGTAAACAAGCTGTGTGGGGGGATGTGAAGTATGGATCTTTATCAACAAGAGAGAGAGAGAGAGAGAGAGGTGGGGGAAGGCTGGGAGCATGATGGAGGAGGCCACGGATGCCACATGGTTTGAAGAGCCATGATAAAGCTCTAAAACATGGAGAAGATTTGGGAATAAATCTCCCATTGAGGCATATTTATCTTGGATATTGGACAACTTGAAAATAAGGTGCTTTTACACCTAAAATAGCCTCTAATTGAGCTTGCAGGGCTGCCTTTTTATAGATTCAAAACGTTCAAGACAAGACTGACCGACATCTGAGCTCAGAAGTAGCCTTTTTTTGTGAAATATTGGGAGCTTAAATGGGAAAAAAAAATGTCCTACATTATAGGGACCATTTGAGAGAGGATTTTCCAGATCTGTGCCCAGCAATCTGTGAGTTCACTGTAACACATTTCAAACAAATCTGCCTGACCCTCACGTTGCTCATCTTAGGTTACAGTGTCACTATAAAATATTCATCCACGGAAAATCTCTTTGATTCCAGCCGGTCTCTTTGGCTTCATATCGCCAGGTTAAAGTCAGACATGTAATTCAGACCAGAGCGTCGGCAGGCTTCAAGTCCAGCAGGCTACTTTCCTCCTACATTTTGCTTTATCAAAAAGGCACACCGAAGGAAGAATTTGTTTGCCATCTCACCCATTCACAGAGAAAAAGGAGGATGTCCGCTCCTTCTCCTACAGGTGAGTCGCCTGTTTTAAACTCTCTGGAGTGGCCTATTTTTTCTTTTTCCTCCAAAAATTGTTGTATGTAGTAGCTGTTTGGTGGCGACTGGAGCTCACCTCTGTGAAGCTGCAGAACCTGCTTTCCATTGACCTGATATGACCGGCTTTTAACAACATGACAAAGTGATGGATCGGTTCTTATGTTAAAGACATTCAGTGAAGTTATGCAGTTAAAGATGAGCGCACATGTCCAAAATCAAGCCAGTAACTAGTTAATAAACAGCTAGATGTCATTTTAAGGAGATAATAAGAGGGAGATATTAAAAACTAGTAATAATACAAACATTATTGATCACTGTGAATATCTTATACTCATGATAGGAATAATCTTATAGATCTTTCGTTCAGGAAATCCATCTACCAGTAAAAAGCTTCTACTCAAAGGCTGCATTTGGAGTTATCACCACACTTTAAAGAGGTTGAATGAATGTGTGAGAGGAAGGAGAAGAAGTCATACTGACCTGCCGAATTCCAACAGAGAAAAAAAAAATATATCAAACGCAAAATAAAAGCATGAATTGGAGAGATGTAAGCGGATATTTTGTCCCATTGTGCGCAGTTTTTTTGGCGCACCGGCTGCAGAGGCGCTTCTTCTCCAACCTCCCCCCTCCCTCTGACGTCACTGATATTTCATTCACATATTTTCAGCCTGTTTACTCCTCTCAGAGAAAACTTTTTCGGATTGGAAAATACGTAAAGCTACGTGAATTACCATGAAAAGTTTCTTCTCGTGGTTTTTTTTTTCTTGCTGTTGCGCACTCAAACCGAATGGAAAATTCTTCTGCATGAGATGAAGATGTGGTAAAAAAAAATGTCTACAGGCTCTTGAAAATGTGTCGGATTGAAAGTCACTTGTAAAAACATTTATAACGTCCGCGCGACTATTATATCTGATTTGAAATGATCGATCCAGTTGTATTTTTGTTAAACGAAGCGAAAGAAATGAAGAAAGTGTGCTGCAAGTTTTTTGGGTTACCTTTGTGGTGAACTGTGAAACACATGCTACACGTGTGCTTTTCTGAGAGTTGTGCAATTTTTTTCGTTGATTCAAAATATGTATTAACGAAATCTGTGGAGGTGACAAAGAAAGAACTTAGATAAAATAAAATAAAAAAACAACAACTTATTAATTCCTCCTCTTTCACAGAGGCAGAAGCTGAAAAACTCCATGAATGTCAATTAAGTCTGAGCACAATCAAATTGGACTATGTTTAAAATTGAAAATGATTTTACAAAGTAACAAAACAATCATCTTCTGCTTGTAAAACCTTTCAAATACCCTGACTCTCCAGTTCTTGGAAGAACAACTGAGAGTGGATGACCTGCTTTGCCAACAGTGTTTACACTTCCTTGTAAAGGATATAAAAAAGTGAGGGATTGGTGGCAGGAATGCATGAAGTAAACGACGTAAAAACACCCCCCCTCACTAAAAAAGAAAGGAGAAAAGGGAGAGACGAACTCAATGAACCCTTTGAACTGCATTGACAGCAACACAGGGTAAAGGCAAATTTCCTCTGGGAGCCTACAGGGTGAGGAGTGGGGGGTTGGGTGGGGTTAACTGGGGTGAGGGAGTCCAAAGTCTGCTCAGAAAAGTTGGTATTCAAACAGCTCAGGAATCTCCATGTGCTCGTGAGGTTAAATGCTCATAATTATGTATTTTAGTCCAGAAAACTAACTGCCTAAAGATCAGTGCACCACTGCACTGATTTCACTTGTTGGCTCTAATAGTCAACATTCTGTAGAGTTGATTGAAGCAGGTATAATTAAGTTTGAATAGTTGTTTTAATAAAATAAAAAATCCTGTAAATTAAAAATATATATAGGCTGAGTATAATTAATAATGAATGACTTCCAGTTAGTGTTCACTACAGCAAACCACCAATCATATTGTTAAAAATGCTTCCAGAGGAAACGTTTTTTTCTTTCTACTAACATTTTCTCCTATTTAGCATTTATAAGCAGTACATGAACAGTCAATGAATAGTTTATAATACACTATAATGTAGTTGTAGGCAGATATAAGTGTTAATTAATGCTTTCTTCAACAACTATAACTCCTCCTTTAGACATCCAAATTGGATGCTGGTATATAAACAGACAATGAAAATAGTAAAATACTCTTCTAATAATATAAAATGTGTCTTTATAGGAGAAATTATAATTTTTGACAAATACTGTACATTAATAAACACGTCAAATGTTCTTATATCTGCTTAAAACTACACTGTGGTGTGTTATAAATCATTTATTAAACTGGTTATAAATGCTTGATAAGGTGTATTAAAGTCAAGTATTACTTTCTTTCTTTTTAAAAACATTTTTAAGTGAAGTAAAAATGGCCAAATCTTCATCTGGCATGCACAAGTTTGACTCTACTGACTGTGAAAATGTACTAAATACACCAGCAACAATGGTGGAAATGAGTCCAGGACTTCAGTGTTCTACCTCAGAAAAAGTCTGATTTTGTATTTTACAAATATATTCAAATGTTGTCAATAAACCAACGTAAACCAAACCTAAATACGCTCTAAATCCTACATCTGAATTTTATTTATAGGCCTAACAAAGATCCCTGAAAATGTGACAGTGAAAACTGTGAAAACTCTGACTGTGTTCTCATGACAAATAGTGATTGCACAAATTAATCTCCTTTCATTTGTATGGTACATATATTCTCATACAGGCAGTATTTTGACATTGAACTTAACAAATCTATCTAAATCAAATCCTAACAAACTTATCAAAACCTGGAGCTTAGCCTCGCCTCAGCCAAAGTTAGTCAGGATCAAGTTATAAAAATACTTTTATGATAACTTCATGCTTGATATAGGATGATTAATAGTTACGCTACAAATAACGGCTTCCTACTTTTTTGCAAAACTTTATATAAAAAGTTGCTCTTTTTGTAGTATTTTCTACAAGTAGAAAAGTTGAGAAATAAGATTGATGTGAAGTTAAAAAAGCATTTCCTGTAGCATAAAAGCATATAAAAAGTTGGTTAATATGACTTCTAGCTGGTGTTGATTACAAGACAAACAACTATGTAAACAAAAGTTGTGTTTTCAGTAAGGAAATGTTCCCTGTCCTCACTCATCTAACATGAGTTTGAGATGTTTCCCCTGCACTTCACAGATAAAAGATTATTTTTCCAGTCTTAATAAAGTGTTCAGATTGAGTTTAGATGTTTTAAAATCTCCCCTAATCTGTATTTTGGTATTTCAGTCGCTTCCTTTGACAAACAGGCACATCCAAAGCCACCCATATCTAAATTATTCCTCATCATTAGCTCGCACACATGTCAGTGAGCTGTACTACGATGATTACCACTGACTGGTCCTAATCAGAAAGGTCCTGTCAGGATATGAGTGAGTGGATAACATCTGACACTGGTATCCAACCCTGTGACCCAAACAGTAATTCTATGGCCACTGCGGAGGCCTCCTCTACAAGCATCTTCAAAAACAGGCCTTTGCGCGGGGGCTGGGATGGATTGGGGGTAGGGGGAAAGCTTGTGAATTCCGGAGGGTGGGCTCTCAGCTCTGGTGGGTGGAGATGGGCTTGTTGTTGTTTCATTCCTCCAACGTGTTTTTCCTCTTTCCTCATACCCGGGAATAACCTCTTGAGAAACCATCCCACCATAGTAGATGTGAGATAAGATGGTGAAGTCTCTCAATGAACGCACTATCTTTCAGTCTTTGTTGTTATTGATCTGCTCTGTGGCCTTGAGTAACCGCAGCTTATGGTTGGACCTGCAGAGTGTTTGTTCCATGTCGATGGACGTAACATATAAACTGAATAAGCGGTCAGATTTGTAGTGGAGTTTAAACTTGTGCAAACTTGATATTTTTATTAATTTTTCACTTTTGTAGATGAAACTTTACACGTGTTTATTGTTTGGAATGGCACATTTTTTTAAGATGTTTCTTTAAGTAATAAGTATCAACCTGCCACAAGTTAAATGAGGATAAAAAAGTTTCTTAAAAACAGGCAAAATAAAAACTCTATGAAGCTATACAACTTTTATTTATCAGTTGTTTGCCTGATGGTGATCACTGAGTAGATACTACATATCTGAATTATTAGTGAGTATTTTTAAAGAGTTACAAGAGAAAGTGACCCACGGCTGAGGATTGATTTTCTAGTGACAAGTGAGGATCATACGACTGAACACATCAGTTTTCAGGTTTGTTTTTCTGGGTTTTCCAGTCACATTCCAAAGCTGTGAGTTCAGCTCTCCTCTGGTGCCCAACTATGATACTGGAAGGTAACTGGTCCTATGTTAGCAACATGAGCTCAAAAACAACATGTCCTTGCATGGAGAGCATAGAAAAATAATCATTTACGTTTGATTTGATGTTGTTTATAAGTCATTGAGGCTCCTCAGGTGAAGGGAATGTAGGGTTTTCAGCAATATTTGATTCTATTATCTCTGTAACAAAGATGTAAGTTTATTCAGGAGGTTTTGAAGTGAGTTATACATTAACACAGTCTCTTCATGTTTTATTGATATTGTGAGTTCTATTTCCATCAGATGTAGAGAGTTAACTTTTCCTGTTTTGGGAAGAATATTTAACAGGATTTTCTGTATCAACCACAAACACACAAGTTAAAGATTAAAATACATAAATAATAATTTATGTCTGATATGTTTTTTACACACACACACAAACAATTTACTTAGACTACACTCCTTCTCCATCATTAGAAATCCAGAATCTATGAATATGCAAAACATTTTCATTTCTAAAAGTACTGCTGGATGCAGGATGTCTCCTACTTCACTGCTGAGTATTTGTGCACTGGAGGCTTCAACTTTTCACATTACAACTTGCATAAGTTGCATACCGGACCACGACTGGCTCCAAACTAGCTGTGATGTCACAAAATCATGCTTAAACTCAGATTTAAGGTGAGCTCAGACAAACTTTCCCCTTCCAGCAGAGGAATGTGAAAACAGCCTTCCAGTGTCAAACTCTGCACATACATCATTGTGCAAAGTGCAGTTGAAGTAACAATAAGGACACCGTATTTTTGAGTGGAGGGAGACTTTAATATGCATCTTTTCTACATGCAGGTACACCTAATAATAAGAATATATTTAAATTTAGCCCTACATACTTTTGTGAACATGTGCCTTCATTTATTTTACTTCTTTTTGTTTGCTTCACTCTTTTCATGTTTTTTTGTGTATTTTTCCCCTTCTGCTGCAACCATCCAATTACTCCACAGGGATCATTCAAATTTAATTCAATCCAATTTAATCTAATCTCAGAGTATAATAGCCTCATGTGGCTACACCAACCACTTATGATACAGTATTCCTCGCCTCAACAAAACACAGAACAAGCAGTAAAGTTGTAACTGTATGTTACTGGCTCAGTGTAGGCTTATACTTTTTTTTTTATATATATAATCAGACAACTCGAGGTGAAGGTGCCTGCGGACGGTTGCGAGTCCGATTCCCCTCTTCCCAGAGATCGCAGGGCAGAAATTAGCAGCGAGAAAGCATGTAATTGACAAAGTCACGTGTTTCACTACGGGAACGGGCACAGCCAGCTCGAGAGCGAATGAGAGCGAAGGAGAGAGAGAGAGAGAGAGGGAGAGAGAGAGAGAGAGAGAGAGAGAGAGAGGGAGAGGGAGAGAGAGACAGAGAGAGGGAGAGCAGTACAGAGGTGGTGTGAGTGAGGAAAGGATTGAAGGGAAGAGAGAGAGACATGACAAAAATATCAAAAGGCAGAAAGCACGCCGTACCATGCGAGCTAAATTGGTGACCGATGGGATCGAGGATGTCGGATTAATGGTGACTACCGCAGCCCGTTTTCGCAGAGGAAGCTTCTCTATTGCAACTTGGGCGCAGAGGGTCCGCGGGGAAACATGGCCGAAGGTTATTCTGCAATTATTTTCTATTTTCTGCTCTTATTTTTTTCTCCCTCCACTATCTGCTCGCTCGGGGAGGGAGGGGGGGTGGCAAGGTGCAACGTGATTATTGTTCCAAACCTTTAAAAACGACCCGAACCGCCCCTTGCTGAGCAAACCAGATCTAACCATGTTTCGCTGCATTAAGATGTATGCATTGTTAGAGCCTATATGCTATTCTGCCCACTGGTAAAGCTCGAGGAACCATGTGTACACCTGCCTTTTGGTTCCTATAGCCGACAACTCCACATTGAGAGCGGGGCTGTAGATGCACGAGAAAAAATCCTCCACAAGTTACACCGACTGAGCATGCCTGTGCACGAATCATCTGTCATGGAGTAACAAACAACTTTTTTGGGGGAATGTTGGCGTTGGTGCACACCGGATCACAGCACCATGCGCCCCTGCTCGCTTTATGAGATGTCGAAAATAGTAGTATAGGGAATTTCTACCGGCCCTGAACTTCACACAGCCTGTATTTGCAAGTGGAGGGGATTCCCCCCACGCTTCTTGAAGAAGTTTTTTTTTTTTTTTTACGCAACTGAGCCCATTAAACTTATATAAACCGGTATGCGCGCAGTGGAGTAGCCATCCTGCGGTGTATCTCCGAGTCTGTAAAATGTTCTAACTGCTTCTTGTGTGCCCGTTGTTTCAGGAGGGCCGGGTAAAGGTGGCGGAGAAGACCCCGCCAAGTCCACCGAGCAGGAGGACCGGACTCGACCTCAGATCCTGTCGGGATCGGGCTTCTGCAAATGGTTCAACGTCCGGATGGGCTTTGGATTTATCTCAATGACCAGCAGCGAAGGGAGCCCCGTCGACCCCCCTCTGGATGTTTTCGTCCACCAAGTAAGTTGTCGCAACAAAAAAAAAAAAAAACCCCAAAGAAAAAAAAAACAAAAACAAAACAAAAACAAAAAACCAACCACCGTGGAATAAACATCTGCTTTGTAGCCGACTGATGTGGTGCGCATCGGCCTCATTCGCATTTGAAAAACGTGCAAAAGCGACGAATGATTGATTACTTTTTTCTCCCCTCCCCTTTTCAAAAACAGAACAACAATTTCACTGTCTCTTCCAATCCCATCCTGATGACCGCAGGCCCCCTTTTATTTCTTCTCAGGGCACCAGTCGGTAGTTACATTGTATCATCCGGATGTTTTGCATTGGCCAACATGTTACTGTGTAATCACACGTTGCCCACGGGCTTGAAGAGAGAGAGAGAGAGAGAAAAAAAAACACGTTAAGTTTCCTCTTTGAGCCACATGCGTCCAGTTTTCCCCTCCCTTTGCTTCCCTCTTGCACTGTAAAGGGAAGGGAAGAAATGTCGTGTGCCTATGACACGGTTAGTTTCACACTTGGCCCTAATGGACAGCAGAGCTTGGTTGATATCCAGCCAGCTAACATGTCGGAAAGCAGGGTTTTTTTTTTTTTTTTAAAAAAAGAAGCCAAACTGTGCTCACTCACACGGGGTTATGTTCTGGTTAGGAAGCTGCATTTTGACTCATTTGAAACATACAACATCCTTTTTGTTTTTACTCTCACTTGTGACGTGGAGCCATGACCTGTTTTCTACCGCATGTACAGTTGATTTAGTGTGCATGCAGTTCATTTCAGAGGCCTTTTTCCCCCGACTTATTCTGCAGCAAACAAAGAGCAGTCAAAGTCCTGCCTTCCTCTTTCCTCCCCATGTTAAATCGTCCTTTTTTTACGGGCCTTTAAAGTGGCTTTAAAATACTCGGGGAGGAACGACATGAGGATGAGGAGAGGCATTTTTTCACTATTTCATTGGACACCCTCTCCTGGAGGTGTCTATATTGTGGAGTCACGGGATGTTGTGCTGAACTGGTGGGAAGGGTGGGGGGAGAACATTAGGGGTCAGATGTCAACAGGGATGTAGTTGTGAATAATAAAAAAAAGAAAAGATGGCTGAACTGATCAGTATCAGACGACCTAGGAGTGTTGAAAACATAAATTATGATTTCACAAAAGCATGAATGTAAAAAGTTGTCTGTCTGTGTAAAAACAGAAAGTGGGAGCACTGAGTTTGGCTTAAATATGATTTGATGGTTTTTCAGCCTATTTGTTGTTTACCAGTGTTGTAGTGATGAAATGAAGTATTGAATGTTGCTGCTTTGCTTTCATGTTTTGTGCTGCGTTCACCTCACCTTATTTAGTTTTTATATATTTTAAATCACCCTTCATTTACAGAGTTTGTTCATTATTAAATGTGTTATTAATCTTGACAGAGATAAAGTTAATTTTTTGATATACTGACAATAAACAATTATTTCAGTTCAGGTGTTACTTATAAAATCATTTTAATTCTGCACTGAACTACTGTAGGTGATAAAACTTTCACATTTTGAGTGAATTATGTTTAAACAATATTAGAGCGGCAACGATTAGTTGGTTATTTTATGATAATTTTTGATAATCAGTTTATCGTTTTGAATCATTTTTTTAAAGACAAAAATGCCCAAATTCTCTGGTTTCAGCTTCTTAAATGTGAATATTTTCTGGTTTCTTTTGTCTTCTGTGACAGTGAACTGAATATTTTTGGGTTGTGGATTGTTGGTTGCAACTAAACAAAACATTTTGGGTTGCATCTCGGGCTTTATGAAGCGGTGATCAACGTTTTTCTCAATTTTCTGACATTTTATAGACCGAACAACTAATCGATTAATGGAGAAAACAACCAACAGATGAATCAATAATGAAATAATTGTTGCAGCTCTAAACAACATGTTGACCTTTCCTCCATCTGTCTCTATACTCACAGCATGGATGTACATTATGTATACATTAGATAATGCACATTATTTTTATTCTTCTATCTTTATATGTGTGTGGAGACAGTTTTTGCTAGTGCTGCTGTGAATATTTGAAAATGTGGAGAAGCTCAGGAAAGTGCATATTGCAGCATTGCGTTATCAGTTTTTGATTGATACTCTCATATTGTGGCTTCAATCGACCGAATGCGCTGCATGGTACATACTCCAGGCTCCTGATTTCCCTGCTGGCCAGATATGTTTAGAAGTGGATCAGCTCAGCTAGAGGAAAAGTCTAGTCTGGGAAACAGCAGAAAGAGCTGAGCAGAAGTCAAATAAACACTTTCTGTCTCAGCATTTTGTAAGTAAAGGACAGGACAGACTGGTGGCTTATCTGTGGGAAGATTTTATTAAGTCCATGATGTGGTTTGAAAGTCTCTGTCTATATATTTCGGTTATAACACAGTGTAGTGTTGAAAATATCATTGCCATTAATAACTGTCACTCTCTGCATGGTGGATAATGATGGATAATGATTTTCTGAAATTATACAGAGCTAGTCACATTTGTACTTGTTTAAAATATACACATTAAAATAAAAATAACCTTATAGACAGTTGACTAGCATACAGTGAATCATATGATTATACTTATGCATTCCCCCCCCCCCAGTGTTTCCAGCTATGTTTTTACAATAATGCAAGTGTCATTTAGCATAAAGAGCAGACAGTGTGCATTCATAAAGCACGTTGTCATATCGAATGCAAAACTCCCCATTCATTTGCAACTATTTGCCTTCATCTTACACTCTTATTAAATCAGTCGCTCATTTTCTGCGATTGCTTCTTCCATTCTGTCTCTGCTGGCAGCCTGAAGCCATTTATGAGATACTGATGCTGCTTCTAGGTGTTTATGAGGTGTTCAGCGTCAAATTATAAGTTTGGTTGGTTATCATAGCTGTATGTGGGCACGATATTTGAAATGTGTATTTTGAAGGGCTGCAAGTAACAGTTATGTCCATTATCGATTAAACTGTTGATTATTTTCTCGATTAATAAACTAATCATTTGGTCTATAAAATGTCAGAAAATGGTGAAAAATGTCCATCACTGTTTCCCAAAGCTCAAGGTGACATCCTTAAATGTCTGCTTTTATCCAACAGTCCACAACCCAAAGATATTCAGTTTACTGTCATAGAGGACTAAATAAATCATAAAATAGTCACATTTGAGAAGCTGGAATCTGGACAATTTTTTCCTAAAAAATGACTCAAAACGATGAAACAATTATCAAAATAATTGGCAGTTAATTTTCAGTTGATGGACTCATCGATAAATTGACTCATTGCAGCTCTAATTGTTTGTAATGAGTCTGAAAGTAAGAATATTTCTCTTTGGATACAAATATTCCAATCAATGAGACGCCAACAAATACACCTGCATAAAGAGCAGGATTTTACTGTTGAGAGAAAGTGTTTGGCTTGACACAAAGGTCGTGCAATATTTTCAGCATTTATGATACAAGAAAAAAAAAAACACACAGTATAAAGGTTGCAAATTTATTTCTGCACACTGACCCTAAATGCACGATAAAGAGAGAGAGGCAGAGGTAAGAATGATGGGGAGGGGAAGAGGGAGCATGAGGACAGGAGAAGCCTGGAGAGAGAGAGGTGGGGGGGGGGGGGGGAGAGAGGAGGAGTTTTCCTAGGGGAGGGAAAGAGGAGGGATGTGGGAAAAATAAGTGTGGGGTGGGGGTGGCGGAGGGTTGCGGGAGGGGGGTGGGGAGGGGGGGGGGGGGTAGGGGGGAGGGGGTGGTGGTGTTGGAGGGCGGGTTAGCCAGTGGTAGTCGAGGAGGAAAACATGAGCGAGAGGTTGGAAAAAGACGAGTGAGTGGAGGAGCAGGAGGTAAGAGAGGGAGGGTGAGAGTGTGTGTGAGTCAGCCAGAGGGTCCCCGCCCGACCACGAGTTCTCTTCCTGGGAGGCCTCTTCATCAGGGCTCCTATCTGATCACTTCCTTTTGGAAGGTGTGTGTGTGTGTGTGTGTGAGAGAGAGAGAGAGTGAGAGCGTAATTAAGCTTCTTCACCTTCTGTGCCTCTTACTGATTCTACACACAGACAATTTCATTATCTCTGTTTGTCAACCCCATTTTCTACCTGTGTTTCTCTGTGTGTAAATGTGTGTGTGTGTGTGTGTGTGTGTGTGAGTTCCTGCTGGGACACGGGGGGTGCTCTCTCCTCGTGCATTCTTTAAAAAGAGGAATTTCTTTAAAGACAAAAAGGCAGGAGGGTTGGGTGGGGTGAAGGGGTGTGTGGTGGTGAGGTGGGGGGCTGCTTGCCCTTTGTCAGTAATCAGTTTGAAATGTTGAACAGTTTGCTGCTGCTGCTATTCTCCTGAAACCTCCAGAGTGTGTGTTCAATTTATGGAGCCCATGTGTGTGTGTGTGTGTGTGTGTGTTTCTTACTTTACGCTCAGGTTGTTGATGTCTACATGTGAACCGTTTGTAAGATGTTTTAGGTTTTGAGTGTGTGTGTGTGTGTGTGTGTGTGTGTGTGTGTGTGTGTGTGTGTGTGTGTGCACGCACGCGCTAGAGAGCGTGTGTTTTGTGTAGCGAGGTTAAAGTGGGCCCCTAGTGAGATTAACCTCTGGTCCGTGTCACCGTTTGGCATGCAGGCCCCACCCATCTCTGCCTCCAGATAGCCAGTATCAGGCTTTGTCTCTCCTGCAGCCACACTATCCCCCCTCCCGCCCCCCCCCACCACCACCCACCCCCCCTCCTCCTCCACCCTCAACCCTCCACAACCCTCCACACCCCTCCACCAACCCACCCTTCTCTTCTGCACATCAAAAAACGCAAAAGAAGAAGAAAGAGTAGTCATGTGACTTCCTTTTGAGGAGCTGGCCACATACAGCGGAGATGATTGGTAATTGGAAAGGTGGTGGAGTAGAAAGCAGAGCAGGGCTAATAACAAGTTGCAATTCACCTGAAATACAAAAAAGAGAGTCCAGTGCTTTGCTGCTGATATTTCATTTAATTTAATGAAATGTTAAAAGATGGAAACATGCAAAAATAATACATGAATCAAAGCTAATGCAAACATATTCAGTAAGTATGTCTTTGAAAGAGGTTTTGTTACTTAGCAGAATAGACACATTTTTTGATCTTGCATCTTTAACAGACATGTATGGTTACAAATGTAACAGTGCAGCAAATAGTGACTATTTCATTATCTGCATATTAATGTCTTGATTAATCATTTGGTCTATAAAATGTCAGATAATGGTTAAAAATGCTCCTTGTTAAAGCCCAAGATGATTTTCAAATTGCTCTTTTTAATGTGACCAACAGTTTTCAACCTAAATATATTCAGTAAAGAAAATCAAAATCAAATTCTCACATTTTTGCAGCTGGAACCAGCAAATGTTTGACATGTTTTGCTTGAAAAATCTTAAAACTTACTAATTGTTTCAGCTCTAAAAGATAAAGAAAAACACTAAAATTGAAATAGAATATGTAGATAAATAGGAAATGGAAAAGCACATGTAAAAAAATATGTTAAGAGTTTACTTTTAGAGAGATTCTTTTGGTCTCAAGCAGTGTTTGAAATACATCAGTAATGTTTGAAACTGAGATCATCCGCAGTCAAATTCTGTTTGAAAGGGCAGAGAAAGAGGGAAATAAACTTTTCTTAAAAGAAGATCACAGTTGCCACTAAATATAGGACTCAGATAATGAGAAGATAATGTGTAAAGATTAGCAATGAAAATGTCCAAAGCAATTTTTTTCTAATAGCAATGTCATAAGCAAGCAATTCAGCTAATAACCATAATCTCACTTCTGTCATGTTCGACATATTATGAGTATCATTTACTAAGATGGTTGAGTTTAGAGCCAAAAGAGAAAAACAGAAGCTGCTGGATCTGGTCTTTGCAAATGTAATCAACTGGAACAAAATCAATTAGATAATTATTTTAATTTAAACCATGTGTAATTATAATATTTCTTATACAGCTTCAAGTAAGACAAAGGCAGTTAATAATATGAAAAGATGTGTGACAATGCTATTTTTGTGAAACTATGGCATAGTATCAAAAAATGTAACAAATTTTTAAAAAAATTAGTAACAACCTTTTTTATTTCGCAACCAGTCTATATATATATGTATATATATATGTATATATGTATATATGTGTATATATACATATATATACATACATACATACATACATATATATATATATATATATATATATATATATATATATATATATATATATATATATATATATATATATATATGTCCATTATTAGCCATTAGTGGATGTGGTGTTAATACTAAACTAAATCTAACTAAATCATTTTTGTAAAAAAAGAAGTTATGCTTTGTGACGCTGTTTTGAATGGGTGCTGTTATTAGCAGGCTGTGTGTTTTATCACCACTCACCTCAGCGAGGTTCATTTCCCCTCTCATGCTGATAAATGTAGCAAGATGATCTAGTGCTTCCTCCCTCAGATCAAATATTTGCCCCACTCATAATCGCGGGTGTTGCATGTTGTTAATTTGAGGCAGGGGAAACATGAAGGCTTTTAAGTGTTTGATGGGGGTTGGGAAGGGTTCAAGGGTCAGGGCCACTAATGACAACGTGTTGAGGAAGGCTGGGGTGTCAGCGTCATAAGGCCGGCTCTGTTGGTGGTTTTCGCCCAGCGTGTTTGCGTGTGCGTGTGTGTGTTTTTTTTTCTTTTCTTCCCTCCTTCATCTAGCTTTCTTGCTCTTTCTCTCTCCTCTTTCTTCTTTGGTTTATATGCATCCTGTTGGGTTATGTCCATCTGAGCTGATCTGGCCCAGCTTTGACCACTTAGCATTTCCTGTGTGTAAAAAGCTACTTAATGGCACCACGCCACATGGTGACCGCCATCTCCCTTCACGCTCACCCCTACACACACACACACACACACCCCCTTCCTCTTCATACGAACACAAAAACAACGCATGACTCCGCGTGGGCCACCTCTGATTTAAAGCATCCCGTAATTAGCCATTCCATAGCTGGTGGTCGCCACGGAGAGAGAGGCTGGAAGGTGGAGGGAGGATGGTGTGGGTCTCCTCTCTGCTTCCCCATCCCCTCACGTTACAGCTTCCTGTATTGATTGCTGGGCCTGGTGATGACGAGGGCCCCGGCTGATGAAAAGGAGGGCTATTTCTATCCAGGATGCTAGAGTCCGTATTGATCGCTGGCTCCTTCCTACACACACGCATGCACACGCAGTTACACACATGCTGAGCTATATGAAGATATTTATTACATATAAGAAGCTCATAAGCATAATAGCCGGTTTAAAATACGTTGGTATCCATTTTTTTAGGATGACAGTAGCTGCCGGTGGCTCTCAGTTAAAGTGTAGAGTGCTGGTGTGGTCCTCCAGTCAGGCAGGGGGTGGTGCTGCGATGGTTATACCACTGACCCCCGGATTTCTGCTGCTGACCTGTGGGGCTCCTGATCAAATGGGGGTTTTGTTCCTGGGCTCCCCCCAAGTCCAGCCACTGATCAGGAGTTGCTCCTCCATTGGAGCTGAACAGAATGCGCTGGAGGCATTTCCATGAAACCTCCCCCCTCCTCCAAACACCCTCCCTGCTCCACCACCACCACCACCACCTCCCACCTCCCTCCCCACACACCCCCCTGCTCCAGGCCACTCCTCCATTTTGTGCTCTCCCTCTCTCTCTTTCTCTCTGACGTTCTCTCGTTCCCTCTCCCCGGCCGTGCCCTTTCCTGACCTCTGTGCGTAAACTGAAACGGGTCAGGACACCCGCCAGGTCACTTGAGAGGAGGGGACTCGGGTTACAGGTTCTGATTTGTGAAGTTTTTTTTTTTTTTTTTTTTTCACACACACACACTGACACATGCATGCACCAGCACAGAGGCACACACACACACACATACACACACACATGTACATCCACATGCTGTGTTTTATTACGTAATTGTGGAGAGACTGAGCTGTTGCTTCAGAAACTGAAATGAAACTCATCTGAGACAGGAGGGCACGAGTGTGTGATAGCAAAAAAAAATTACACACCACATTCTATATGGAGGAGACGTGTATTTGTGTGTGTGTGTGTGTGTGTGTTTTCCTGCATTTCTGCAGAACAAAAGGGGTTGTGTGGTTTCCTCACTGGTGCATTGTGGGCATTGAGGGGGTTGGATAGGGGGGGGGGGGGGGGGGGGTAGGGTGCTGAGACAAACCACTCAACTTTGACCTGGAGAGACGAGCTGCCTGTGCACTGCAGACAGGAGAGGAACAGGAAGGGCTCATGTGCCACACAGTCTCGAGACCAGTCGATGATTATTCATCATTATTCAGAATACACTCTGTTTTGTGGGGGATGGGCTCATTTTTATTTTCTTTCTACTGATTTCTGCTGCAGGAATGCCTTTCAGTCATTTGGATGGTCTAGTGATGGTAATCGTAATTGGTATTTAATTTGAATGAGCAGGGTTGAAGTTGCCTCAGGCTCCTTGGTTGGTTATTTTGAAGAAATAGAAAGCCAGGTCAGGCATATGCACGTCCTGGCAGTTTTGATAGATGCATTAAAAAAACGATCGAGTGTTGAATCTTGTAATTTGTCATTATTGGAGCACAGGCGCAGGAGATTGATCCAAATCAGTTACATAAAGTCCCACGCTCCGTTTGTGACTCACCTCGTCGTCCCCCCTTCTTACATCTGTTGTGCAGAATCTTTGCTTTCACTCAGTTCTATTCCCTGAGCCTCGTCCTTTCCTCAAAGCCATATTCGATACCTGATTACCCAAAATGTACCAGTCCTCCATCAGCAATCGACAAGCAGCGAGTTGGCCTTGGCTGTAACCCTCACTAGCAGAGAGGGAGAGAATCAGAAAGCACATCTGAGAGAGAACAGAATGAATTCATGTTTGGCAAATTACTTGGACTAAATATCTCAATATGTGTGTTTTTGCTTTACTCATAAAATATGTAGAATGTGTAAATAAGGAGGAAGAGTAGCTTCAGAGAAGGTCTGATATTAAAGCACAAGGGAAAGTTGTTCTATATTAGGTTTTTTGGTGAATAAATGTAATTTATTTCACTTTTAAAATTAAGTCTGTTTTCAGCAAAATGTGCTCCTTTTGACTGTATTATTTGATCTTGTGATATCTCTGGAATAACTATTCTATTCTACTGTTGTAGGAAATAAATATCCAAACATATTCCAATTTTACACATTACTTTAAAATTAATTAAAATAAGTCTATCAGTGAATACTGTATATTTCATTCTTAGCTACAAAATCCAAAATAACATGTGAGCAACGAGAATATATTATATTAAGATCTTTTAAACTTATTGTGGACATTTTTTAATGGAAAGTTTTTATCTTTTTAGTTTGGCTGTCATACAAAAACTTTTAGGTATAAAGTCAAAGTATAAAGTGAAATTAAAAACAGTCTAAAATGTTTAAAATTGTCAAAAAGAACTTTTCTGAAATTGTATCGTAGGAAATGATAAAAACAAAACGAAAACCGGTTTATTTAACACAAACTTATGTTTTTTGTATTCACAAAAGATTTTTTGTGTCAGAAAGGTCTCGGCCTATTCTACATTTTTACGTTCTAAATATGAATAAAACAAATATATCTATAAATAAAATAAATTGATAACCAAGTGAGTGTTGAAGCACCTCGTTCAGTATTGTGGTATTCTCAATTGAATTTTAAAATGTGAACTAATGGAGGAAAGTAGTTATTTTATTTTACACTGTAAATTCTTGTATCGGTTTTTTATCACAAATTACACTTTAAAAACTGCATCAAACAAAGTTTAAAACCTCACACATAATCTGAGACTTCTTCACATATTTTTACTGAAACATATAAGAAATCATAAACTACTTTTAATGTATTCAAATGTGTTCAAACTCTATTCTTAGTTTGTAATTAATCCACACGTCTCTTGTCACTTTTCTCTCCCTCCTCTTCTTGTAGTTTTATATATTCTCTCTTCTCTTTTTTTTTCTTTCTCCTACACATTCATTTATATCTACAAATAGATCAGCTAAACAGCATCCTTTGCTTCCTGTAACTGCAGCAGTTGTTGACACGGATGTTATAGAAAAAGGCTGCTGAGCACATTTTCTCTCCTTCCTCTATAGTTTCACATTTGATTCCCTCCCATCATTCGTTCCTTTCTCCTCCTCTGTCTCCTACAGATCTGTCTTTACAGCATGCACTGCATTTACAGATAGCCTGTGTGTTATTTATAGGCCTCGATGTATAGTAGGTAGTAGGCTCTGCACACTGCATGCTCATGTGGGTGTGTGTGTGTTTACCTATGCCGAGTTCTGCGGGGCTCGCTGCGATTCATGAAGGTCACAGATACAGCCTATCAGCTGTCTGCTCTGCGTGATCAACAAGACATAAATCATTGTCCAGTGGTTATGTAGTAACGACATCAATAATTCTGATCATGTAGATAAGATGGATGGAGGATGTGCTGAGAGAGAATGATTGCATGGGTGCGACATGCTCCCCCCCCCCCCCCCTCACATACACACACAGAACGAATAGGAAGTGGTGCCTCTGCAAAAAGTAGATAAAGGGAGTACAGCATGGATGCTCTGTGTGAGATAAGTCCCTCTGTGCACAGACTGTCACGGCAGTTGGTGCAAATCACATACAGTCAATCCACCATGTTTGAAATGATGTCTTGATGTGCTACTGGACGTTGTGTTTGCCGCATGCAGCAGTGTGTGCAGGCCCCCCCTCAGTAAACTTCCCACTGATAATAAGGGTTGATTTTTCTCTAACAGTCATATTGGAGATGAAAAGTGTTGATTGGAAAGCTGTTTGTTCACTCACAGACACAATAATGCTCTTGGGCAACTGTTCAATATTTAAGTGTTAAATCTACTCTGATGGGTGTGGACTTACATAACATTAATGCTAAGCTTTCTGCTGTGCGGACAAAAAGTAGAAGTGAGAGTTTAAATTGAGTCTTTGAAAGATTACCTTAATTGCTCAAGACAGACAGTCTCTTACCTTTCACTTGCCTGGTGAAGCCTGTCATTTATGCACACACAGTCTTTATCTATTTACTGCGCTGTAGAACAGGTGAAGATAAAGCACAACTCCATAGTTGTGTTGTTTAAAGCGTTTAAAAATGACACATTGGAGATATTTGAATTGCTTTCAGTTGGATCCCAATGATTCAACATAATTCAAGGACATTTGGATGCCTAAAATAATTTAAATGACTTGGATATGAATTGTCTTACTGCTGTGTTACACTGAATTGTGCTCTTATAAAAGTCACACATACATACCCCATCAGAATTCTTGTTATATAGATTGTATCTTCTCATCAATCAAATGAAATTAGTTATAATGAGAGCAAATTCAAGTAACACTGGCGTTAACTTAAATCTTTTTTTTCACCTGACATTATGTATAGATCCATGTGTGTTGTGCGCATTAAGCATCTTCCACTGTTAAATGGATTATTGCTTTTTTTTTTTCTCCCAACAGAGCAAACTGGTGATGGAGGGCTTCCGCAGCTTAAAGGAGGGTGAGCAGGTGGAGTTCACCTATAAGAAGTCCTCTAAGGGCCTGGAGTCCCTGCGGGTGACCGGACCTGGTGGGGGACCCTGTGCAGGCAGCGAGAGGAGACCAAAAGGGAAGGTCCCACTCCAGAAACGCAAACCAAAGGGAGACCGGTAAATACACTGAAATCGAGATAGATGAGAATTTTAAAAAAGGATTATTTTGTGTTCTTTGTGTTTGCAGGAATGTAATAATTCATGCATATGTCATTAGTCCAGGTTTCATTTAACAAAACCTGAATGTGTGTGGGTGTTGGTGGCTTGCATCCAGAAAGCAGCTCTGCACTATAGTAGAAGCAGACATATGTTATATGGTCATCTCGCCGCAGTGGTGGGCTGAAATTATAGATTAAATCTATTCAATCTGCCCGAGTACATGCCTGTTGCTATGGTTATTGTGAACCATACTAAGGAACTGAATAGGGCACTTTGCCTGCCATTGCCGCTATTTTAAATCAATTTGCCAGCTTTTACATTAGAAACGGCATTAGCGCAGGGATGTATTGGGCTTATATGCATTTCAATGCGGCTGTAGCTCAATCAATTGTTTTGTCCTCAGTAAAATCCTGAAGGGTGCTTTGCTAAAAAATCTGTCAGAGGGAGCCATATGGAGCTCCTTGAAAACGCCTGGTGGTTTAAGCAGAGGAGGTTGCATTCCCTCTCCTCCTGCTGACAAAGATTGCCTTCATTTGATGTATAGCGAACCCTGCGAGGCTGAGCCGAGTGTATACGGTATCTGTTGTAGGAAGGCATCATGTCGCAATCAGAATCAGGTTTTTTGCCAAGTAGGTTTGCACAAACGAGGAATTTGCTTTGGCGTCGTGGTGCATAACAGTCAAAAATATACACAATATCCGCATGACTACAAGGTTGCATTTACATTAGCGTGTAGCTCCACCACTCTTTATGTTGCTTCCTCCTTCACAAACAAGCTGCATCACAGCTTCCTTAGTAGAACAACCTGCTGCCATCCAGTTTTTTTCCGGTATGAAAAGAAAAGCTTTTCTAAGAAAGGAGGAAACTGTATCTGTGTGAGGAAGCTCCCTGATAGTTTTACACAGCTGAATAATTCAGTTTATTTGGGATAATTGATCCAGTTTTAGGTCAAGTGTCTCTACCTTCTACTAAGGTGGTAGCAAGTTGGCAGTATTGGATTCAGAGATGGCAGGTAGATCTCTGTGAGAGCTCAGTGTGAGCAGCCCCTGTGGCAGTTACGCTGCTCTGACCCCTGTTGGTTACTCTGCTATGCAACCAGCGATTGTTCAGTCTATCCTTTACATTCTCTCATCACATCTCTCTGAAGGTGTTCGCTGTAAGAAGATAATTCAGCTGTTATGGAAATTATAACTACAGACATTAATTATGAAGGCAGTGCACTAAGGAGCAGATGAGCCAGGTCTCCATCACTGGCTGTTGAAGACTGTTTGAAGAAATATGATTTATTTCTCTAGCGCTCACCTGTCACCATTTTGTTGCCAAAAACACTGCTTTCTAAAAGACAAAGCAAATTATTCTAAAACAAAGTTAAAAGTGATTGACACGCCAACTTCTTTGGCACTGCTGAAGAGCACAAGTGCCTAAGAATAGTCCTTTTGTTGATGATTCTTGATCACACATTAAATTCTTGTTGCTAAGAAGAATTTAATTGCATTTATGACTCTGAATAGTTTTCTGTAAATGTTGAAATCTCCATATTTTAAAACCTTTGAATCAGTTTAGCTGAGATTAAACCATTGAACCAACGCATGATGTAAAACATACAAAGAAGTTAGGAGGAATTGAATTTAGAAATTGTGAATGAATTTCTACTGTAACAAACAGGTCAAATATACCTTAAAGTCTACAGTAGACTTATGTAACACCATTTTTTCAATAGATATTGTTATATGGTTATGACTCTTTTGAAAAGCAGCATAAATTCATTAAAATTACACCATTGAAATGTTTTTAATATATGATATGTATCTACTTTTAGTTCTATGAACTTGCTAATAGCATAGTACTGTAAAATCTGCCTTCAATACATTTAATAGATTTTATCCAGGTAACACTGTAAGAAAAGCATAAAAAAATGTTCATGATTCATAAGAAACATGAACCTGGGTCCAGTGTATTTCTCTGTTTAATTCAATCCCCAAGGATGTTCTTTTCAATTGTATGAGAATGTGGAGATAATTCAGCTCCTGTTGCTGAGAACTGAAACAGACTCTCTGCTCAGCTTTCCTTAGAAAAGCCTGTGATTTGTCTTCTTAGTGACAGCATTGACATTTGACAGATAAGCAGTTCACTGCGGTCATTCTTTTGTGTTACCCTTCTGTCAGATCGATCTCATTTTAGAATAACAGTTACCTAAGTGGTGAACCATCATTTCATGATAACGTGATACCGCCGCTGTTGAACCGTGTCTTGTCAAAAAAGTTGTCAAGCCACATCCTTCAATTACATGCAGCATGTGATGCTGCAATGTCTTATACTGTGATGTGTCACCTGTTCTAAACTGAGGTGTGTTAAGCATTGCACAGCAGACCAACAATGAAATTAGACACTGAACCCTGAACTTGTTCAGGACAGTGAGCATCAAATAAAATAGAGGAAAATGTCCACATGTTTGGATATTGTGCCAGAAGAGTTGGTGGCATCCTGGCAGGCAGAAATTTTGGGTTCCTTTGCCTTCACTTTTTTCATTATTACTCTTTCAGCACCCTTCTTGATTCTTCTCAAATGTAATAACATAATTCAGGTTGCACAGACTGACACTCATGTTTGATCCAGAGCAATATCGTGTGTCATACTCCCATCTAGTGGTGAGTCCTAGTTAGAGCAGCTCTGCAGTGGTTGGAATACACAATGTGGTCTTTTTTTCTTAATAGAGTTATGTATCGTATTCAATGAATATAGCAGGTAAATTGTAAAACTAAAAACTGTCTTCAAACTTTTAAAGTATGTCCTTTGGTGCATGAAGCAAAGGAGTAATGTGAAAGGAGTAAATTTGATTTTGGATATTTCTCTCATCATCTAATGTATTCTCTGTTTCGTTCAATGTCTCCTCCATCTTCTGCAGCTGTTATAACTGTGGAGGTCTGGATCACCATGCCAAGGAGTGTGGCCTGCCCCCCCAGCCAAAGAAATGCCACTACTGCCAGAGCATCACGCACATGGTGGCTCAGTGTCCCCACAAGGCGCTGGCGCCTGCCACAGGCTCTCAGGACCAACATGCGTCTACCTCGGCCTCCAGCCCAGGGACCGGGCCCTACCTCTGTCCCCCAGAGGAGGAGGAGCGCTCTAGCTCATCTCCCCTGGAAGGCTCCTCCTCCTCCCCCGAGGAGCCCCACACACACCGCGGCCCCCGTACCCAGAGGTGGAGGAAATCCTGAAACAGCCCATAGAGGTGAAGCTTTCACCGCTAACCCCTGACCCTCATGTCTCCCCTCAATCAAGGATTCCTGAAGCCCCCCCCCCCTCATCTACCTCACACCTGTGAAAAAAATGGGAGGTCTTAATTTCTTTACTTTTATTTTATTTGTTTTTTTTTTTTTTTTTGTCTAACCAGCGCAGCTATGGCAACGATCAATGGGGTACGGACGTGCGTGAATGTGTGTGACTGACTTGCAGTCATCTGGTGCAGCTATGGCAGCCACAGCAGGAATGGTGACTGCAGGGAATGACTGTTTTTCTTGTTTCAAATCAGTGCAGCTCAAGAGTGAAACAACATGGTATGAATCTTGGCTTGATTTTTTTTTTTCTTCCTTCTGTTTTTTTTTCCCCCTGGACCTAAGTGTTGGCCGTTTTGAATGCTTTTTTTTCCTTACAGATGTTGTCGCCACAAATGTATCTCCTGTAGGCCTAATCATTCCAAAAAAAATCATGATGCATCCTTTTAGCACACACAGTAGCTCATTTTAAGAAGGATTAGACAAAGACTTTTAAAAGCTCAACACCCTCTAAGCGATAATCCAGACCCGTAAGGATTGTCAGCTCGGCTTCTAAAGATCTGTAGGGAAACTATTGATTCCCTCTGGAATCCATAAAGCCAGACGACGAGCTGCTAAATACATTCTCTATTATCTTGAAACACTCAAGTCCACTACATACCTCTCTCATACGTGAAATAGACCGGACCAAGTGATTGTCGCTTCAGAGAGCGAGCATGTGTGTTTGTGCATGCACGTGCAAGACTGAGAGAGAGAAAGAAAGTGTGTGTTTGTATGTGTGTGTGTTGCACACGCTCGGAAAGAAAGCAAAAGACTGGAGCACCTCTCCTTCGGGGGTGCGAGTCAACACTATTACCCTCTCAGTTTCCTATTATCATAGATAGACACGCCTTAGATAACACATCGTATTATCCAGCTAGGTCATAGTTTAGATCCAAGGTAATGAGTCGTTACTTCAGTGGACTATTAGCATTAGAGACTTCCACTTTTGGTGGTTGCATAATTAGTTGAAAATAACATTACAGTTTATAAATCATAGTATAAGTCATTAATATATATGTAAAGTCACAAGATATAATTGAAATTCTATTAACTTTAAGTAATGCATATATAAGGAATTAGCTCTGACATAGGTGAATAGCCCTGTATATAGCATGGGATACTTGTGTGAAAAAGAAAATTATAGCTCTCTCTCTATTTAACTGTTCATCCATGACAAATCAAACTGATTTTGTCATTTTCCTCCACACCTTCTTCTTTATTCACTAATTCAAACAGTCAGCCGTCACCTCTGACACAGCACAAAGAGTCACCTTTTTTTTTTTTTTTTTAATTATAGGTGTAGTATCAGACCATTACAGTGTCATCACAGCTGCTCTACTTAATACCTCACCAATTCTTCCTCTTGGAAATGAATGTCGCAGAACATCAAGCTGTTTGCTCTCCCAGCTGTGTTACAGTAAGATCCGACCACCTGTTCCTCTTCCATCTGTGCCTACCATTTGTTAGTTAGCACCAGCCAGGTAACGCTCACTCCTCTTTGGGAATGAGACGCCGTCACTGCTGCTGCTGCTGCTTCAGACTCACTGAAGAGAGAGAGAGAGAGAGAGAAAGAGAGAGAGAGAGAGAGGGAGAGAGAGAGAGAGAGAGAAAGAGTGCTGCTTTTGGTATAACTTGAATCCCAAGCATGGCTTTAGTGGCACTTATTTGTGACCTAACAACTCTTCTCTGACCATATTGAATGTGAAAAGAGCTTATCTGAAGTTGACTCCTCACAAAGTTCACGTCGGGTCGCTTTGGAGTTGTATCTTAATGTTCTGACAAATCAAATAACTTTGTATGTTGATATCAAACTAGCTCGTGTGTTTTTAAAGCTCTAAAGTAGACAACCAACTTTTTTTGGTATATTTCTATACCGAAGAGTTTGGCTTTATTTTTTTGAAGGCATTTAAAAGTTTGCTGAAGTGCTTGCTTTCATAGTAAGAGGGACTTATTGCTGAAAGCGCAACACTGCGGTTGTTTTTTTATGTACAGCTTTTTGAATGTGTGCGTGCGTTAAAAATCAAATCTCAACAATGCAGCATGACAGAGTACAAAAAAGAAGAAAAAAAAAAGAAAAAAAAAAAAGTGAATGACCAAACCACACAAGGAGCACAGCCCATGCTCAAATCTCTATGGAAACAACATCTTTTTGTATGATGTATTTTTACATTTTTACACACAATTCCTCTCAGGATGATGAACTGTTCTCAGGGAATTAACCAAAAAAGTGTATTTTATTCTTTTGGGAATCATCCACTGACTGACTGAACAAACTCTGTTAAGCAATGGTGAAGAGACATACAGTATGTAACCGATTCATGTACTGATATTAGCAACTACCTCTTGAGTTATACATAGTTGTGCATTTCTTTTTGTTTTGTATATTTTTTGATGAGCTTGTATGATTAACTGTAGGTCTCTGTTGTACTGAGGTGTTGTGTGAGAAGTTCCCTAGTGTTGCCACAGACTTCCTGGTCTTCCTTCCCAGATTTGATGAGTTACTTTTTTTTCCTTTTTACTGCAAAAATTCTCTTTTTTTGTTTACAGCAAAAGCCTACCTCATATGCGCTGTTCCTCCACAAACTCCTTACCTCCTCCCAGGCCCCCTCTACCTCCTCCATGCAGTTGTTTGTTGATTCAATTGCCACTCGTCGTCGCACTAGAGTCACATGGCATTTTCAACGAATCAGCCCTGAAACGGCTCGTCACTCGTGACTCCAAATATATCTTACAATCAAAGCCCTTTTCAAGGTTTTTACGCAGGTTTTTTTCAGAACGGGCGTATTTGTCTCACACATCCAGGGTGAATTTTTTTTTTTGCCAGCTCTGTGTTTGTCAGTATACACTCACCACGTAGCTGCAGACAGCCAGTGAGTTTACCTCAGTTTGTTGGGCAAGCTAATATAGACATGTTAAATATGAAATATTTTACATTTCCGTGTGAACACATTTTGAACAGACATGGAATGTTGTTTTTAGTTTGTAAGTATTTTATCATAACCATTTTTGTAACCACTTGATATGATGGGCTTATGGTGGAAAAAAAATAGGATTGTACTTCGCACAAGGAGTGCCTATCTCTCTGTTTTGTTTGTCTGACCCTATTACCAAATAGATATTTTCCTCTTTTTGGGCTCCATGTTAACGGCCTTTGTCAGCCATTTTTACAGCCTCAGATAATCAAAAGTCGTGTGGTTTGGAGATGATGTCCCTTTTGTTGCAGACTGCATTTGCAGTTTAGAGTGGCATTGTGATCAGTTAACATGAAATCAGTAGATTTTGTACTAATGGTGACATTGAATAGACGTCATTTAATTTTTTTTTATGAAGATGAATATTGTTATCAGTACCTTTTTTTTAAAAAAAAAAAAACTAAAACTAACTCATGAGATTAAAGATTGATTTTGCATATGACCACAGTGTTACAGTTCACACTCAGCTGAGAGAATTACTACGTTGCAGTGGGCCTACATGTGGAACTGAATGCTTGTTTATGCCAGTTATGAACAAAATAAACGATCACGGTAAAATATAGTGATATTATTGTTTATTAGTAGCTTTATATTTTCTTCCAATCAATGTAACTACTGATTGATCTCTTGTTTATTGTCCTGTTCAGTATTCGACAGAGCCAAGAAACCCTCACGTACAGCACAAGTGACTGTAAAAGAGAGAGGGAGTAATAATCAAATGGTTATTGTAGGATTTACAAATTATAGGATGGTATAGTTAAGTAAGTTAGTTTCTCACTTGTCATGAGTTTTAAATCATGCAAACATGAGACAACAGAAGCAATCATGAAAAATGCTGAATAAGGTTTTAAGACCAAGACCTGAACATTTGTGATCCTGAATGTACCAGTTGTATCTCAGCAGAAGGCTCAGGCCTAGAAAAGGGAACATGATATTCTCAGATGCAATGTGTTGCCACAGAATACACCAAGAAATAAAGAAAGATCTACACTGTGGCTCCTTCATTAGAAATTTAAACCAATCTGAGAATTGACACTGGTGCATTTCTGCCCCACAGTGGCGGTAAAGGAGAAATGAAATATCTAAAGAGGGATTTACCTGCCATGTGGCATTATGCATTGTTCAAAGGCTTTGTAGAGAAGATTGTATCATGTCACATGACCTCATGATTGTGATATTTATGGAGAAACCAGGATAAATCAGAATAACCTGTTGTTTTAATCTTTTTATTTCATAAAATATGGACTTGTGTAGAGCTGTATTGAAAGGATAATTCATGCTTTTGGTCTCTTTTACCTCACTTTAAGAGAAGAACCTGAAACTGCATTTGCATGGTTTAGCTCTGTGGAAACTTTTATACAACTATACTTAAAATTGGGCTGATTTTGTCACTATCAGTTGAAAACCATGAATCTCCATATGTTAAGAAAAACAGCCTTGTTTTAAAGGAATAGTTAAGACATTTTGGGAAATAGCTTATTCATTTCTGGCTGAGAGTTAGAGAAGAAGACTGATACCAGTCCCAACTGTTACATTGTTGCCATTCAGTTTATCTGAAGGGTTCAAAATCACTAAATTTGGATTTCATCAAGTGTGTTAGCAGTGTCTACATTTTCAGATACTTACAAGAAGATAACTGCTAAAACGCCTGGCTCAAAGACTACTCAAAAACCCAAGAGTCACATGAATGTTACATTCATATAATGAAGACAAAAAAACCCTGAATTATCCTTAATAACAAAGGAGACAGACAGGATGTACTATGCCATGATCCCTGACGGGGAAACCTCAGCAGTCAATCTCACTGCTCCCTCATGTGGCTGTTGAGGAGATGACTGCAGACGGACTGAAGTTCACATACCTCAACTGCTGCCTTTGTTGGCTGCTCTGTTCTTTGCCTTGACTGGATAAAACAATGTATTCTAGGAGATGATCATTTATGATGTTTTTTTTTTTTTTTTAAACTGAACTGTATCATGCTGGATTCATATTATGGTTATGTACATGAAATCATTCTGGAAATTGGACCTTTGAGGACCTAGAAATCCAATCAAGGCAGTTAAGTGCAGATACCTCCTTGTATTGACTAATAAACCTCACATTTCTCATGTTTATGTTTTTACTCTCTACATTGTGGCCAGAGGGAGTCTTCTGTGCTCTCTTTTTCTGGAGTATGTCAAGAGCCAAGCACTGATTGCTTTTGAATGGGGAAAAATGTTCTTCTATGTGCATATCACTCATTATTTTAGCCCCAATATAAGTGTACTGCCTTTTTTATTTCTGTGAATCTTGGATTGGATTTTTAAATATGTCTTAAATGTTTTACTTGATTGGAAAATAAACATATTATATGGGCATTAAAGTATGTATAATTTCCTACTAGACACTGAAGTTGTTTAATGCTTGCTTGGATATTCACTTCTGTGTCCTTCAGATGGCAAAGCTTCCTCTCACAGACATTTGCTTCACTTTTTTATGCTAAAAGTATATTTAAAGTGGTACTCCAGTGATTTTACACATCAAGATCAGTTAACTAATCGTAGGAAGTGAAAATAATTGTTAATCTCTTCTGTCGTGGGTTTAGAGACTATAAATTTATATCAAAATGCCTCCGTTACAAAGTGGGACTTGTTGAGTTTAGCAGACATGAGCATTTACCAGGAAGGTAGAGTTTAATGAAAGATGCCGTCTAGCTGCATTATGGGAAGTGTCCGGCATTTTTGAAGCAAATAAGGCATATTTAGGCTCAAAGTTCAGGCTCAAGGTTTATGCCTAAAGACCCCCTCCAGACATTTTTTAAAGATATATATACTTTACTTTAAATAATAATTTGTGTCTAGCATTGTTTTTCAACAAAAAAGGTTCAATCATCTTGTTAAAATCCTTCTCCCTCATTGAAAATTCCAGAAACTAAATGCAAAATGTTAAATTCAAAAACTGTTGGATGCAAGCTGTCTCCTACCTCTCTGAAAAGTTGGTTCAGTTGGTTGCAATCTGAAACCTCACCACTAGATGTCACCAAATCCTACACACTGCACCTTTAAACTCAGATGTTCAGTGAGCACAGAGAAACTTTCCTTCCTCAGTAGCTGGATGTGAAAACAGTCTTTTAGTGTCAAACTCTGCGCATACATCATTCTACACAGCAAAGCTTAAACAACCAACTGAAGGAACAAGAAGACAAACACATTTTTGAGTGGAGGGGGACTTTAATATCATTCCCTGACCTAACTGTACTTATACTATCCCTAACTCACAACCACCAAGAAACTAGTTATACAGGTAGTTCCATTGATTTTCAAGGCAACCTATAGAGAAGAAATGTTTTGAATTGGTTGCTCTCTTGTTTGTCAGTGAGGATTTCCATTAGATACTGTCCTTATGATTACTTTTCCTTAAGTCTATACTTAAGGATTATGACATTACAAGAAAATCAAAGGCAAATTAGCGCTAAAATTAGAATTACAGACATATTAAAGATAAACATCAAGATAAATATCAATGTAACCTTTATTTGTTCTCCAAAATCAGTTTACATCTAAATATTCCAAGCTCATGATTATAAAAAACATGTAGTGCTGAAATGATTAGTCAATTAATTGACTTGTTGACTGACATACAATTAATCACCATAATTTTTTTTTTAAATAATTGATAATAATAATAATAATAATAATAATAATTGTTTAGGATATTTATCAACGAAAAAAGCCAAACATTTTTTGTTTCTTGTTGTTTTTCTCTATTTCATATTATTGTCAATTAATATCTTATGAGATAATAGAGTTTGTCACCTTGTGCTCTGACAAATTATAGAGGATTTTTCAGAATTATACTTTTTTTTATATAAATAAAACAGTGAACTTACAAAATAATGAATAGATAGAATGGTGATTAAATGCAGCCTTGCAAAAACCCATTAAAATGCAGTTTTTCACATCAACCAACGACCTGCTGTTGTTTTCCTTTAAGAGCTGTTTGAAACCACTTTTACTCATTAAATTCCTGGCCACCTTGTATTTTTCAACCTTGAGAAACATCCTGTCTTTATGGTCCTTCAGTTGCTGATAACAGAAACAGAAAGATACATCACTTGCAGCGCCTACATGTCAATGAAACTCTGAATAAGTGAGTACAGACTGAGTGTGAAGTTACTATTCCAATTGAGGGTCTAAGGACAGAGGATGTTTTATTGCTGTACAGCTCCCTGAGGCAAATTTGTGATATTGGGCTATAGACATAAAATTAACTTGACTTGAAGCGATGGAAAATGGGTTTCTTTGGGGTCTACTTTCTGTCCACTAGGGGGGAACCTGACGCCGCTGTATCATTGTTCCCCCTCAGGCCTGTGAAGGACACAGCCAAAGCAGATTAATCACCTCAACACATCTGACTCACCAAAGACGCTGGTGTTTCTTTTCAGCCCTCTCTGTTCTCCTGCTCCTCTTTAATGGCCCAGCGCCTTGCTTTTTATAACCAGCTGTCTCTCTCCTAAGCACATGAAGGCTTGAGGGGGTCCATTAAATGAACGCTCTTTGTTTACACTTTCCCTTTGTTACCCACCATCATTTTCATACGGCTCGCCTTTTTTCATATACCATCTCTGGAGATGGCTTCTTCAAGGTCAGCTATTTTTACGGCATGAGATATTGGAGGTATCGCGGGGATAGATAAGGAGAGAGAACCAGAGGATAATACAGCAGGGCCTTTGCTGCAAACAGTACAGTGTGTGTTTTCAGGATGTCAGAGACAATATGGAGGCCGAAGAGAGTACATTTCTTCCACGTCTTTCTCTCTATCGTCCTATTCCTCATTCCTAAACTGCACGTTGACCTTTGTTGTACCGCCTCCAGGCTGTATGCTTTAACCTTTCCAGTGAGATAGAGGGGGCCCCTGCACTGGGAATACAAGATAAATCACAACTGCTGTCCGTTAATGCGACAGACGACAACACACACTGGCATGCGGGCACCGTTGAAACCTTTGTCCTTTCTCGCAAAAACCCCCTCGTACCCAAAAACACACGTGTGCACACACACAGATGGCCATGCCTCCATAAAGACACATCATGTTCACAACACCATCGCACTGGGCTAATATATCTACAAGTGCACCCCTGAATTATTCATCCTTCATTAAAATGCAGTAGGCTGTGAGTAATGATAGCCAGGAGTGTGTTTTTGGGTATTCTTTTTTAGAGTAAAACACAGGGGTCATTAGGAGTCATTTCTGGTCAATTTTGTATGATCAACCATGCTCCAGAGAAAGACAAAAAAGCAAAAGCAAAAAAAAAAATACCCCATTTACTTTCTATGCATTGGGAATTCATGTAGAAAGAGATCAAAGGGGACAGACAAAGAGATGAGAGAATCGACATCTTCTCGTCTCCATTTGGCTCCCTGTGAGAGGAGGAAAATTACTTTAAAGCTGCTGATTGATGAAAGAAAAGGCGTTATGCCTGATGTATTCCTCCAGAGGCGTCATCAACAGTATGAGTGACTCAAAGGAAGAGAGAGGGGGGAGAAAGAGAGCATTTGTTTGAGAGAACCTAATGGGAGATTTTGGTGAGAGTGCTATTTGACAGCAGCGAACAAAACAGCGATTCCCTCGTCAGGAGATGTGACTGGTTCGACATTCAACACTTTTATTTCCTGTATGTGCATTAAAAAGAGAGAAATGCTGCAGATGTAATCAGAGAGTGACCTCATTTGCTGTATCAATCTGAGGATTTTATCTGACTGAGCACCATCAAGATCTTAAAATGTGTCATTTTCAGGCACAACCTTATTTTTCTCAGGACAAGACTGCGGAATAGGTCATGGAAATGAAATAGCCTCAAAACTTTCCATTAGTTTCTCTCACCCTTCCTTTAACAGATAACCAGCACTGTCATTTTTCTGACAGAGCTGTCAAAGAATCTAGCCCACCATCCTAGTTACACATGAAGCAAATAGAAATGAAAACATTGTCAGCAAAAGACTCATGGGGTAACGGAGACGCCAGGAGCAGGGTGAATCACTTAGCAAGCTGTGCTCTTCCATTCTGCAGCTGCCACCCACCACAACACATCTGCCACTGGGAAAAAAACACTCAGATAGAAAACCGCATCCAAACGAATTGCTACATGACACAAAAGATCACTTCTTCAAATTGAAATTCATTTGCAGTCGAAACGGGGTTCGTCCCCCTGGGTGCACTGTGGAAACCCTCATACAGGTGGGCAAAACGGTGGAGATACACACTCACATGCACAAGACACACTTAGTTCTAGTATGTCTATTAGATTTCATTGTGTGGGGCCAATGATTCCTCTAATATGCCCCTGTAATCCTAATTCATACCAAATCATCACTTTTCAACCAACAATGCTACTACAATTCCCCTTTTATTGTATTTCCCCAGGATTTTAATATTATACATGCTAAACTCCACAGAGAGGAGTCAAAGCTCATTTCTAGACCTGAAATGTGTCCAGAAGGGGAATCAGTATGAATATTGCACCAAAAATTGCCACTAGCTTTGTTGATATGAGCCACATGGCAACAAATCATTCAATTATTTACACAGTATTTTCCCACATTTTGTTTTAGAGCAACAAATACTCTTTTTAATAACCAACTAATTTCCTTGTGGATAAATATGGAGACAATGATTATTTTAGGCAACAAGTGGCAAATTCTTATTTAGTTTTTATTATTAGTTATGATTTCATATTTTTTGTTGTAATTAACATAGTGTGAGTAAAATCGTCTGTGCTGTTAAATTTTAATCAGTTTTCAAATCATTTGCTCAACTATTTGAGAGTTATGTCAACTGTGAATTTTTGTTTGCAAATCAGAGTTGACTAATGAAAACCACGTATCTCAATGCTAATTTTGTATTTTTCAGATAAACTGAAGGATTAAAGGATTAAAATTTTTCAAGTCTGTCTTAAAACAACAGTTAGGTGCCCATATGAACACTGAAAAAGGTTTTGGTTGCTGTAATCATTCCTGCTGTTCATACTGACCATCAGAAGATCTTCTCCAAATGTGCTTACAATGTAAGTAAGTGATGGGAGACAAAATCCACAGTCCTCGTTTTGAGCAAAAATGTATTTAAAAGTTTATCTGAAGATAATATGAGGCTTCAGGCATCTGAGTTAATCAAATAAAGTGGATATCTTCCACAGTTATAGTCTGTTTCATTTTTAACTTTTAAATATATTTTTGCACAGAAGGAAGCTTGTGGATTTTGGCCTCCATCACTTACATTGTAAGTGCATTATGAAGGGATCTCTAAATGGCCAGTATGAACAGGAGGAATGTTCATTTGGGCACCTGACTGTTGTTTTAGGAAAAATTGTAAACCTGTCCTTTGAAGTGTTCCTTTATGGGTTGAGAAAATTATCTTATTTTTTAAAGAATCAATTAAAAAACTATTGGATTATCTGAAAAAATGCAGTTACAAAATTGAAAACAGGACTGTTCTCTTTAAAAAAATGTTTTTTTTGAAAAACATGTTTTCAAAGGACAAAAAATTATCTTCTGCAGTTGCAGTAATTTGCATGTTTGTACTGAACTGCATGTTGCACTTGTGTGATGTGACAAATTCTATTATACTGTATGAAACGACTACTTCAAAGTGGACTTACATGGTTCTTAATCTGGGATCCTGAATTATTAAAGTCATAGGGAAATGAGCAGAGAAATACATTTCCTCCCTCACAAAACCTTCCCTGGCAGGTGCTATTAGCCTATAATATCTGTATGACAAACCAAAGTCACATTCAGAAAGCAATTTTCTGTCCACAACGCAATCTCAGCCATTAATTGCCTAATGAACAAGATGTTATCCAAGGATACCTTTCCAATGACCACTTAGGAAAAGGAGGAAGAGGACTTAATATGATGGAAATAAGTGTGACAGACTAAACGGTCCCCACTGAACGCACTGACGCATGCTCTGACCTTCCCTGTCAATCTGGAGGGCAGACAGGGTGGCCATTTATGTTGTGGTGGTAGAGCTCGGGCTGCGGAAACTGTTTTCATCATTACTCCCACAAAACCTTGTCAGAAACCCAGAGCTGTCTGACCGCCTGCCGCCTGTGGGAGGGAAATAGCAATAAACAATGAAAAATCAGAGAGTCAGGAGGCGTATAACATTTCTTGGGCCCTTTGTGTCAGGCTGTGCAGTCTCCTGTGTATCATTGTGAATTCTACATACTTACGGTCATCTGAATTTCTGTACTCCCAGCGGGGTATGTCAGAAACTCTGTGGCACAAAGCTCAGGCAGGTGCATAGGCGTACCAGTAAAACAATCAGAAAAATAGCTGCCCACAATCCTGATTTGATTAACAATTTAGCAATTACCTAATGTATTCATTTAGATGATACAAATCAAATCTTTGGCCATTTAATCAATTAAAAGAGCCTGACATTTTAGGATAATGCAAGACATAAAGCTCATCATTATGCATGATGGCGTCAGCTGATGCATTCCAAAATTAGTTACCAACACACATCCGCCTGTCTTTCTTCGTTTGATATCAGAAGAATACAAAAATGATGTACGAAAGTTACAATTATTACATTTTTAATGGCATTATTTGTAAAACCTTGCATCAATGTCAAATTCCATGAGCTCATATTTGTTTTCAACAGGACAGCTAAGCCTTTGGAGTCGTTTCTAATGAACATGTCCAGGTATTCAATCACTTCAGCTTGCACCACTAGATCTAGCTGCGTGGAAAATGACAAGCAACACTGGTAGAACGCCAACGAGTTTCAGGATTATGCCTTCCCCCGTCAATTTTCATTATGTCTATATGTGATCGTTTTAGTATATCCTTTCATGTACAGCAGAGATGTCATCACGAGCATTGGCTGGCCCTTGGGTGTGTATGTTTCTTTGTCGGGAATAACAGCCCCGGAATAACAGATCAAATGACAAACTGGGTATAGTG
Source organism: Thunnus albacares (assembly GCF_914725855.1). Lineage (NCBI taxonomy): Eukaryota > Metazoa > Chordata > Actinopteri > Scombriformes > Scombridae > Thunnus > Thunnus albacares. The sequence continues at coordinate 10,856,524 of NC_058121.1, read as the reverse complement.
GGAAGTCAGGGGGTAGTTATGAAGCAACCTACCAAGGATGCTTGTCATTTCACAACATGAAACAGAGTTAAACAGACGAGTGGTGTCGTGGGACCTGATGTGATCTTGTCACTTTGTGGAGAGAATACACGTCTGGAGAAAATTAGTTGATAAATCGGCTGCTCCGCCAACAGGCTATCATTGACAACATGCTCCTGAGTTGCTCAAGTCCACTTGAGGCAACAAGGAAGAAGCATCACTTGGCAGGAGACATTTTGCGATGGTAACATACAGTAAGTTCCTCAAAGCTTTACACATTTACATTCCCATGTGGCCCATAATTGTGGTCCAAAGTAGAAACTAGAGTTAAGGAAACAATCTCACCAAAATGTCCATTTAGTAGCTGTTCTGGAGCTTTTTATCATATCACATGATGTACATCAGCAGATGGAACTGTCCAGTTGGAACTGGAGATGTTCAAATTTCCATTTTTGTCTGGACCGCAACTGCAGGGCCAGTCCTACACGTGGTTATCCATGACTGAGTGAGTGATAGAGTGAGTGAGTAAGTTACACCATTGGTCAGCCACCTAGTATTGGCGTTTCCCTATTGGCCATCGCGCTATCAAAATGACTTTATTGACATCATCAGGGGGTGTTTACAGCGCTTCCACTCATAACTCTATCTGCACAGGAGTAGTATCACCTGTGGACCTTATGTGATTTAGAAATTACCCTCCACGTTGGCACAGGATGAGCGAAGTCTGTATTTTACTCAAATTTACTGACATCATCCCACTGGATATGTGTGACAACATGACAGACTGCACTGTTGCACTGCAACTGTTACAGTCTTGTCTCTAAATGACCTAAATACATAACTGATGGAAACAGAGGACAGCAGCGCAATGCAGAGTGATGGTGTTTCCTGCTCAGAACTCTGAGTTGGCTAAACTCCTATTTAAACAGACGCGTACCGGTTTCTCTGCGTCTCCTCCTTTACTGTCCAGTGTGATCAACTCTCCGGCTGGCAGCGCTGTCAGCAGCCGACAGGAGAGGCGCTGCACGGTGAGTTTGGATTCTGTAACTGAATTAATATTGGGATGCAAATTTTTTATTTCTCTTGACATCTTCACATCACAAACGATGAACAACAGCATTAAAATACGAGTCTTGCAGGTAAAACATGAGACTCATGTAGCTGTTACATCAGTTTAGTGTAGGTGTGCTTGCTGTAACTGCAGTGACTGGGAGGAGATGAGCCTGTCAAAACTTTCATTTATAATTTCCACCACAGCCTCCAGATGAACGTTTAATTTCCAGGAATTCACATTATAGATACCACCACTGACTGACTATCCCTGTAACAAACTGGCCCCAGTTTTACACACCCATACACGGTCCAGTCATATACTAGGTTTGGACATAGTCTTGTTAATGAGCACTTTAAGGGGTCTTTGTGTCTTTAAAGTTGACATGACAACTGAGCAAACTCCATCTGCTGATGGAAATCATGCGATGTGATTGAAAGCTCCAGAACAGCTGCTAAACCTGTGGTGAGATGCAAACTCTATATCTTGTTATTTGCCCATTATTATGTCCTAAAAGCAATATTTTCTGAAATGGTGACTAATATCTTCCAGTGTTCTTACAATGAGATTATTTCAATTTGTTTCAAATAAAGTGACTTTACTCTTCTTCTAATGCAGTAATCTGCCTTATTATAGAGACATTCATTTCTAATAAATTGAGAGTAGCTGATTTGTATTGGAAATATGACGGCCTCCTGAAGCATTTACTGCACTGGCAGATTGTGTTCATTAGTTTAGAAAGACTTTCAAGATTTCATTCCAGTCAAAAATCCAATAATTGTTTGCACTCCACTAGCTTAACAAGCTCATCCCTTTAAGAACATTATGTTTATCTTTACCACAAGCAACATGTGCATTTTTCACTACATCTTCATGGTGACTCATCATTGCTACAGTTAGCTACAAGAGCAACCTTCCAATTTCTCAAATGAGTCACTAGCTTTCCTACTTAGAGCATTGCCTTGGAGGAGCAGGACTGGTTTAGAAATTTCAAATTTACTTTAGAGTTTCATTGTTAAGCCAAAAATCCACCACATTGTCTCCAGACATATATATCCCTCTGTATATACAACTGGCCTCACAAGACTAACAGACAAAAGACTGTATCTCTGAATGATGAGAGAGATGAGCCCTACACAGCAGAGTTTGAAGCCCCGTAGCCGCCACTTGTCAGAGTTCGAGGGTTGAGGTGGTATCTGCTACATATTTTTGTCCACACGAGGGGCTACCATGATACAAAGTACTACAAAACTTCTTGTTCTTGTACAAAAACAAACATTTTTGTAGAAATCCTGCATTTAAACAACAACTGATACAGAGTGAAAACTGCAGACCGCGTGTAAGGACGGACATGAATGAGAACTTTGACAGTATACATTGCTTGTAGAGGCTTTGAACATAACAGGCATGGTAGAAAGTTCTTTACAATGGCAGAACTTTGGCACGAGAAAGGCGTTACAGAAGAAAACAATGAGTATTCGACAAGGTCAGCATAAATGTTTCCAAACTAGATAATCACTTTTACACATCAGTTCATAGTAAACCATTTGTCACTGACTACCGTTCCCTTTGTTGTTGTGAGATTAGTGTTTGTTCAAATCATTTGCAAGAAACTCAAGCCACTGAGGGGAGGGACCGATGGGGGTCACACACATGGAGGTAAGACAAAAGGGCATTGACATCAACAGAAAAACTACATCTGGTGTTACTGTCACAATAGAGTTTCCCTTCTGCACAGGTGTCAGATGAGAGTGTGTGTGTGTGAATATATGTGTTAGATGTATATGTGTGTGTGTTTGTGTGTTTAGGTCCACTTCTAGTGTGGACCAGACTTATGTTTTGTCCCAAACCTGCTTGGATCCTCTATCAACTTACATTTATCAATTTATCAAGTCTTTCCTTTCCAGCTCCCTTCAAAAAGTGAACGTCACAGTGAGGTGACACTGCTCAGGTATCTATATTTCCACAGGAAACATCTGTCTACATAAGCAAGTGGGTTCAAAAGGAATCCTGTTTTGACTGTTAACCTCACTCTGGGGTTAAGTCAGCATTAATTTGACCCCTTCTCCCCTTCATGGTTTTTACTGAGGGGTGTTTTTCAGGGTGCCTTCAGCCTTTATGCCATGGTTTCCTTTCCTGGGAGTCTCCTGTCGTTGAACGTGTGCATGTTGATGACCTCCTCTGTCTTAACAATGACGGGCGGCTGAGGCTTCTGTTTGAGACGGCGCTGGCACTTCAGAGACACCCGCAGCTCGTCCATCATGGCACTACAGAATGATCGCTGCAGATGGCAAACGAGAAAGAAGGAAAAGTTACAGCTGGCACCGTGCCGTCTGTCACACTGCTCAAACCTACACAACTCTAATTTGTAGGAGAAAGACAATATTGGCGTTTTATTCAATACTGAATGTTGGCAAGACATGAGCTCCGTTGCCAATCAGACAGAAGTTCCTCCTAGGCTGTCTACAAACATGCAGTGACAATTCACTTGATTGCATATTGTAAGCATTTAGTGGTAACACTGTCCATTATTAAAGCCACTATGTGTGTATTTTCAACGTATTTATAGCATTTTTCAAATTATTCTGATGGCATGGTTTTTTGTTTGTAGGAAAATGAGTCAATTTTCAGTGAAAATTGGTGCCATCTGTGAGTTTTCAGGGTATTCATTTTCATCTCAGTGATCTCGGGGATTGGGAATGCAGGGGGTAGTGGGGGACTTTTTTTTTTCTTTACCACAAGGGAACCCCAGTGTTAGAAATGTTCAAAATTCTACACTCCGGGGCTTGAATACTTGAAAAATCTGTTAACTTTCAGATTATGTGAATGCTTTACTGGGCAAATGCTTTTGTTTTTATATTTTATATTTTGCTCAGGAAACTGTGTTTTTTTCCTTCTTCTTCATGCTTTTGTGAGTAATGGTTTTGTGTTTGTTACATACAGCATATCATGATTATCCTGCTTCCATTTTGATCAGGAAAAAATCAGGAAGAGCCCATCTTTTCGTGGTTGTAAAATAAAGGTGAAAAACTTGTTTAGTGTTATCATGTTAATATTAAAATATCAAAAATGTGTACTGTTTATATTCAGCAACTGACCATCACTAGATACACGGTACTATTTAACTAGTGATGTTACTAGTTACTACTTACTGTTCAGTAACGTCACTAAATTATGTAATTTAGAGACTTCCGAGTTGAATAAAGGTTGAATTTAGTCAGCATAACCATAACAACATTACTACTGCTGACCCTAAACCAAAGTATTAAAGGGGTATTCCAAAGACTTGGTACTGGACTTCTAAAAAGTTGGAGACTTTAAGGAGACAGGATCCTACAATTTTCGTAATGTAACTTTCCATAATGCAAAAATCTCAAGACAAAACTAAGATTATTTTCTCTGAAAAAAAAGTTTCAACATTGCACAGGCAAAATAAGGTCAAACCTTTTCATTTAATTCCTAAACAATATTTTCTCTAAAAAATAGACTTTCACTTAAAGGTCTGATGTTGCCTTTTTCACTCAAAGGTTTGAACGCTGTTTCAGAGGCTTTTATAACCTGCCAAGAACTAAATCCGGAAACAATCAACACTTGTAATTTTTTGGCGTGCAAGCAGAAATGTAAAGATACAGAATAAAGGACAAAACATCCACTTTAGCAGATTAAATCCACAACAATTGATATTTTCTTTTAAAACATCAATCACCCCCTTATAGAATGACACACGTTATGTAACTTCTGTAATATGAGGTTCCTTTGTCCCCGCATTATGCATGTGGTGTGAAATCCTATAAAATGTCAATATGCTTGTGCGCCAATGCTGCCAAGACAAATTCCCATAAATTCACTTTCTGATTATGCTAAATCTAATTCAAATTCTTAGTGGGTGTAGGAGGAGAGAAGATATAAGAGAGGGGGGGAGAGCAGTAAACTATGAAGCTATTATTTTTGTTTGTGTTTGTGCGTAGGTGTGTGAGATGGATATCGTCTTTTTGTTTTTTTTCTCTCCATTTTTACATACATTTGTCTGGTGTATGAATGAGATACTTTGTACACTCGGGGAAAAGGAGAACTCTGAGATTATGAAAGAAGAGAGGGTCAGGATGGATGAGAGGAAAAAGACAGGGTGAAAAACAATGAGGAGGGGTATGGATTAAGGTGATGGAGAAAGGAAGGAAAATGAGGGGGGTAAAAAAGCTGGAGATGTTAGGGTGGAGGAGGGAAGGAGAAGCTTGTTGTCAGCATGTAAATTACTAGCACCTTGGCAGCCTGGAGATTGTGGCATTTGCAAATTATCTGAATACTGTGACCCAGTCTTGCGGCTCTTGATTAATGATAGCTAAGATGTGCTCCGAAACATATGCGGTCTGTAAAAAAAAGCCAGAAACTAATTACTATTGCAATAAAGTAACATGCTGCCGTGTTGTGCTAATTCTGTATATGTAAATAATTAAAACATGCTATCAAAAAGGACTTTCACAATTACCTGGAAACATCATTGCACAAGTTAAAGTGTACTAAAATACACACCCCTTGCTGCGTGATGAATCATGTGCACTCAGTGCTAAAATAGAGCACAGATAGGACAGTCTGAAATATATTCAGTCTCTTGCTAGAAAGAAACATAACCAGAGGGGGGAGAATAAAAAAGCTGCAAACATGCTGCACTGCAGGCATGCTTTCATTTTTCAGACAAATCACAAGATTAAAGGGTGGATTTACATTCTTTAACGTCTGTTTTAAGGGAACACTCGCATGCCTATATGTACATTGAAAGCGTTTTTTGGTGTCTGTTTGTTCCGTCTGTCCATACAGGCTGTGAAGAGATCCCTTCCTGAAATGATTTCATATTAAGAGATTGGGGTCAGAGTCCACAATCCTCCGTCCATGCAGAAATGCATCATACATTTCAGCAGAAGCTAGTTTTCAGCAGGTAGAGTTAGATAAATCAAATTGGTATCTACCAAAGTTACAGTCATTTTAGTACAACTTTACATTTTTTTGTTACTATCCCTCCACTGCAGCTCAGCAAGGATACAGGAATTTCAAGATGAAAAGACTAACTTTGTAAAATACCCACTTGGTTTGGCTAACACAGACTAACTTCAGCTCAACTTTAGAGTGCATTTTTGCAAAGCAGAAGGACTGCGGATTACTTCATGGCCAGTGTGAACAGGAGGAACGACTACAGCAATCAGTTGTCTTAAGACAGATTTGAAAAATGCGAACTCGCCCTGCACCTGAAAAAAAGAACAAAAATGCAAACTACAACCACACTGCAAGTGTACAATATGTTTGCTGTGCTTAAATCAATTTTCATTTGGTTTCATTTTTTACGTTTACAATTGAATTAACCTTTAAAAAATGATGGGAAATTGAGAGATGTCAAACCCTAAATGAAACCCAGTTTAAGTAAAATGATGGAATTCTGGATGAAAACAATCTTTAACTCTCCTGACTCCTGTACCTTCTCCAGCTGGGCGTTCTGTTTCGACTTGTAAAGGACCTCCCCTACAGCCACGAACACTGACAGCACCAGTCCCGCAGCCAACACGATGAAGATCCCGCCAATGTTCTGCACCCCCAGAGCGCTGGCTTCTTTGCTTTCCTCCTCGGGACAGCCATTCCCTCTCCACCACTTCTCCTTCATCATGTGCAGCTTCCCTTCCTCCTGCAGCTGCAGGATGGCTATCGTGATCTTGTCTCTGTACGGGGAGCCTGCGTGGACCAAAACACAACATGAGACTAGTGAACAAGGATAATAGCTAAATATGAAAAAATATGATTACGCCTAGCATAGTCATTGTAAAGTGGATATACACAGTATAAAACCAGTGGTGGGTGTATGAAACACATTCTGGCTCACATGTGATCATATAACCTGTCATGTTATTGTTGGCTTCTTAGAGGGAGTTTTTTGTAAGTCCTTCCTCAAATCCCACTAATCCCTATATTCACAGAGTGATTCCAAAATTCTCACTCCTCTCTGCAGTGTGTGAATTATAATGCACAGGGAGTTGGCAACAAAGACTTGGCTTTGTAAAAGCAGAGCTGCTGTTAATTCTGATGAATTAGCTGCTGTTTGCACACACTTTCATACAGCATAAATGGTGTGTATAAAGAAGGAAAACAGAGAGGCCCAGTGGGGTGTATATTACATGGGTGCATGTGTGTGAGGGATTATACTATGTGTATATCTGAGATAGGGTTGCGCTATCAGTGTGTTTTTATGCATGTTAATGCCATGATGAGTAAAAGAGCCCAAATCCACAGACAGTGGGAGGACGCCAGAATTAGCGGCGAGGCATTAAGACGCAGCGGGTGTTGGTGTGATCAAAGGAGGAGTAATCGGTGCAGAGAACCCGAGTGGGGTCGTGTTCTTCTCCCATCCACAGCGTGTTTGACACAACACACGGCCGATCGAGGCGCAGCACACACGCTCTGCCCCAACCGGGCCAAGAAAGATTAATACTCACTGTGAGCGTTCATGTTTCATTTATAAACTGCTTTAAAAGCTTGTTAGTGTATTTATGTGATTACAGAACTCATACGTAATGAAGCCTGGTTATACTTTTCCATTTCAGGCATTCGGTTAATGCACTTATTCAGAGTTGAAAATGTAGTAAAATGTCCATAATGGCAACATAATATAAATCATTTACAAACATGGGAACATTTTGTGCTAAAACTCGGGGGGGAAATAAACTGAATCTAGCTGCAGGTAGCAGCAGGTAGCATCATTGCATGTGCTGTTCTCATACAGTTTTGCCTGTCAGCCCCTTTAGGTGATTCCCTTTCTGTCTCATCTATCATTTATCTACTGCCATCCATCATGCTTTCATCTCAAAGTCTTGCCGTATTTAGACTGATAAAGGGGACATTAATGCATAAGTGGAAAATTACACAGAGTGCCACTCATTTTGGAAAGCATGTCTTCATATGTTTACTTCTTTATTCATTAATAGACGAGTATTGTTGTTAAGTGTACCCACCTGTACACTTAGTGTGCTTGCCTGTGTTTGTGAGATGGTGATGTTAAGTACATGTATAAATCTATGCATTGTGTGCATGTACAGTAGACATGTACTGTTCTGAATACAGAGTCATATATATGCATGTGAGCGCGCATGTGAGAAGCATATGCTTGCTTCATTTGAAGATGAGAGATCTATCAAGTATCTGAGTCCCCTGATTCTGGCTCCCCTCATATTTCAAATGATTAATGATAGCTTAACAAAGCAGGCCTTGGATAAATGCTAATAGGATGGGTCCTTAGAGAGGAGGATATGGAGAGCGGGGCTCGGGCGAATGGAAAAGCGCTGTGCTTGACACACTGTGCATACACAACTACCTGACAGATGTTCAACACCAGAAGACATCCATCACTCTTGCACTGTCTGGCCTCAAGTATTAATGTGATCACAGTTTAAGTCGATAGCTGCAGATGACGCATTTGCGTTTTGGGAACAGGATGTGTGAAAACCGACAAGCACTTAAAGGTTAAGACATATTATTCAGCTTGCGCTGGTTTATTGCTGTAACAGCCCAACAGGGAATGAGCTGCTAAACAGCGTTCAGAAGGGCCAAAGGTTACAGGCGAAAGGCTGACATGAAGACTGAGGTCTTCATAATGTTTGGGACAAGGACACATGAAAGTCTGACAGAAGAAAAAAGAAAGAAAATATTCCTATTCTTCCAAGAGGACTGCTGGCATGAAAACAGAACTCACTTTGAACTAATGAAGAAAGCATCTCGAGACCATTTCTATTACAGAAGAAAGATTTTAGAGGCTGTAATCAGCTTTATTTCTGAAATATTGAGCTATGAACATCAGCATTAGAGATTAAAATGAGTTAGTGGGCAGTAATAACTTTGAGAGCAGATATTTTTTTATGCATTTAAATATTGAGCCACTTATCACTGAATTAAAGGATTTGAGATATGAGATATTTGAGATATGTTTTGGAGTAATATATTGTGAGTAAAAAAGAACTCACCCATGTTCTAGGTGTATGTGTACATCCCAAGGGCATCAGTGTAAGTACTCCTGCACTTAGTGCGCCACAGTGGGACTATATTTCACAGCACCACCTCAGCTTTGTTACAGCCACGGCAATCATAGCATCTCTGCAGATCCATAACTGCCCCATACTCATCACTAGTAGCTGGGTCCAGATGTGGATGGCCGGAATTAATCCTCCGTATTTTGATGGCCTTCATATCACTGATGATAGATGTGGCCATTACAGCTGGCTGCAGTGCTCTCCGTGGCCTCGTCACGACCACTCTAACCTCGACGACACCGGGATTGAAACCGTCACCAGCTTTCAGCCAGGGTCCCGTGGAGTGTCAGGGTTGTGAGCTGACAAATTTATTACCCCTGACACAGACTGTTTTATATGCAACAAAAACTGCTACTTGGAAGTGGAAAATATATAATATAATTTGCTGAAATGCCAAATTCAAGGAAAACACAGCTCCTCTGCCTTGTCATCAGATAATGCTCCTTTTAAAATGTCACCATACTCGTTTCTGACAGGATCTGGGTCAAATAAGCAATTGAAACTATTCTCACTGCTTGTTTTATACAAGCAGCAGCTACTACAGCTTGAGCTACCACAATGCAGAAGCACCTTAAAGTGCAATGCCACTGAAGGCCACCAGGTGCTGGCTCCAGTTGACTACCACTCAAAAAGCATCAACTTCTCTGTCAATCATTTTTTTCAATGTCTCATTATAATCTAAATCACTAAATGCGGACCCTCTAATAAGTGTGCTGGTGGCCATTTTGGAAATTATTGCTCCATTAATAGGATTTACGGAAAGCATGAATTGGCCTTAACATTCACGTCGGTCCAAGGTAGTGGGGCGTGTTTCCAGGACATGAAAGGTCACACCCTCACTCCTCATTTGGAAGGTCGGAAAAAGATTGTGCTGTACCCTAAACCGCAACTCCAAGCTTCAAGTGCAAACCATAGGTATCGTCACACCTTGCAGCGTCCATCTTTATATATAGTCTATGGTTTTATACTCACCAAAGTGCTTTGTTGTTGTGGTTTAACGCTCAGATACAGTTCAGACATTGTCAAGTAAGTCAGAGGGAAGTGCACTGAAGTAACTAGGTTGCTTTCTGTGATTTTTTTCATAGTCTTCCTCTCACGATCTTGTCTTGTGTGATACCACAGTAAGCTAAAACACACCATTAAAGGTATTTGTGAACATTTAACCCCGCTTTGCTTCTCTACTGTGTAAATAATCTAGTGAGAAAATCATTTTAGCTCAAAAAAGAAAAACCACACTCGCTAAAGCAGAGCTCAAACGGCACCTTTTTCTTTAGCTCTAGGCACATTTTAACCTTATCCATAAATTCAACCTCTTCAGCCATTCGTTTTTCATTAAGCTGAACCTTTTACACCTTACTCTGTTGAACCATTATACCCGCGACCCCATCAATAAAGGTCAACCTCACCGTTCTCAAAGCATATTCGTCATCTTCACTATATACCTTTTATCTGTGACAGTACCTGGAGTATCTCTCTATAACCTAAAGCTATTCAAACGTTTCATAACACAGCAGGCGACACAGAGGTGTATAGAGGTTTGAAGTATTTTACCCATAGGTGTTCCCACTCCGTAGGCTTTGGAATCTATGAGGCCTCCGATCTGTGTGAGGTTGCAGTTGCGCTGGGTCACAAACTCGATAGTGGTGGACTCCATGAGGAAGGCGTAGTCCGAGGTCAAAACGCGCTGGATGCCCTCCTCCACGTTCTTGACCATCACAGATTGCCTCCTGCTGTTCATGAACTCCCACATCTTATCATAGGTGGAGATCTTTGTCTTCTGCAAGAAACCAGAGAACAGAAGTGGAATGAGATTGGTAGCAGTACTAGTCAACTCTACATTCTGCTGTTGTTAGGATAAATTTCAGTGCGTAACTCAAGAACTATACACAAGTAAAGTACAAGTACTTTAGATTTGTACTTGAGTATTTCCATTCCATCCTTCTTTATACTTTTACTCTGCTTCATTTATTTGACAGCTTTAGTTACTTTACAGAATAAGATTTTACACACATGACAGATGATTAGCTAATAGGATTGACTGTTGTAGATTAAACTACACAACAGCATAAAACAGTTAAAATTAGCTCCACCATGACCAGCTAGTCCTGTAAAATGCTTACATATTAATGCATCAGAAATAATAATATAATATTATACTGCAATAAAAGTGTAACTCTGACAGAAGCCATTTTTCTGCATTATGAGCTTTTTATTACTTTTGATAAATTAATTTTGCAAAAAATACTAACATACTTAATTGACATTTTCAATGCATTTTACTTGTGAGAGAGTATTTTTATTCTGCAGTATTGCCACTTTTACTTATGTAAAAGATGTGAATATGTCCTCCACAGAACTTTTTATTACTCAGGATATTTGGTTGTTTCCTAATGCAATTACGAAACTTTTTTGATAAACAAAAGCCTGTGTGTACTAATATTTATATGAAAAAGAAAGGAAGTTAATCAGTGAAAGAAGACCACTCTATAAAACCTATGGCAGACCCAGCTACCTTGAAAAAGGTCATGGTGGCACCGTCCTCCACCACACCATACAGGATTTTAGTTTGCTTGGCCAGGTCATCGGCTGAGTCTATGGGGGACTCCATCCTCTCCACAGTGAGGAAGGCAGCCAGGTTGGCCGTATAGGAGGAAATTATGATGAGGGTGAAGAACCACCAGATGCCTCCCACTATTCGAGTTGACAGCGCCTTGGGCATGAGCTCTGAGCCTGAGGTGATAGAGGTGGTTAGTGGTTTCTTTTTAACCATGTAAAAACAACAAGATTAATTCCTTTAAAAACAGTCAAACTTGTTTCGAGAGCTTTCTTGAAGATTTCAGTTGAGGCAGTTGCGCCACTTGCTTCAAGATGAAAATCACTTGAGAAAGCTCTTGAAACAAGATGATTGTTGGATTTCAAACAAGCTAAATTTTTTCGTCCCAGACACGAGTGCCTTAAATAACGCAGGACACACAGAAAAGTGCCATTGAGAATGTCTCCTGCGAAGAAGGTGTTTGCATGAATCAATCACATAACACCGAACACATTCAATATTGATTATCAACTGAGTGGAGAAGTGACAGGCTGTTTGGGCCAGAGAGTCATGTACCCAAGGTAACCTCACATCCTGACTCTAGACCCCACTGATCTCTGGGTGCTGATGGGCCAAAGGCAAGAAGAGAGGACACTGGGTATAAGTGCTATCATTACTATCATATACAGCTTATTTATATACAGTATATTGTTTGAATACATTTCTTTAATCTTGATATTTGAGCTACTGTTGATAGAAACACAATGTATTATGACTCAGGGATTTAAAAGGAAGGTTATATCACTGTTGCTGATTTTACTCAAGTGTTATAAGGGCTATTTAGACTCTTTTATACTGTATTACTCATATACACATATAGGTTTATCTATATTCCTATGAGCTACGCTGATTGAAGTTAAAAAAAAAAAACATTACATGCACATTTACTCTAAGTTCTGTCTTCCTAGCAGTGGACCCCCAGAGGTCTCTCTTTGTTGCTGCTGGCTTGGATAAAACAACCCAACCCTCAGAGACAGTGGGATATAGAGAGCTCCAGCTCCACAGAGCAACAGCAGCCACAGGCTGAGGCAACTACCTTGCTGCATGAGAGCCCCAACTCCAAACCAGAAACTATTGAGCAGCGTAAAATTGTTTTCCACTACATCCGAGTCTGGGTTGCATGGGTGCGGGTTGTACCACTCATAGGGGCTAAACCTATAAAGGAGAGAGCAGAGAGAGAGTTATGTCAGCACAAAGCACAGAACAGTGTGTTCCCTGGTGCAGATTAAATGGCAGATAAAACATAAATTTTAAAAGACTGTGAGCATGGACAAAGAGAATGTAAATGTGTAGGAATCCTGTGTTGTGGCCTCAGGGTCAGAGCTTCTGCAGAGACCAAAGCGAATCATTCAGGCTTTCGCCGAGATCAACTTATTGGCATATTCAAATGCCATCAGTTTATTGTGAGAACAGATCAATAGGCTGGAATAACACTGTCACTGGTGATAATGTCCCAGTGCGTGATGATCTTTGGAGCTCATTTGGATTCACTGACTCAGGAGCCTTTATGTGTTTTCCGCAGCAACTCCAATCACTGTTCCTCTGCGGATCCTTCTCACACCCTCAACACGGGACTAGCGCTTTCCTTTTTTTCTTCTGGGCTCTGTTCTTCCCCTCCTTAGTTGATTTTCCTCTTTTCTCTCAATCCTTTCACACCTTCATTTATATCACTATCCCTAACAATTCCCACCACAAAAACCAACACCTAATTTTAACCCTATTGCCTTGCTCCCCCTATGAACCTACCCCTTTTACCCCCTTGCCTCCTGCTGCCTGCCTCGGCTGACTGTCAGTGTCTTCAGGTCAGTTGTGGACATTTCTCATTTATTATCCTGAGCAAAAGTGGCATGGCATTAGCGCAGGGTGATTGGGTTAGCGTTAAGCATCAGTAGCTGATTGAGTTTGTGCTGAAGTGGTTGATAGAGGGAACATTGCTTATGCAGAGTTGAGGGGCCCATCAGGTAAGGCTGTTTAGGAGTTTTCTCCCCAACATACTGCATGCTAATAAGCCTGTGGGCCGAGTCTTATGGATTGAAACTATGCAGCAATGTGATGCCGTTTGTCAGCTGCGCCTTCTAGAGACACACAGGGATATATATACTATATTTACAAGACACTGAGCAGCATTTCACATTACCGACCCAAATGTTATATGACGGCTGTTTTATGGTAGCACTATTTGCTAGAGAGACTACATGATTGCTGTAGTTGTATATAAAGATATGCCATTTGATCTTTCTTTGTTGCCACAGCAGCCTAATTAAGGGTCTTATTTTACAAGCACCGTGAATGTGGCAACATTTTTGTCATATTGCTCTTCCTTTACAGTTATTTTCTATGCTGTCCCCTTGAGATTCATCTACGTGGACGTGGCTGTGATGACACACTATAATTCTTCCTGTCAACCCCATCAGGATCCCTGATTGCTAGAATGTCAATGAGCTCTGTCTCCTTGGATCCACAGGCAACTGAAACTGCACAATGGCCTTGTGGTGCTGTGCGGAACGCAGCGTGTGTGCGCGCTGGAATGCGTGTATGTTTTTATGCCTGTGTGTGTGTGTGTGTGTCAACCCCCCCCCCCACCGGTACATGAATGTTTGCGCATGTGCCTTTATGGCTGTGTGGGTGTGCATTTGTCTGTGGTGGCAACTGTGTTTACATTGGCTCAATCAAATCTATCTCGAAGTCAAATATTGTCTGTGATGATATATTTAGGTTGTTGTTCACAGATGTTACATATAATGTTGAGCTGCAGCCTGAGGCTTATTGTGGGTGAACATCTGATTGTGAGTGACCTTACAGTACGTACTGTGCATGAGGCAGTGGGTGTAATTCTACACAACACACACTTGATTGGATTGTGTTTGTCCCTCTCAGTGTCTACATGTGTATTCTGTACGCGTCGGGACCGATGGCTCCTCTGTATGACCTTTGCCTGCAGCCGGCCCATATTCCTGCGGGCCGTGTTCTGCACACCGATCACCAGGAAGAAGGGGATGTGGAACATGCGGACGTAAGGTCACCTCCTCACACCAAGCATGAGGGACATGTCGAATTGCACACAGAATTATAAAAGGATTCTTCCTCTCTCTCTCTCTCTCTCTCTCCCCCCTCTCCTGTTCCTCTCCCCCGTCGCCAGTCCTCATCCACAATAACACGACCCGCTCCCTCCATTAACTGTCTGTTGGATTCAATTACTTTGGCTTGGCTTTATAGATCTGTTGCCTTTGTTCTCCTGGGCCAAGTGCAGATGTTGTATTGAAGGTGTTAAAATGAGTGGCGTCCGGTACATGAACTGCAAAACTGCAATAGCCTGTAATTACATGTAAACATGTTATAATGCGATTTCAATCAGCCGTTCTTCTTTGCAGGTGGACATTTTCTACGCTAAAAAAAGGTTTACGATATGAGAGAATAGCATTTGTTTTGTTACTAAAGAGAGAAATCAACTCAACCACAGACAGGGTTGGAACAAGCCACTGAGTGGAATGTATTTCTCTGGAGCTTTAAGTGAGATAGCTTATTTCGTCAGGAAAAAAAAAAGTGTATGTGTGTGGGAAGCTGTTCAAAGACATTCTGAATCCCTGGTGAGATTGAGGTGTTTAGTGTTTTATTGCGCAAAACTGGGACTTCATAAGCTCACTCCACACTCTATTTGGAGAGGATTAAAGAAAATAATATACTCTGCATTTAGGGGATTGACCAATCAATTGGTGGCTGTGCAATCAATACTACAATTATGAGAGAACGAGCTCAGCAAACTGCAGAGAACACTGTAAGTCAGATTTAAACTTTCCTGAATATTTTTGGTCACATAGTGTGAGGACAAGCACTATTTATTGCCATGGTGTGCAAAAAAAAAGGTACAATGCATGCACACAGACAAGAGCAGTATAATTTAATAAAAGTACTGAGGCTATTTCATTACAGCCAGATGAATATCAATATAATTGCATGCTAATCACTTACCCTGACCAACCGTGAAACAAAGGGCTATGGGTACAATTTGCATATTCTGAACTAACTTAGGTGACAGTTGCTGCTTTCCTCTCATGTGATCATTTTGCCGGTAACATTTGATGAAATGTGCATTAAACCCAAACCTCTCAGGATCAAAGCAGAAGAAGAGGAGCCCTGGGGTTAACACACGTCTTTCTACATCGGTCATGCATCAGGGTTTTTTTTGGGGAGGCGGTGGGGGGTTCATCTAGATATTGTAAGAACTGTACTTGCACAATGTCAGCATTGCGCTTGTACATTTCTTACAGCTGATTAAGAGATATGTGCCGGGTAGCTCATTTTACAGTTGCTGATGCATGCTCAAATATACATGGGACAGGGTGAGGAATCAGCTCATTTTTAAAGACCATACCAGTGTTTTTACTTACTTTCATCATCATCATTTACTGTAATGAGATCAGAGTAAACATTTATTCCTCTTCTTTTCTTTAAACTATCTTTTTGACATTGGATGATAATTAAGCTAAAACCACAGATTGTTTTGAAAACTTTTCTATGTGGTTAGTTCAAGAGCTAGTGGGAGGCTGTGAAATCTGAGATTTGCTGATTGGAAAAAAAACTGTTGAATGCTTCTCCCTCAAGACTACATTTAACTTGTATTTTTAAGTAATGAAAATCCAACTTTGACAATAACAGGGTATCTAAAAAGCTTGTATACTTTGGGAAATCATCAACAGGGTTGTAAAGGATAAGATAACATGCAAAAACACTGGTATGGTCCTCTGAGGTAATGTATTTCGATTTGATATTCTTTTGTCGTAGACCATATCTACATCACTGAGGTCATCTAAGAATAAAGAGGCATGCGCTGCCTCTTACAGGAGTGCTTTTTCCACCAGTCACAGTTTGATGGTTTTCAGTGAATAAATTACCCTCTTCAGGCCCAGAGAGAGCAACTGCTGCGTGTTAGTGGAAGCAGACAAACAGGTAGGGGAGGAAGGAAGTGGAGGATGTAGGGAAGAAAGAATGGAGGAAGCAAAAGGGAGGGTTGACATGTTACCTGGCTATGACAAACAGCACACAACTGACACCCAAGCAAGCCAGCAGAATATACATCCAGATATCGGGCGAGAGGGGGTTGAGGAAGGAGAAGACCCCTGGGTTGGTGCCATTGGGCTTGCGGTACAGGATACTTATCCCCAGCGTCATGAAGGGCTTGGAGAAGTCAATGACCTTCTCTCTGACGTAGGTGATGGCCAGAGGAGCTACTGCCAGGTCTGCTTTCTGCAATTTGATAATAGGGACAGAGCGGAGAAGTGGGGGTTAGGTGTTTGAGTCCATCAATAAAAAAAGCTGAGGTACCACACTAACAACAAATCGAATTAACATCTGATTTCTGTCGACAGCCAGCCTGGTCTATATGTGCAGGAGGAAGAGCCATGACGGAGGAGAGAAAATAACCAGGGTCATTAGTTCAGCTAGATTAGTAGCTAGGCAGCTGAGTTTTTATGGAAATCGCAGGTTATATGTCTGATCCTTCTTATGTGGTGTCAAAGGTGAGTCACTAAGGCAACAATCTTGGGATTAGATTAATCTGTGACGAATTAACCCCGTGTCCTAGCTGAATGTAAGATAAGCCTTCTTTGGTGCTTCTCCAAGAAATAAGTTATTCATCAAACAGTGTCAGCATTACAGTCTTTTTTACCTTTTTCTGATGAAAATCTTGGGATTCTGTAGGTGGCACTCTATTCTTTGTCTGAGGTTATTGGTGCTTTTGCTAACTTATAAACTATCATTGTGTAGTAAATAGTATAAACAACTAATTCACAGTGTGTTTCAGGCTTTTTATGGAAATCCTTAATATCTTAAAATATGTGAAAAAGATAATGCAATATGAATATTTCAATCTGTTTTCAATTGAAACTTTCAAGAATTTTCTAAAAATGGAAGTCAGTACCTTCAAACAAGAAAGAATAAGGCAGGTTGCTGCACTGGAATCAAGAAAAATGAAATCTTTAGCAAATACTGGAATCCAGTTGATTTGCTCTGGAAAGAAGTTGACTACATGTCAAAACCATGATTGAGCCACTGCATACACAACAAAAACAGCAATCACAAGTTAAAAAAAAAAGATATTGCTCCTAAAAAATACAGGAAGTGTTAAGTATTACCTTGCTTTAAGAAGAAATCTGCATGTTTTAATTTTTTTTTTTCATCTTATTGTATGGAACCCTGCTGACTGTTGACTCACATGGTCCATGAGCTCTCGCACCATGCCGTTCCACTGGCCTGTACCCTCATCCAGTGCGCCATACTTCCCATCTTCCACTAATCGCACCTCGTAGCGGAAGCCCAGGATGCCGGAGAGCTCCCTCAGCAGGTCGATACAGTAGCCCTCAAAACGGTCGTTCCCATACAGAGGCTTGTCCGACTTCTTAAACATCACATATGGCTCCTCCTGTATGGGGAGAAAGTGTGTGAGCAAAACAAGTTTGTGCCAATGTATGTTTTGTATGAATTATGAGATATTTAGCTCTTTTTATGTGTTTGTATTTACTGTTCATGTGTATCATTAATCTCATTGACTGTGTGTGTGTGTGTATGTTGCTTGTGCTTTTATTTGGCTATGGTACCAGTATGGTGGATACACGAAGGGATTTGTTAGCCAAAGAGTCGGTGATGTTGGATGTCTTGCTTTTGTGAGACTCTGTCATATTCAGACCGCTGGGAGGATCCCATGTTCCAATCTGTGGAAACAATTCAGGGTAAAGTTTGTATTTTTCCTTTTCTTGTCTACTGATGAAAATATGTGGCAAATCAGGGCCGCATTTTCTTTTTTCCATGAAGACTCCAATGACAGAAATCAAGTTCACCGGGTTTGAATCAATGACGCACCTTTTCCAGTCCCTCCTCCTTCAGACTGATGACATCCAGGTCGAAATCTGTTCTCAGTCCATTGCTCTTATTGAAGAGTACTCGTCCCGTCAAACCATCCCAGTGAGCCTGCAGACATAAATACAATAATAATAATAACTAAAATCCTCAGCTCTCTGCACAGTCATTCCATTAACCTTAAGGTATCGTCTTTCTCAACAATATCCATCCAACCTCTAACCGCCAAACTTTTTCTTTCCCAATTATGAATTCCGTCTGGCTCTCCCCTCACTGTCTATCGCAACAACATAACACGAAACGGTAAAGCAGAGAGAATAGAAGCAGGTTTGACAGGTAAGAGTTCATTATGCATGTGGTTCATTGTGCTTGAAGTTTCACTTCAAAGCCATTGGAGGAACAGACGGGCATGGAGAGCGATAGCAGACACAGGAGGGGGAGGAAACGCCAGCTACTACAATGGCTCATTCTGAAAATTACCTGCAATGATACCATCCACAGAATGAAAGAGCTTTGTAGAACAAAGCAAATGGCTGACCCTGACTAGAGTTAAGGAGACACACAGGGGCTTTGATATAAACACGGACAGAGATACGCACGGAGGGGACGTACGAGAAAGGGAATGAAACATCACAAAAAGCATGTAGTTACTGCGGATAATGCAGTGATTATTTACATTAAAAATTCATGAAGATTATTGAGATTGTTAAGATTAAGCAATAAAGTTGTTTCAGATGTTTATGTGGGTTTTATAATGATCAGAGTTTTCTAAAAGAGAGAGACAATGATGAAAAGATAGTTGCTCTAAAAACTTACACTCATAAAAGCATTACAGTGATTTACAAAGGAAATTCTTGCAAACAGAGGTGATTGCACTAATCAATGTAACACAACAAAGCTACAGTGTTCAGCAGATACCAGGATCTGAAGTCAGGATATGGTGCACAGCGATAGCCACGGTGGCCTTGTACCTCTTTGATGAGGCTGATGAAACGTCCACCGAAGCGCCACGGCTTGTGGCGATTACACTGCAGAGAGCTGACCGTGATTTGCTGTGACTGCTGCACCGCCACCGCCACCACATGCACGGCGTCATACATCAGCGCCGCGTCCGTCTGTGGAACAGGGAGGTAATATTATTAGACCTTTTTATAACACCTGCTAAGACATCTGTCCACATGACCTTTCATTCATCCATTTGTTCACTCACCTGCGTAGGAACATAAGAAATTGTGTGCGAGTCTCAGGTGACTTGCCTTACTCTTTACTCAGGACAAGAGAACATAAATTAAGAGTAATGTTAGCAAGAAATGCCCCGCACAAATGGCACAGTGTCTCAGCCTGTTAGTAAAAATACCCAAACACTGTCTGAGGCAATGAGAAAGCTCCGCCAGGGAGAGTCTCTCAGTGGAAGGCAGGCCTGTCACTGTAAAGACTAATGATTCCTGATGGGTGTGCCTGTTCCCCAGAGAGAGAGGGAACGCAAAACAGGCACCAGTACAGTCGGGACAACTCAGGCTGGCAGACTTGGTGTAACATGCTAAATAAATAACACATAGCTGGGATTCATGGGGAATCGCGTTGAAAAGTGCACGATAGCCATCCATATAACCCTAGTAATAAGTCCTCAAAGGGAGTAAATGCTTGAACTGAAATTTCTCACACCGACATGCCGAGATTTATCTTTACCGCTCTGCCCGCCACACATGAATTCCTTTCATGCTGGCTGTCCACACAGTTTGAGACACTCTACGTTTACCCAGGTCAACACATTACAGCTCAGCTCAGATCCTCTTTCCATGGTCCCACTGAGGCTGAAATAAAATGTGATGATCTTATTTGACAAGTCCTGGATGACCAACCTGCAAGGTGGGGAATGAAAAATGACTTAGAGATCACAAAGTATCTGCGGCTATAGGGTCTTTGCGGATGTGCTGGCTGTCAGGGAGAATGAGCCAGGCTTCAGTGCAGCTAGGCGCACAGCGGGAGACCTATGAGCTGCTGTTCAGCTCATATCAGTTCCCTATGTGGTCTCTATATGCGCAAATGGAGCACCCATGCCATCCATGTGAGAGCAAAGGAGTGGATGAAGGGTCTGGGTGGAGCTAAAATTATGCTACATGTACAATTTCTTCAACCTCTATTTAAGGTGGCAGGTCAATTAAAGGAGTACTTCCAACAGAAAGGAAAGAGGAAATTCAAGATACAGAAGAGGGAAGGGAGTTTATGTGCAGTTGTGTTAGTGGGCAGATTGTCAGTTTTTTTAGCTTGTCCCTCGGTTTTTCTGTGCTTTTGGAGTTGGTGACTGCTGGTGTCAAAGGCAGCTGCAGATCAGAGGATGGGAGACCCATCTCTGCACTCTTTCATCCCCGCTGCTTTCCTGGGAAATAGAACAGCTCATGGCATATCTGCTCTCCCAGTGCAGGCAATGTGTGGATGTGTTTGTGTGTGTGTGTGTGTCTGTTGTATTCATGGCAAATGTTGATTAGGAGAGAGGCTGTCATTTTGGTAGTCTATTTTGTGAGAAGAGGAGAGGACTTCTACACACAGTCAATATCCAAACACTATTTTCTCCACTAAAGGGAAAGTTCATCATGTCCAATCATCCAATTATTGTGCTGCCAACTAAATACGGAGACATGCAGTTGGATTGAAGGCTTGTTTGCTTTTTTCTCTGGATGCAGCTCACTCTGAATTGAGAAAAGTTGTAATAATCACATTCAGTTTCAGTCCGCTGCATTCCATTTCAAAAGAACATGGTTCATTTTGAATTCATTTATTCAACAAATTCACTCCTGGATTGATTTTAGTTTGACCGTGACATGGTTGAATTCATGTAATTCAAATAAAATCCCTGTTTCTTTCTTTCTTTCTTTTTTTTTAACAAATACTAACTTCACCTCAGCTTTGCTTATGACTTTTTAACTTTCCTCCCACAACTCTGACATTCTCTGCCTAAAATCGATCAATATCACATCACTGTTTTTCCATCTACAGATCCAGCATCTTCCAATCTTCCAATAAATCATTATAAATATATTCTAAGAAAAACATGTTTGGGAAAAAAAAAATCTGATGACAGGTTTTCTAAAAACAGTTGACAAGATGTTTGCTAAAAAACAGATACAATGTGAAAGTTGTACTTTGAAGTTTATTTTTATTCTACTTTTCATACTGGATTATGGTTTGGTATGAACTCCTACTGGATATTTTAGCACAACCTTGATGTGTGACTGATAATTGATGGCATTTCATCAAAGCTTAACAATTGTTAAAGGATAAGGCTAATGTTATTCTATATTCTTCTTATTGTTAACAAATCCTCTGAAGACACTAAAGCTATTGGTTTTTATCCGCCTCACTCTTTTCCAACTTCCCCAGCCTGTCTGTAAGCAATATATAGTCTATTTTTTAAAGGCTGGTTAATTACCTAAACAAATAAGCACTGCAGTTTTTAGCAAAGGTTATTCAAACAGGCGTAAATAGTGCATTTGTTGGGGGTTATTTTCAGCAGCACATTAATCTACATTTCGTGCACTAGTGAGCGTTTATAGCAGCAGGACGGTGTATGTGTGACTGACTCAGAATAAACTTCAGCGCCCATGTGGATTGTAATGAAAGACCCAGTGTGACCCAGTGTAACAGTGTGGTTTATTGATGTGTATTTAATAGGTTTTGGACAACAAATGAGGTCTCTGGCATAGTTTACAATATATCAGGCTTTGGCAAATATTTGTTAGTAGCTTCATTTCATTTTTGGGTTTGATCTTTTCGTGGGATCTTTTCGTTGATAATAAGAAACCATCAGAGTTACTCGTTAACTTGTATCCTTCACTTCAAGAAATGCTTGAAGTGAAAGTGTCTAACTTTTTCGTTTCTATTTAATATGCAGCACAAAGAGTAAAAGTCCGCCAGTGAGATAAGAAATTTCCAAATAGTTTGTCATGAAAATATTTCCCATTTCCATTTGCGTCAAGGTATTAAAACTTGACAGAAAATTGACCGAAAATGTGCACTGGGAAAGAGTAGGATTATGTCACCCTGTGCCAGATATTTCACATGCTTTGAGGAGAAAAGGATTTTAATAGTACCTGTCAGACTTTCAGCGTGCATTTTCTTGTACAATAAATTTATAATTGCAAACTTACAATTGTAGAAAATATCCAGTAGTTCAGGTTCATTCCATATTTATCTCAAAGCTGGCCAGTTTTGGCAGGAAACTACAGTTCCCTGTCTTAAAATTTTGAAAATGTCTTACAACATGCTACAATAATAGTTTTGTAGAGGGATAACAATATATACGTAGATGCTTACAAGCAGCAGTGAAGAGAGTTTTTCTTTTTGAAAATCTAATTTGTTTATTATATCATAAAGATCGATTTGGCTGCAAGAGATTCAGTTTATTTCAGAAAAGGAGTTTATTAGATGTTTTACATTATGAACAGTTGTGTGTGCTGCCATGTGTGTGACCAAAATACTCCATTCAATCCCCCATAAGCCTCTTTGTTTGAATGATTTATGTAATTTTATTAGCTTTTCCTCCGACTTAACAACCATTCTTCGAAATATTTCCTCCATCTTTTAACTTTCGATTGCCATAATATATCAGACATTGTCTGGCTCAAATTATTTATATGGCAAAGATCTCTTGCCTTTGGAGCAGAGCAATTCCTGAAATCCCTTTGTGATAGAAAAGAAGTTGGCATCAAGTGGAAGAAGGAAAGATCAAGGGGAAAAAAATGTGAAGTGATGGCTTACAGCTCTGGCAGATTGCATTCAATTTAAAAACAATCCAAGAGTGATCTTGATATTTATTTCAGGGCCAAGAACGGGTCCTGTGGGGTGTTTTAAGTGCTTTAAGTGAAACCAATCTTGAACCCCTGGGACACTCAGACAAGAGAGGGGAGAGAGTTTCAAACAAGATGTCCAAAACCTTTGTTGCCTTCTCTTTCCCACCTCTCTCTGTCTTTCTCTCTCTCTCACTCAAAACACATCACCATCTGAAATTGTGCAATCCCCTCTGCTTCCATAAAAGTACCAGTCCAGACACTTTTCCCTATATTTAATGACACAAATTTTTTCACACCTTACATCTTTCCTTTCCAGCCCTTGATGTCTTAGTTCATCTGTGCATTTTCTTATAAACATGATACATGAGGAGCAAACAAATATTAAAACACGTATGCACGAATCAATTAGCAAGATGTGTGTACGCCACAAACACAAACACGGCAACAAAACTCAACTTGCATGCTTCCCAGAGGCATGCCTCATTTGTTGTGGGTGCATGTACAGTAGTTTCCTCGTTTAGAACAGGTGAGTTGCAAACTCTGAGCTAGCTGCCGTGTGTATGTCCGCGCGTGTGTGTTTACACAAATGTATTCCTTTTCACTGCATCAGTATTCACATCAGCGCTCTACCTGTGCATAATTCCATAATTCCTAGGATAATGTAGCACCCTGAAAAACGACATCTCTCTTTCTCTTTTCACCTCTTCTCAATCAGTCGCCCTCTTCCCAGTATTATTCTAAACACACACATCCACATCACTATCAGTCTGGTGATGGACGTGTACTGCGGCTTCTTGTGTACAGTGGAACTCCTCTGTTTATACATATCATATACATCTGATTAGCCCTAATGAGATTAGCACTGACCTGTTATTCACCATGCATCACTGGGTTGCAGCTGCCAGCCACAGAGCAACAACGCGCACACAAAAATATGTACACACATGCACTCAGACACACACAGACACACACACCGGCAGCATTGCCATCAGCGGCAGAGTCACAATGTCAGCGGGAGAGAAGGAGGCTCATTGTTTTCTTGGAGCCGGAGTCACTCTGCCCTCACATCACAGACAGACCCATGGGGTTTGATGATTTGATAGAAGAGTGGGGTAATTATTCATTTCATTCCATAGTTTATATGTGTTTGTGTCGCTTCGCTGCACAGTCGGTGCAAGTATTTTAGTCACAAGCGCTGCTTGTCAGATGCATTTTAAAATTCATGATTATCAGCAATTAAATCTTCACTAGTCAAGTTGTGTTTTCTGTAAAAAAAACAAAAAAACACCACGATTTAGAATTTCCACTTTATTAGAGTGTCATTCTGACTGTGTGCATTTACTTCATCTGCACAGATGAAACTTCCATGAGGGACTTGTCAGAAATGTCTGTACATAATTAGTGACGAATTTCAACTTCATCGAAAAACATCAAAAGCTCCAAAAGAGCAGCTAGTGAGGTTCCTGCACAGACATAAGTGAACCCTCCTTGCTAATGAATGAGGCTCCTTAAGACTTCAAGTCATATCAATTACAATTTATAGGAGAAAGATAGAGGTGGATCATGAACTGGCTCTTTTTGGCTTTTCTGAAGATGCTATGCTGCCACCTATTAATGTACAGAAAACTCTTATGTTCAGAATGGTCACAGCTAAAAGACTTTGAAAATCGGAATTTTACCTGCCCTCCTGTCTTTAAACAGAGGCTGGATGAAACACCTGGAGAAAATTTGGTACAACAGAACTAGCTCTGGAGTGGTCTGGACAAAGACATGGACTCTAAATCCTAACAAAGATAGATCACTGTCTCTCACCTTATTCTGTAAAGATTTTAAATATCATAGGCAACTGTGTGTTAAATTGACCACTGTCTGGCTTTTTGTTTGTCTTTTTTCTCTCGCTTTATTTTGGTTGTTGTATTTTGCTTTCTGTCTGTAGGTGGGGTAGGTGGGATGATCTACATAATAATTCATTGGATGTAAACCTTAAATAACATTGTCAAAAAAAAGTTAAAATGACGATTAAAGGAAAATATATTAAGATAACAAAACACCTCAAAAGCTCAATAATTAACTTGTTATATCTGTACAAAAAGTAAAGTGCAAAAAAACACTTACATATTGAGCTTTAGAGGTGCTGGTAGGCAGATTTTGTCAGGTTAGCTCTTTCCCTCTGTTTCCAGTCTTTATGCCAAGCTAAGCATCT
Source organism: Thunnus albacares (assembly GCF_914725855.1). Classification (NCBI taxonomy): domain Eukaryota; kingdom Metazoa; phylum Chordata; class Actinopteri; order Scombriformes; family Scombridae; genus Thunnus; species Thunnus albacares. Next base: position 10,830,954 of record NC_058121.1, on the reverse strand, counting down.
GCTGCCTCCAGCTTTATATTGAATAGACAGACATGAGAGTGGTACCTATCTTCTCATCGAACTCTTGTCAAGAAAAGCAAATAAATTGTATTTCCCAAAATCTTGAACTATTCTCTATTCTAAGTTGAAGGAGCATACAGGTTACAGTTGTTGTGTTATGTGTGATTTCTGATGCCTTGTCTCAATTTTGCGAAGTTTCTACTACTTATTAGTTATTCTGGTTTAGCTGTGTACTTGTTCCTCCTTTGCCTTTATTTATTTAGCCATGTAAGAATGAGTCTTTCCAATTGTAGTAATACAACTGTAAAATGTTAGATGCATTGGTGGCATTGATGTGTTACATGAGACCCTGAGCCACGAAACTGAGTTAGTGCATTGAGATTTGTGCAAACTTTCATTTGTAATACTTGAAATGAAAAGATGAGAGTTGAAAAACACTGAAATGTGACATATGTGATTTATGGGGCATATTATGGCTGTTTCGGGCTTTCCTAGCAGAGAAGGGAGAAGAGGCAGTGTCAGATCATTTTGGTGGGAAAAAGCCCTTGGGTGACTGCAGCTCGATGTGCCATCTCTCTCTCTCTGTCCGTAAGTTTTCCACTCTGTCTCTCTTCGTCTCTTTCTTTATGACCGCCTAAGTTCTGCCCCAGTCCCTCCTCCCTTCACATCTATCGCTTTCTCCCTTTCATCCTCTTTGTCTTCCTTTCAGTGTCTTCCCTCCACCCTCCCTGGTTGCTCTCTACAGTATTTGACTGAGCTGTGCGTGAGCGTTGCTCAGAGTGTGGGTATATAGGGGGCTTTGCCACTGCCGTCACTGTCATTTTTCTCTTTCTCTGTGCGTTGGAGGTTTAATCCCTTTCTCACATTGCATTTCCACATGCTGAGGCAACACAGCGGCCTTGTTGCATTTTTTTTTTTTTTTTTTTTTTTTAAATGAGGTTTTTGTCACAGGAAAGTAAGACTGGCTTCTTCCTACGAGGAGCCCTGGGTAACGGATCCATTGATGGAGTTGGATTTATGTTAAAGCACATTCATGGTTTTATTGTAGATTTAAGCGCACTTAAAAGAGGGATGAAGGCCTACACTGCAGAGCTGGTTTAAAAGAGAGAGTCCTGAGGGAGTGGTGAGAGTAAGTAGGACTCTGTTTGATGTATGTCTATACATACTTATTTTACATTGTCGTATTCTTATCAAATTACCAACCTTGACATATGCTTGATTTTCAATTACTACACTTGAATGAATGAGTGAATGAATACATTCTCTTCATTGTTTTTTTCCCTCTTAATGCCAACAAAAAGCACATTTTAATTTGGACAAAGAAGAGGGGAGTTATTGACCTGCTGAGACAATGAACATAAAAAAATAGTTTACATAACTTTAACAGCAGAAGCAGTTCAAACATGCACAAGCTGCTCATGCTAACTGCCTAGTCCCTCTTCTGTTTGTTCAAAGCAAACCACTGGTGCTGCTGCCTGAAACTATTTCTGACACACCAGCAGATTTATGCTTATAAAGATTTTTCTAATTTTGGGCAAACGCAATAAGCAGAAAGCATTTATTTAATGTATAAAAATATTACTGTAAATGTCTTTACATGATGAAAATCAAATATGATAATTATTTTATTAAGTCTGACAAAAGAGGAATACAATCCTCAGAGCATTCGTGTCCCACCAGACAATTCAGGCAACAGCATGCTGTTGGCAGCACTGTCCACTCTGAGTTCACCCTAATTAACATCATGCTGCCTAACCTACATCTGATTAAGTGACTATTTAACATGATGGCCTTTTCTTATATTTGATCAGCCTCCAGCCAGGTTTAACTAAAAAGGCTAGTAGGTGCCCACTCCACAGGTTTTTCCTCCCCTCAGTTCATTGGCTGCACTTTCCAAAATTTAACAAAGCTCTTACTATCTAAACCTCTTGAAAACAAGGAGAAGACATGGGTTGCAATTCAATGGTCAGTCTCCCAAGAATTAGGTGTCATCTGAGAAAACTACAAGTCAGAGCTGGACTCAAGAGTGGAGGAGGAGAAGGGCTAAATAGCCCTTCACAGAGAAAGAGAGAGAGACAGAGAGGACTCGAGGATACAAGCAGGATGGAGGGAGTCCATGCTTGATTCATAGTGTAAACAACACAGGCAGTGTTAATTACATCTGGGTTGCTGCTAAACAGTGGGCATTTTGCAAGGGTCTCCCTAGAATACCTGGGTAGGATGATACAATAAATTCCAAAAATGGGTACTACCGACACCTTTTGTTTATTTTGTGCTGATACTGCATGAGAATGTGCACAAGTGTTATTTTTAAGCTGTAAGGAGGGTGCTACAGTACAGCACAGCATGGATTCCTCCTTTTATCCTCACATGTGCATTCAAGAGATATGTTTTCTTGCATATGTTCCGTTATATTTGTCATTTTTTATGTGCATGACTAATAAATATTAACAACAAAATGTGCCCAAGTATCAAAAGTAAGGTACTATTTTTACACATGAAGATCGGAGTGTGTGAAAACAGTTGTGTAATGCATTAAAGTCTAGATTCACAATTTTTCAAGTCTGTGCTAAAATAAGAGTCCGGTGCCCAAATGAACAGACGTGTTTTTCTCGCTGTAATACTTCGTCCTGTTCATAAAAAATTTAAAGATGCACTTACATAATGCACTTACAATGTAAGTTATGGGGGCCAAAAATCCACAGTCCTCCATCTGTGCAAAAATGTATTTAAACGTTTACTTTCATTATATGCTCAATGTTGCTGTTTTTAAAATCTTAATCTGCAAAGTAACTATAACTGCCAAATACATGTAGTGGAATGAAAATCCTGTGGAATGCAGGTCTATTTGTGCTTTACATATTCTGCTAGTATATGAGTGCCTATCTGCCTTTTTGTCCACATGCCTGTGTGAATGTACTGTATGCCTCTCTGTCTGTGTACAGTACTATATGTACTCTATGCTTATGCGTGTATGTTTGCACTTAATTGCTGACATACTGCATGTTCATTATATATGCATACTACGCAGTACTCATGTGTGTATGTGTGTGCAGGTAGGTGGGTGTGCCAGCCTCTAAAAGGATGATAGCTTGCCAAGAGATCTCAAGGCCAACCAATATCCCTGAGCACAATTGTGACCATGACACATACAGCTCCTGCTGCCTGCACTGGCCTCCAGGGACTGATTGTATGATAGTGATCTAATGATGGTTGTAGTTGCTGATTGCACAGGCTTTTATGGTCCTATATAACATCAGAAGGCGCCTGCTTGCATTACTGTCGAGGAATGTCTAGTGTGCATGTGCACATGTGGATGTTGCGTGACTTGTAGGTGGATATTGTTAGGGAATCTGTTTGGTAGTGTTTTGACTTTTTAACATATTCTATTGTTTGTCTTTTCCTCTGTCTAAATTTGTCTTTTAGCTTAGCTCATTAACATGTAAATTGATAAATGAGACATTAAAGTAACATATTTTAGAGGAAGCAAAATCATGGAAAAAAAAGCTAAATCTTTCTTTTAAATCCCACCTCCCCATCTCTCTCTTCCTCTGCCTGTTCTCACTCACAAAAGGCTTCTATGGACCAAGGGAGCATTGGTGCTAATAATGTTGATGCTGTGCCAAGCCCAGCTGGTGGTGCCCGGCACAGGGCACCGAGTGTCTGCTCTCCACAGTTGCTGTCTTTAAAAGGCTCTCTCCTCTGCCAACTGTGATCACAGGGAGGGAGATCACATTGCTGTAATGGACGCAACCAACCTGTGAACCTGTGAGGAGATATTCTGTTAGCTCTGTCCATCCTTTAACCAAATATAACATCCGAGCAACATGATATTCTGTGTAGCCACAAAAAAATAGGTGTTATCAAAGCACTGGAGAGGTTGCGATGACACCTGATTTGAGGATAATTGATTTTTGAGTCCAGTACTGATGAAAATCTCTTGTATATAAAGTATATCTGCTATCAATATTCTTTTACACATTTTTGGATGATCTAATTTGGTCATTAAAGCATTATGACCAGGATATGTAATAAGCGGGGCATTTTATGTCTGCGCTCTCTGGGGCAGTAATGGTGACTCTGTTTCTAAATGACCTCAAACATATCTTTAGCATTTCTGTAATGCAATTTGTTGTTAGTTATCATGACGTATATGCTGGTAAAACTTGATAAGTGAACACTGGCTGATAATATTGGCTGTGCTGATGTATCAGCCAGGCGATGCAGCTATGGCTGCAGAATATTACTATCTTTGGATATTTCTTGTGAGCACATCCAGTGCAGTGTAGAACGTATTTAAGCTGCAGGGTAAAAACTCAAGTTAGTTTTGAGCAAATAAATGGTATCCCCAAATGCTGAAACTAATTTCCAGTAAATTCTATTTGTGCTATGACTCATATCAGGCAAAATTACAGTATAACGTATGTCCTCTATTCAATATCATGCTGGCTGGGGAACAGACTGAGGACCCTCATTTGGTTGAAATATTGTATGAATGAAGCTCACAGGGAGAAGGATTCATGTGTTGTATTCTCTTCCCATTGTCACATTCCAGGCAGCCATGTGCTACCCAACCACAAACCCGAGAGGCCAAACCAGAGCCAAGTCCTCCCCTACAGAGGCGCCACCAAATGTGGGGAATTGAATCAGACACCTTACAGTATGTGCTCAGTGTGTTTCACACTTACATACAGTACAGTACAAACACATACTTGTATGTAAACATGCCTGGTTAAACACCTTCTAACCAGAGTGTTACCTTGCAGGTTCCTCCGCCCTGCTCTTACTGTGTGGGCGGCTCCCGCTCTGCTCCCAGCAATGCTCGTTAATGCAGCGAGGTATCTGTTTTCTCCAGGTTTTCTCCCCCTCTCTCTGCATCTTCCTGTCTCTGCATCCCAGTACTGAACATTTCTTTGCAAGCCTGCTCTCCCTCTCTCAACACAGTATCTCTTATTGTTGCTAACACTGAAAAAAGTATATTCAACTAATAGTACGCTTTGTTTAAAAAAAAATTAAATGAAATAAAAGTCAACCCTTCTGCTAAGATTTCAGTCCTGATGACAAGGGAATACCTGCAGTTACTGATGGTAACAACAAGTATGTTTTAATAATACAGGTATCAGTTTGAAAGGACACATGTAACAACCACACTGGGGCAGCAAGCACACTTGGAGTGGCTATTCTGTCAGAAAAATGAAAGAAGAGTAATTCATGTATGTGTTTACAGTGCAACCAAAGAACTAGGGCTGAGAGGATTCATTGTGTCGTGTTGTTTTAATATAGAAGTATAATGATGAAGCCAACTAAATTGTCATTCACATGATGTAAAATGCACACTTCCAATTTTATCCCCAGAATAACACTCAGGTGCCCGTTTCACAAAAGCAATTTGCAAGCACCTCTCACACACCGACTGCAAATGGTGGCAGCGTTGCACAAATAATGGTCACTTACAAATTGCAGATAAATCTGCGAGTCCTACAGGTTTTTCACATGCTCAGGCACAGATTGCAGGTATGGGCTTTGTTTTGATTAGTGAAATATGTCATAATTAACAGGAGAGGAAATTGATCGCAAATTTGGTGAAATGGTGCACGGTATGTGCATTAATCATTTCCTGTGAATCCCTTCTGCATGTGTACGCAATTTGTATCTCGTGGGGGAAAGGCGGACCCTGCAATTAATAACTTCTGTACGGATCATGACTGATATCAGTTTAAACTCAAATTGAAAGAGTTTTTAAAGAGGGATCAGTCATGTAGCCATGAGTGATGCTTGTCATTTTATAATAGTTTTATTGTATTATTATTTGTAAATTGTTTGTATTTGAGCATTGTTTGTGTCTTGCGCTATTTTGTATGTATTGTATTGTTGAGTTTTGTGCTTTTATGTACTGTATATATATGTATTGTTAAGTTTTGTGCATTTCCATATGTTTTTTATTGTTGAGTATATATTTGAAAGGCCCATCTAGGGACTGGCATCGCAAACTAGTTCATACTATATTCTTGTCCCTATACAAATGAACTTTAAATACATAGGGAGGCAGTTACAGAATGAAAATACATGCAGACCATTAATATCATTAATATACCATACTGAAAACCTTGAGGAAAAGAAACTCAACTTTTACTTCCTTTATCATCTGTATGTCACCAAAACTAGCTTTCCTTGTGTACTATGTGCAGCTGAACACATTGTTTTTATGACTATAGAGCCTTTTAGGGGGAGGACAAAAAGCAATTTACAGTTCTATGTTAGGGACTAATGTTTTTTTTTTAAATCACTGTCATTAGCAATTATTTGCAATATCCTGGGGCAGTTTGCTGAACATGCATGTTCTCTTGCTGATTCAAAGGTAAGTGTCTTGCTCAAGGATATATTAACAATAGCTGCTGTTGGAAAGGAAAAAACAATTGTCACATTTGAAGTAGCTTGGAAGTATCTTAAGTATCTTTGTGTACTTATTGTATTTCCAATGTATTTACCCTGTGTTACTCTAACATGCTTTTTACAGTGTCCCATGTGAACTAAAGGAGCAGCCTCATCATGTCATACATATTATTTAAACAACTTTTCTGTATTAATGAAAGAGTCATTATTATGAACTATTACACCAGAATTTCCAATTGCGTCAATGACACTGGAGAACACCCAGCCCTCTGTTGTTATAATTATAGCTCAATGAAATGTAGACATAAATGAAATGATGCAGATGTAAAAAATATCTAGGCCTAAAGCGTAAGTGAGGTATACAACTGGGAAGCTGTTATTTTCCCTCTCAATTAAAGCCAAGTTTATACTTAGCTCAGTGAATGGGGATTTTAAAGAATCCAAATTGCAACAAAGCATTAAAACCAAATATCTTATTAGCTGTAGGCAATAATTATACAGAGATGTGACAATAAAATAATTAGATTAGATACAACATCTATCTGTCTGCCTGTCTACCTTACTGTCTATCTATAGCTTGTAGGTCTTTAACTGTTAATTCACCTGAGGATGGAGGGTGACAACAATTTCTGTTTCTCTTGGGGTTTGGTTAAAGAGTCGACACAAACGGACGAAATTACCCGCACTTGCACGGCAACACTCAAATGAACTGGACTAATTTGAATCCCTGCTCTTATTATGCATCCCTTTGTGTCAGAGATACCTCTGACAAACAGAGTTAAGAGGCAGAGGCTGAGTGGGTTTGTGGCTGCGAGCCTGCCTGGGCCGAGGAGTGACTTCTCATTATGCATCCTTCCCTGAGACAACACTTGGCCTCACCCAAGGCACCGAATGTCACCGTGATTATACACCACCCTGCATTAATGCGAGCCTAGTGGCGTGAGAAAACACTGCATGTTCCTCTCGACGCTTGTAACATCCCCACCCCCATCTTTCCTGCCCGTTCTCTTTTTCCTCTTGCTCCTCATCAACCCCCCTCCTGCCGCCGCCATGTCACCTTCCCCTCCCTCCTCCTCCTCCTCCTCCCCCCATCTCAGTCAATCAATCCTTCATGAAATAGCAAGGTGACATGGACAGCGTTGTCCTGGTAACCATCGCTACTCAACTGTTGCCTGGTCACCAAGCACAAACAAGCCCGGAGCATAGCAAGGATTCTGTGTTGCAGAGAATAAGAACAAGGTATGAGAGAGAGGAAATAAAGGGCTGGAGGGAGGGTCAGGGGTGGAAAGTCACACGCAGGCTGCTGCATCCCTCTCTCGCTTTAATTTAATGATACCCTACAAGGTGGCTCTTCAGCCCAGAGCGCTGTAGCATAAATGTCTGACAAATAAATAAACACATTTGAGTTGCAGAAAAACCAAATATTATTTGAATTCTAACATGTCTAAATGTAGATACAGGCTATTTTTTAATCACCAGCAAAACAGTTTCTCCACAATGCCTTTATTATACCATTAAAATGACAATATTTTTATATTCATGCTCCTATCTCTTCATTCACCCATTATAAGAAATCCTCTAAGGGTGGAACACTTTAAAGAATAAAATACATCAGAGCCGAGATTTATAAATAGTGCACTCTAATGAAGTACTTTGCCAAGCTTGCTTGAGCCTTTGGACGTATTATTTATTATTTAACACTGGTTCTAGTCCACTGAGATACGTCAATATGTAGTATAGGATCTGACAAAATGATTCATGCAATGCTAATTAATCAATTCAACATTCTCTACTAATATCCATTCATTTCCGGTGGAGGGGGGGGAAAATCAAGTGATTTAACCTCTTTGTGCATTGCATTAATCTTTTTTGCATACATAACAGTTTTGCTTGTTTTTGCACACACAAGTGTTAAACACAATGACACACATACTGTTTCTTGAGGGAAATGAAATATGATATTTCTATATTTACAGCAGTATTTGCTGTGTATTTCTGTCCAGACGTTGCAGTGAAGTGATATATGTATGTGGCTTTATTTAGGAAAATAATAAACAAAAGGATTTCTATACCTGATTTGATGTGTTTTCATTTTTGATCTTTTTGAAGAGTGAATTAAGGTTGTGACTGAAGGTTCATATACATCTTTACCACTACATTTCCATGACTTTTCTATGTCTTTGAGGCAAATTTTCATGACCATACATTCTCTGAAACATCTGTATATACATGAAAAATAAGAATAAAAATCCACATCAAGATTTACCACAGTATATCCGAATTAAAATTAATGACAAGCTATGTGGTTTGATACAAAATATACATTTATTTAAGTAACACTGACACACCGGTGAGATGTTTATAGAATAAAATGTGTCAAACCCTGATAACCTCATTGTATAGCCCTAATTAAGATAAATGACAGAGAGGCAACGTTGTTTGAAAAATAAATAAGTAAATAAAAGTGTCCAGTAACACTGACATTAACTTCAGAGGGCAGCAGTGTTGGAGATAAACTGTCTTTGGGAATATAAGATTTTGTAACTAAGAAGATTTTAAACCAACTATGCCTCCTATTCATTAATAACCTAATTGAGCATTAACAGAAGATAACCTTCCCTGTTTGAATCCCCCAAAAACAATCCACTCACAGTTCATTTTTTCATTTCTGCAAGCTTTTCATCAATATGCTTTTCAATCTTCAGCAGAGAGGCTTTCTTTTCTTTTGTGGTTCAGCAGAAGCTGTTGGATTTGGTGATGAAGGTCAGTTTGCTTGTAGATCTGCTTTCTCAGTGTATTCATCTGTTCATTTCTCAAGGGCACAAATACCAGCCTCCATCCTAGCCGTCTTCTTTTTCATCATCTAGCTCATATGTGAGGGCCTTCCTCTTCAAGTCAACAGCTTGCTGTTGTTTCTTTCTCTCCTCTTCATCCAAGTAGCCTGGCTCCTGCAGCTGAAAGGAGCAGCTCTTCTGTGATCTCTTGGTCTCTTGGTTATGCCCCCAACAGATCTGACATGGTCAACAATGAGTCTCTGAACCACCAGAGACCTCTCCTTTTGATTCTTCACAGTCAATTCTTTGTTAATGGAAAATCCTCTCTCCACACTGGCGTGTCCATGAGACAAGACAAATAGAATCTTCACCACATCCCACACTCTGGAAAATTATGGTTTTGTCCACATTGTCTCATACAGCAGGGTGTCCACTTGATCTGTTTTGGGGTGAAATTCCCTGAATTTAGCCTGAAGAGTAGCCGAATCACAAAACTCCCTAAACTCTCTGATATATCACACAGTGCCTCATCTATGTGTTTAGCTTCAACAAGTATGTGCAACATTCTTTTTATTTGACTTACTCACAGCTCCTTAGATCCAGCCATGCGTCTTGGGTCGAGGCACTGCATGCTTCTCACTTATGTATGATGCGCTGGAGCCTTCGTCAGCAACTTCTCAAGGAGTGTGATCAAGAGTATGTGATCAAGAGTTTCTTGTAGTCCATCTTCAGCCTCTCTGAAATGTTTTTGGAAGACCTGAGTTGGTTCAGTTTGGCTTCTGCTGCAAAGCCAATACCCTCACCAGGATTGATTTCTCTTGCACTGCTGTATCCTCACTTTCACTGTGAAGAGAGCATCAGCACAGCGGATCTTCACCTTCTCAAATGACTTCACTTTTGGATTGGGTAGTTCACCTCTCCCAACCATCTCCAGGGTTTTCCCTAGGTTTCTGGTGGGCTTAGGTGCCGTGGTTACGGTGAGGTGTGAGAGGTCATTTGTTTGGGAGGTCTGGGTGTCCTCCCCCATGAAAATTTGACTAAAAACACTGCATTTTCAATTTTCATTTTCAATTTTGGACTATTATCATTACAATATTTATAAAAAAAACACAGGTTGGCTAATAGCTACATTTATAGTCAGGGTGTAGCTATTATCCAGCTGTAGGGATGGGTATCATTAGGATTGTATCTTTATCTGTTCCACACTCTTATCAGTTTGCTTCTTTACCAATACTCTTACTGGTTCTTTTTCATTACTAAAGAATTGGGTTTTTTAAATTATTAAAAAAAAAAAAGAATAAATCTAGAACAGGATTAGAATTGATTTATATTTTAAATATAACTAAATATTGTTTCTAGAGAATCAACAGTAATGTTTACCACAGCAAAATCACTATATACACTCAATGATATCTCACTGGAAACAAATCTAAAATGTCAGTAAAATAAATAATATTCCTGACATCAAAATACTGAGTGAAGTTTAGAAAGAATGAAGAACACAGACATCAGTCAGTATCAGTCAGTCCTCCTGTCCTCTTCTGCTGATGTGATTCACTGCCTGCAGGTACCTATGGCAAGCCGTTTTAACATTTAATAGCTAGACTGGATATATATTGCAGATACCCGTAATTCAATTCCTCCAAGTCAAAATGAGCATTTCAGATATCCACAATGACATTCTTCCTATCCACAATTGTCATTTCAGATATCTGCAACGTCATTCTTCCTAGGACAAATGACGTCACTTTGCCATTCATGTGTATTGGGCTTTTAATTTCAGATATCCACAGTTACATTTTTGATATCTAGAATGAACGTTCTGGATATCTGCAATAGAATTCTTACTAGGAAAAAGTCTCATTTCAGATATCTACAATCCAATTGTTACTAGTCATAAGTGAAGTCAGCATTTGCTGTCAGTGAAGAAATAAAAAGCCCGCCAAGTGTGGTCACTAGATATCACACTACACATGTCCTGAAGTCAAGAGATGATTTTTGGCGGGACCGCAGCAGGGCCGGGCGAATGCTGCGTGCACATGACTGAGTGATGATCTCAGATCAAATTGTCAAACTAGGCAGTGCTGATCAAATTTGAATCAAGATTCTGTGACTGCATTGCCTATTCTGTTTAGCTGTAATATATGAAAGTTTTTGACATAGCCGCCATTTTGAAAACAGATGAGCCAAAACCAAGCACTGCCCAACTCACAGTAAGTCACCCGCTACGTTGATTCTACAGCACTTACAATTTCAGATATCTAAAACTGCATTCTGGATAGGAAGAATTACAACTATGGATATTCACAATATTTATATAGATGTCCACAATTAAGTTAACAATTAACTGTCAAATTGCAGTTGTACATATCCAAGATGACATTTTTATTAGTCAAAATGTATTTTTCGATATTCAAAATTACATTATGGATATCCGGAATGGTTTTTCATTTTGGATATCTGAAATTAAAATTATGATTAGTAACAATTGGATTGAAGATATCTGAAATGAGAGTTTTTCCTTGTGAGAATCCACTTTCTAGTACAATCAAAGTTGTAGATATCTTGAAATACAATTTCTACCAGTAAGAATGTTAATGTGGGTATCTTTAATTACCATTATGGCTAGTGAGAAAAAAATTTTGACTAGGAGAAATGCTATTATGGATATCTAAAATGTAATTACAGATAGGAGTGTGGTTCAATTAAATGTTAAAACGGCTTGCCACAGGTACCATTGGTGGAGAGAAGGAGTAGCTTTCTTAGCCAGTAACTAAGTTTACAAGAATTTGACTAGCTTTAATGTAACGCTACGTTACAAACTAAGCTAGACATTTAGGCTAAATACGGACAGCTTTCATCTTAGCTTGTTCATAACAATTAGCTGTCTAACAGCCTAGCCAGTGCGCTGTGGTTGTGTAAAACATAGCCTATTAGCAGTGGATGAGACTGCAAGGTTTTATTGCACTTGCAGTAACAAGTGTTGCATTGTCATCAACTTGAGTAAAATGTTATCTTTCCCTGGTTCACTTTCTCCACTGCAGCCTCTCTGCTGCTGCCTGTGTGTGTGTGTGTAGAGGAGTTGAACCCTGCCCTCGGTCAAACTCTGACACAGAGAGTAGATGAGAGGACAGAAAAGCTAGCGCAACCATAAATGACGCCAAAATGTGGTAGAGAACTCTCAGCATAGTTTTTTTTCTGTTAATTCGGCTAAGGTGCTGTGAAAAAACACTTAGGCGCTACTCCTAAATCTTATAATGGTAGGGAAAACCCTGATCTCGATGTAGTGTTTGGTATGCGGCCAGAGCAGCAATCCTCTTTCTGACACATTGACATTCTCAATCCACCGGTGCTTGCAAAACTTAAGCCTGGGTGTGCTACATGACAGGCAGGACAATACTAGAACAGCCAGTACAGGCTAGAAAGTCTGTGTCCAACTTCCCATCTGGTTGATTTACCTCCATCTCTGAATGCATTGTGCAGTATGTGCAACCCGAACGAACAGATATTGATTAGTCACTTCCCCACATCATTCTGCACTTGCTTCTGGAGTATTTCGAACACCTTCCAATTCATGTTCGGCCCACCCATTGAGATTTGGACGAGATTCAGGATTCTGATCTCTGAGAGCAAGTCCTTGATTTTCTCAGCAATATCAGCTGATGAATGGCCCATAAACTCTGAGCTGATGTATTTAGTCTTCATCTCAGGCTCGTCTCATAGCCAGACATGCAAGTCTATCTGTTTAGCCTGTAAATAGTGGTTCAGGCTTTCATCAAATAACATGGCATTATACAATCTTTGCTTTGATACTTTGGACAAAGACCGTTTCCTAAAATAAAGAGCCAGTCCAAAAGTACCCGAAGAACCTGGCATTTGTCTTCACGAGACTTGTAGGAATAGTGAGAATTAGCCACCTTTAGCGGCCACAGTACCTCTGCAGTAAGGGCTTCGTTTCTGGACACAACACCCAAAATGGTCGCTTGTTTGATGGTGGATGAGAGGGAATCACTGCAGCTGGAAGCGAGTGTCAGGTTTGTCACCGGGGTGAAGAAGCCAGTGATGGGGTTGAGAGTTAATTAATGCGCAGCAGCAGCAGCCTGGTGCTTAGCTCCTTTAGGATGGCTAGCTAGCGCTGCCTCTCCCATGTTCGAAATGTTGAACGCTTTACAACAACAGTCCACATTTTGCACATCCCGGGTCCTGGTCTTTCTCAAGCCATGCTTTATACTTGTCCATGTGAAATCAGACATTATTAAATCAGCATTTCCCTGCCTCGTACAAATTTACATCTCGTCAAAGTACAAGCTGCAACTCAGGTCTGAGTCTGACATTACCCACACAGAGAACAACATAATGTCAAGTGACGTACGTAACAGATCTCCCCAACCATTAAAGTATTGTTTAACCAATATAGATTTTTCTCTTTCAATCTTAACTGAACCACATATACTCTTTTGTACGGGTATTTGTGAAGCAAATTTCCATGACTTCAAAAATTTTCTGGGTTTATTTATTTTTTTCCAAAGCTTCTCCAGGCCTGGAAATTGCTATTTTCAAACTCCATTCCCTTTAAGTCTTTGATGTAAAGACACTTATTTCATTAGATATCTCAGTTTTCTTATTCTGGGTCTCCTGCCAAATCTTCCAAGAGAAAAGAAAGACCAGCTGAAAGAGGGGGGAAAAAAAGGTGTTTGTCTGCAAGGAAGGTGTTGTGAGGGAGGTGGAGTAAATTGACTGTTTACAACAGCAGACCCAGAGAGGGACCTTGAATGTCCATGACGAGCTCCATTCACTTTTTCACTTTCAAATCACCTTATCCCACGCTTTTTTGGATGGCATCCTAAAAAACCAAGGCCATAATTTCCATCCAATTTGCTCCCTCTCTCTGCATGAACACTGACAGATTGTCATATTTTGGCCCCGCTCCCAGAGGAGAGTTGTGAGAGGCAGGAGGGCAGATAAACGGCTATTACCATTCACACCAGCTCATTACTGAGCATTTAGACCCAGGAGCACCATCCCAAAAGCTCCACACAGAGGACGTTCATGCTGTTCCCATGCCCACCCCAGAAGCCCTGCACCACGGAACTTGTGATTGACAACTGGTGCTCACTCATTCTTCTCTAAATACATCACAACATTGATTTGTTTAATCTACTGTCACATAGCTTCATAAAGATCATTGTTTATGCACTCAAGTGCCTGCAGCATAAAATCCCCAACGGTGCTGTTACATTATGTATAGCTTTCAATTGATTTGGTCACTTGGATATACAGGAATGAAGTACAGCTATAAGCATGTTTTTGCATGAACAGCACAACATACGCATTATGTAAGCAGCGTAAAAGGTTTAAGCCTACCGTCATGAATCCATCCAGCAGGCCTGAGTCAGGTTTGGGTGGGGCTTGTAGCCGCTCCATTGACCACTTCTCGATGATTGACGACACCTGAGAGTTTTCTGTGTTGAGGATGCGGAACCCGGTCATGTTGACTCCACTGTAACGATACGGCTCCATGTCCAGGGCGAAAAGGTCCTGAAAGCATAAACATGAAAGTCTAGTTAGAATCTTTGGTTGCACACTGCTCAGTTTGTAACATGTCTAATCTGTCTTTAATAATCTGAAGTTGTCATTTGAAGGGCAGGTTAAAGGATATGGCTGGTGTTTTTTCTATATTTTTCTTATTGTCAACTAATCTCATGTGCAGAACCAAACCAACAATTAATTGATCTACTTACAAGTATTGTGTGTGTATCCAAAGCCTGATATACTGTATCTCCTCCGTTGTTCTAAAACTGTTAAAAACATGTCAATGAACCACACCGTTGCACTGTATGACATGGCTCCAAAGACAGCGATCACACTTTCAGTCTCTGGAGAGCAGTTCCCGGTAAGGCCACTGCGCATATGCAAGAACATGGTGCCATTACAGAGCTTCGCTAGCTTGTTGTGCTACATATCACAACCCCTTGACTTTGTACTACATTGTATATTGTAAAGAACTTCAGTATAAAGTCAAGAGGCTGTGATATGTAGCACAATAAGCTAGTTTCTAAGCAAACTACCATACCCAAACTCTGTGATGAAGGAACATGTCACCTTGTGCAATGGTGTGGCTCATTGATGTGTTTTTCATAGTTTTTGGACAGCAACGGAACTCTACATCAAAGAAGAATAAGATATATCAGGCTTTGCATAACCACACAAAACTTCTAAGGAGGAACACGTTGATTTGGCTCTGCACATGAAATTGGTTCACAATAAGAAAGCCACAGAAAATCACCGGCTATATCCTTTAAGCAAAAGGCATGAGAGCAGAAGAGTGCTGGTGAAGGTATTTCAGGAGTTATTTCATCTCATGCTGAGGCAGTAGCCTTGATTAAGGCAAGTCTTTCAAGGTTACAGGCAGGATTTTGGTGGACTGCCATCTATCATGTGGAAGTGAAAGGACAATCCGATTGTCCTGCATACAGCATGTCTGGCATCTCACCAGGCAGATGTCTCTGGGACGCAACAACACAGTTGACGGAGCAACAGCAGGTGATGGACACAGAATGGGGGTGCCATGGTCAATGTTTGCTGTCGTATTCTGAAAGCAGCACGGATGGCTTAGTACCAGTATACAGCAGTAGCTCTGGCCAGCACAGAGGCATCCAACCTGCCAAACACTGGCTGATGTTAAAGTAGGCACGTTTCCACCCCGACAAGCAGCAGCATGCTGCTGAAACAGGTCTATTACCTTTCTCTTTCCTTTCCCAATGACATACCTGCTGTCACTCACACCCTCCCCTTTCATCTAGCCAGGTTTTTATGTGGATGCACCAGGGATAGTTACATGTCCTGTGCACTGGTAAATGTCTTTTTCAGGTCAGTTTTCTCCAACCTTTCTCTCAGCCTTTCCAATTGTGCTCCAAACAACACAGCATGCCATTTGTTTGTTAGGGCTATAATGGACCAAATGGGTGACAGTCTCATCTACTCAGGGCTATTATCTGAGCTAGTCTGAGTCTTCTGTTCTCTGGGCTAAGCGAAGATATGCTGCTTTTCATCTGGAGCGTAGCAAGCAATCTTTGTAGTGGCTAGATCAAAGAACTTTGGAGAACTTCAAATGCTGCCAGAGTCAGAGTAAAATATATCCAACTGCTTTTGTTTCCTGCACTCAGGGTTATGGATGACCAGTTGGGGTAAAAAGGTCAGTGCAGAATTTAGAAAACAAACTGAAATAAAAAATTCTCAACTGATAGCTCAAAATGCGAAGAGTATATTTCTAATGATCTATATGGCAATGAATCAGCTTTTCAAGGCCAACGGTGTCTATCTGCTCAAGTCAGGTTGTAGTTCAGGCACTAAAAATGCTTCAGAAAAACGAAAATAATAGGCTGGCTCCTGGTTGAGTCATATTTGATTTAATTCTCAGAGAAGAAGCAAAACCTGCTATCAGACACCCAGACAGATGGATGAATTTTGCCTTGCAACAAGCAAAAACAGGTGAATGTTTGCATTGCTATAATCCCAGAAAAAGAAAACTTCACACCTCATCAAGTGGATAGTGCAGTGCCAAAAAATCTAATACACAATAAAGTACATAGTTGAATTGCGTCAATTGTGAATTGTCAACATAAAAAAGAAATGCTAGTTTACTCACCAGGGTAGTAAAAATATAATGGTAGTACTCTGTCATCATACCCATGGCCAGGGCCTGCGGGGAGAAAAGAACAGCAGGCAGTAACTAAAAATCAAAGATTAATAGCTTAATGAGCTTATTACTCTATTCAACCTCACCTTTCATTTAGCTGTTATTTAACTTGTATAGTCAACCTGAAATCTCTCTCCTGACCAGGAAAGCAGCTGAGAGAGAAAAGGTTTCCCACTAAAAGATACCATAAACGTGTCTCCAACATTTTGAAATGATTAATAGATTCATCGAATTATTATCAAACTTAGAATGAGATGCCATTATCACACAAGAAGTACTGTTTTAATCTTCCACTCCACAGTCTGACCAAAAAATGAAAGAGAAATTTATGTTTAAAAAGCGAATAAATGAATAAAAGAATAAATAGAATAAAAGTAGTGGAGCATCTTCTTACAAAATATTTAAGTGTTAGGTAATTTTCACACAAACTGTGTTGTTTGTGCTGCCTCTCTATGTGAATATGCAGAAAGAAATGTATAACAACTTTCCTTGTTATCTTCTTTGGGCACACTATTAGGGGTCTTTACTGTCAAGAAAAGACCATGTGTGATCACAATGAATACGAAGAAGTGTTGCAATTACCGGAGAACAATTAACACACAGAATTTAAGCCGGTAGTCTTCATGAGTGTGCTGAAAGTAGCACTGAATTGAGCTGTTGACATACAGTATATGTTTTCGTTGAGCCTACCAAGTATTCGCCATCAATAAATAATCATTCTTGTTGTTTCCCATAGACACACAGCTGTATGGAAAATTGAAAACAGTGCAATATGCTTGTGAGAAGACTTCAGTTCAATAAGACCCCCGCAGTTCTCATGAATAATGTGCCTCTGTTAAATGAATTTAACATGGCTGTGAGCGGAATTAGACTTTCTAATTAAAAAACCTTTATTGTGCAATGGAGAGCATCCATTTTGACGGCTCAGTAGTAGAGATCTAATATTCTACTAAGAGATTAAAGATGCACGGGGCAAGACTGTATCTGAATCATTTGCATCAGTGCTAAAAGAGAGAAAGAGTAATAAAGGGCACACATATGAGCTTTTTGTTTTGGTACATATACACATGGAATGAACTGTTAGCACTGAATGTAAATTATGTAAATTTGGGGACTGTAGTTAATTTACTTTTAATTAAATTCACACAGAACTATGATAAATTGACTCATCTTATTCACAAATGTTCAGCTGCATCAGCTTTACTGCTGTAATTGTTTACATATCAAACTTAAAAGTGAATAGTTCCCCAAGTTTGGTTTTTGAAACTAATAAACTATCATGGCTCATTAAGCTGGTTTCATACCTGTTTCAGTATCCAGGCAGCCATCTCGTGCCCACAATCAAAAATGACATGGAACTCCTTTGCCTTCTTCATCTCTTTCAGAAGTGGCTTGGCATCCTTGGTCTCTGTGGGCAGCTGTCGAATCTTCAAACGAATGTTGTATCGTGACGGTGCCTTGATCAGCTCCTGCAGTCGAATGAGACCTGCAGACAAAGGCGATACATATAGCGTGAAAAAGGAATTTTAAAGATGCAGCGACATGATGTGTTTGATCTGCTGCCATTTTGAACTATCTCTGGTTCTGAGGAGGCCATAAAACCAACTGTATTCAGGTTTTCTCAGCAGAAAAAGGCTCATATACATGCCTTCCTAATCCACAGTCTATTGATCCTCCTACTCATACTTGGCAAGCAAACAGACTGCTACAGATCTATCAAGAGAATTTAACACCAACCCAGCACATTGCACTCTTTTATACCAAAAGCACAAAATAGAAAGAACCTCAATCTGCACCCTCCTACAGAAACTTCCAATCCCACAGAAGCCTCCCAAATGTTGATTCGCTCTCGTCTTCCATGATACCATACAGTAGCATGGAATAGGTTCAATTTTATCCTGATGGAAAGTCGCAGTCAACCCTGCCTCTCCTGTCTCTCTCTCACACACACACTTCAGATGTGTTCTGATGAGAGAGGCTCCGTTTGCCCAGCATGTACTTGCCCCTGGGGAGCCTAACACTGCCGTCACATATTGAGCTACAGTCTTCACCTTTCATTTCTCGACCACACGCTCAGGTAGAAAGCTCTCCGGGAGATACTGCGATGAGATTACAATGAGTTTCTACCTCAGTAAAGAACCTCAGAGTCCAAGGATGAAAGAGGCTGGATTGATGGGAGAGATGATTACTTGTCATGGATATAAAAATGGATGGAGCAGCGAGGGTAGTTCAAGAGGGAACTGGAGAGAGATAGGATTTTTTTTCTGTTTCGTGGAACCACTTTAAGATAGCTCAGCCTATTTTTTATTTTGAAATGAAGTGCTGTGTGAGCAGTTTAATGGTCTTACTGTGAGTGGAGCTGGGTCTCCCCGAGGCCTATAGAAAGATTGGTGTGAAATAGGAACATGCAGGTCTTGTTGTGAAAAGTACCATTGTAGGGAGGAATACTGAACCTCCTAGAGCTTTCCTCAGGCAATCCCAATAGATCCCTACTCTAGGGCATGTCTCTGTCTCCCTGTTTTTGTTCATACTGACACTCTGGGAGGTGTTAAGCAAGAAAAAAAAAATCTGTCAAGGGAGCTCAACGTTTGAGAAAAACCGTCAGTGTAGATGTTTGTGGGCTCTGGCTAATGCCTTCAGACTTTCCCCCTGGATCTTCTAACGGCTGTGTGTGAATATTTTATCCCCTCCGATAGTTTTTCCTGCCAGCCGTCAGATAGGCTCCAATCAGTAGCTCAGGGCCCTGGAGCATGAAGCTGTGTGATTACAGCCTGGGACCAGGTGGAAGCAGTGGGGGGAGAGTTACGCAGCTATGCAGCTGTCACACTTTTCAGGGCGTCAGGTGTGTTACATGCTCCATAGAGGAGGCCCGGGCCGCTCCTATCTGACAGTGGGGGAGGCGAGAGGTCACCTTTTGGCATCCCACTGGGGCAGCTTGCTGAAGAACGAGAGCGTTAACGTACTGAGCTCCAAGGCAGGAAGTGTAGAGAAGTCAAGGAGATGAGTCAGAATAATGTGGCAAGTGGGACGAGTCATTGCGATATCATTCGAGGTTAACGTACGGGTGCTTGCATGCAGCAGGATTGGCTGTTTACTAAAATGTAGGCAACAGATGTGAAAGGACTGGAGGATATCTGGAGGAAACAAAATAGCTATAAAACTAATGGTTCTTTCATTCTTATTATTCCCATACAAGTGGGTTGGTTACTTATCTCCCTTTCTAGAGCAGGTTTTTGTGGGGAGATGGTAGTCTCTCATTCTGTTTGGTTTGGTTTTTGTGGGGCTTGATCTTTTAATAGTGTGAAAACACCCTTAAAAAGGCAGAAAGCATGGCTTGTTTTTTCTTTGATCCATTGAGATGCACAGCACTTTATTATTATGTTCCTACGCTCTAGCTGTGATTCTCATTGTTAAACTGACAGTTTCCTCTTCTCATGTGCCATACTTCTTAATAAAAATATTAATTAAAAAAAAACTAATGGTTTAAAAACGCTGTTATATGATAAAAAGGAACAGAAAAGGGTTTAGATCTCTAGTAAGAGACATCATTTAAGATGTCAGCTACAAGACAATATTCGTTTGTTCAGAATTGAGAGTGAATTCATTATGCAACCTGTCTAAACTTGAAACCTCCTCTCAACTCTGTCTAATTTACTTACATTAAGTTGTCAAGCACATCATGCCAAATAGCTCATAAATTGTGAATATGCATTTGAATATTGTTATCTTCTCTGGAGCGTTCACACTTTACCTCATAAAAATATCACTGCACTCCAGCTAAAATACGACTCGTCTTTTAAAATGCATATTATGAGCCACTTCGCAAAGTCACAGGATAGACAAAATGGCTCACAGACACATTTGATAGCCACCCTCAGAGATCAAGTGTCTCTGTGTGTTATTAATGGCTGTTGTCAGCCCCCACATACTACAATTGTGCATTGCATTAATCTGAAGAGACATTGGGTCATTCTGGGTAATGTGGTTCTCTTTTTTTCTATACTGCTGCTCACTCTCCTGAAAGACTGACACGGGCAGCACCTGGAGGACTGAGGCAGAACAGTAAGCTATTGATTTCTGAATTAACTTGACAGGTTACAAAGCACTCACTGAACTCTGAGCAGCAGTGTGGCTTTTTGTAGTTCACCTGGTACCATTTTTTTCCTGGACATTTCAGGGTGTAAAGGCTGCAGCTTTTAAACATCATCACAGTCATCCTCATATGACACAGACGTACCACTGTACTGTAAGAAAAAGACAGACACCAACTGTACCTGTACCTGTGCTGTCGTCATAGACCACAGTGACTGTTCTCCACTTGAAGAAGTGCACCAGGTCGAGGATGGCTCTACTGAGGGAGGAGAAGTCGGGGTACAGGCTGACATAGTACGAGTCCCTGTTGTCTGACACTTGATGCTTCCACTTGGTCTGGATGTGGGGCACTCCCAAAGCATTGCAGATGGACTGGACCGCGTTGGCCGACGAGCTGTGTGAGGGGCCAAAAATGGCCGCCACCCCGAGGGAAAGCTGATCACATGCTGGTGGGGTAGCAAGCGGAGGAAGTGATAAGTCAGTTTATTGTTTCTAACAGAGTTATTGTTTCAAAATCATTGCATGGACCCTGTAAAATCATTTAATCATTAATCATTTAAAATGAATTTTAACAATTGAATTTCATGTTATTTAAACCTTTGTGGAGGTTTGGACTCCTTACTCTTTATTTTGTCTTTTGTACCTTTTTCTTTAAGAAAAATGAAAAGTTTCTTTATTGCATACACCGCAATTCCATTCCCCTTTGTTCTGAGTACTGTTTCTGGAGAGAATGACAATAAATTCTACCTTCATCCTGACCTTGAAAAGAACACTAAATTGATTTCATGATTGTCTAAATGGATTTTCTAGGATTGTCTGAAATCTTTGGTACAGTTCATATTACCTTTGAGCTATTACACCAAACATTCAAAAGCAAGCATTTCAAATTATTTGTGGAAACATACTGTAACATGAAAGTTTTGGATGTGTTAATCTTTTATTTCTTCTGGATGCATTTTTTTCCCTGAATGCGTATGTACTCTTTCATAAGTCGAGTCATTTTCATGACTGATGATTACTGTGATATGGACCAGGCAGACATCACAGAGAGACAATGGCCCTTTCATGCAGAGCGAAAGATGTAAAAATAGAGCATCATTGTTGCTGTGAGAACATATCAGATTGTACAATGCAAAAAAAATTATGTATTGTAAAGTATGGGTATAAAGTAAAAATATCTGATGAAACGGTGTGACCAGATACAGTAGACAGGAGCATCTGGATAGCCGCTGAGGTGCTACAGAGGACTTAAATTTTGTTCTTTTATTTCTAAATATCTCTTTATATACATGCACTTCTTGTATTGAGACATTTGTTTTTACTGTACTTTCATTTTTTTGTATTTTCAGTTTTATTTTTCAGTCTTACTGTTACCAGGGGGAAAACCTGTGAGAAACCTGTATAAATTGTTGAAACTACCATGAGTTTATTATTTGGCTGTATATTTGACTTTAGTATTGGGTGTCATCGTGTGTAAGTCTCGATGAGAAATTACATAAAGAAATATCATTTTAGTGTCTTCTGTCTGCTCCTTAGACATTTGGCTGTCTTGACTTAAGCAGTGATAAAAGGGTCATTTTGGTGGCAGTGATGGACTCGTTAAAGAAGTTATTTACTTTTGACATAAGCATTAAATATTTCGAGTAAGTGACAGCCTTTTGCTGGACAAATTAAGTGTTGTACTTCTCAGTATAAAATGATGAGGTGATTGCTCTTAGCATTTTGAGAACTGCCACAGCGTTTCAGAAAAGACACTTATGCAGTTGGGCAAAACTAATTTCTTGGTAATTTCATGGGAGTCATATGAGAAAACCACTTTTCTTAATTTCTGAAAAAACTTAGTTTGTTTTAACTATACAGATTTGATCTAGACAGTTCAATACAATTTCACCTAATCGTGATTAACTACAGATTAACAAGGTGTTGATGAAAGTTCCTCCATACATCCTGACTCACCTTTCCTGGAGGCCTCAAAGCTGTCGAAGATGTTTATTCTCTGGATGTCATAGGTCAGTGTGGTGTTAGGGAGCAAGGTGCGGTTCCTGTTGATTGTGTTCAAAGCGAATTTAAAGGCTAGTTCCTCTGCTCCGGAGGGGCCGCTCTCAATGGATTCAAATATTCCTCCTGGGGATTGAGAAAAAAAAAAATCAGAAGAGAATGAGAGGTGTGAATAGCCACTTCCTTCTCATCTAATTGCAATAGATTCCTTAACACAAGTGACATTCAAGTAAATGATCAATGTGATGCAGGCAATTACAACCCAAGTGGTGCTATCATTTTAACACTCACTTCAGTATTTGTACTCCCATATTAATGATGCTATTGAGTTTACAGCTTTAAACAGCTCAGTCACATGCTGACATGAAACAGATTTACACTGTGAATTAAGCGTTTGGATCTCAGCTCATTTGAGTTCTGTGGTAGTCGTCGGTCATCACCGTTGGTCAGTGTGACCTATGACCGATCATGACGTCACCAGGTCATTAAAAGGGTCAGCTGGCCTCTGTTTCTTTCTCTTTCTCCTCACTGCTGCTGCAGGGGCAACAGCAACTATCTGCTCTGCCCACGCACTTACATGCAGGAGCTGCTGCTGCAGACTGTGGCTCTCTGACCCCCGTGAGGCCTGCACAAAACAGACACACCAAGCTCCCTTCTTCACGGAAATGACACAAAGGCCTGCCTGATTCAAGTTTATTTAGTGGCAGCAGCTACACCATAGGAGCCGCACAGCCAGCACAACTGACCTCCTCAGCCACAAAGCCAAGTTAGCGCTGAGCTCGCTGCTAACTCTTTAATGAGAACAAAGGAGCAACCAGTTCCTCCAACCTGCACGGTTGGATCACTGACAAACCGCACTTCAGCACCGGAAACAACTCTTCCAAGCTTGGCTCATCCACAACCGGCAGCAACTCCAGCCTGTACCACGCACAGGCCTGCAGCTCACTGGACTCTAGAAAGCAACAAGCCAAAGCATCTCTCTCTCTCTCCAAAGACTGGTAACAAACTAAGCCTAGCCTAGCATAGCATGGCATTAGCATAGCAATGGCACATGGAAGACGTCTTCAAATATCTACAACAAAGTCCAATTGCTTTTGATTCAACCCTCTTTGGATAACCATGACCTGGATGACTGAGAATCTTTACAAACATCATACTGAGCATTTCGGGATGAACACCCTCAGAATGGTACGAGAGTGTGAAAGGACAGCCAGGAAAATTGCAGACTACAGAAACCACCTACGATTTAACTTGAGATGCTGACAACACAGACTCATATCAATAGCCTACATCTAGATTTTACAGTAAAAGGCCACAGAGCTGGAATGATCCTAGAGAAGGCGCAGAACCAGCTACTGAGTGAGAGAGTGAGACAGGTCCATTTCACCACTGAAGCTTTTACTCCAGATATTGAAATCACATTGCCCAGCGCAGTCTCAGAAAAGGTCACTGATTTTATTGAGAGGGAACAACTGTCTCAACATGCCAAAAGCAAGGAAAGACAGACATGGAAATTCCAAAACCTACAATCGTGAGCCAGCAACACTAGGAAAGCAGAGGAACATACCTGGAGGCAAAAGAGAGATAATTCCACACTGGACAAAACAAACGACAGATGGGTGCCTGTCAGATGCGGAACTCACCCAATTAGAGCAAGATGTCCTAGCCAAAGGATTAAACTTTGCCATCACACCACAGCATTTACCAAGAGTAGGTATCGGCAACCCTTCCCAATGTGAAGACACCCCCTTCCAACCTCATCATTCAGGAAAGGACGACCATGACGTCACTGAGCAAGGACCAAAACATCACCATCCTACCAGCTGATACAGGAAGATGCACAGTGGTCCTAAACACAGCGTACTACTAGCTCCTGTTCTGAACAGCACCAAGCCACTGGTTTAGATATGTGGATGACACATGGGTCACAATTAAAACCCAGGAAGTGCAAACCTTCACAGAACACATTAACTCAGCAGACAGTAACATCATGTTCACATGAGAGGAACAACAGCTTGGCCTTTATGGACTGTGCCATATACACTGCCATATACAGAAGCCTCCACACTGGAGAATACAAGAAACCTACATACACAGACCAATACTCTTTGACTCTCACCACACAGTGGAACATAATGTACCAACAAGTGCCCAGGCCCAAGAGAAGGAGCACAAACACCTGAAGGATGACATTAAAGCTTGTGGATACCCTGACTGGACCTTTGTGCAAACAGCCACACAGGGGACATTTCTCTGCATGGAGTACTTTTACTTTTAATACTTAAGGTGTAATGGTTAAGTACATTTCCGTGATAATACTTAAATACTTTTCTTAAACTTTTCCAAAGCAGGACTTTTACTTGTAACAGAGTACTTTTACAGTGTGGTACTAGTACTTAAGTTAAGGATGTGAATACGTCCTCCATCACTGGTGCTAACATGCAAACCAAGTTTTTACACTCACTAACATTAAAAAAAATGTTTCAAGTTTCAATTATAATAAAGTTTTTGTTCAACCAAAAAAAAACAGGCATCTGTTTTCATTCATTTTAGGGTCATTGTAACTGATAATAATAATTATGAAATACCGTATACCGTGATATTTTCTGAGACGGTTATCATACCATGAAAATCTCATACCATTGCAAACCTAGAACCAAGTGGCATCAATGACCTTGATGACGACCCCAAAGAGGTTAAATACCTGGGATTCCCAACCGGTCAGTTAGAACTGAAGAAGACCCTTGGATGAAAGTCAAAATGTCTTCTAATGTCTACAACCAAGTCCATTTGCCCTCAATTCAACCCTCCTTAGATAATCATGACCTGGATGACTGAGAATCTTCACAGACATCATAGTTTTCCTTTGTTTACCACCATGCGGTCCCAGTCGCCATTTTGAGTCATCCATTTTTGTTTTGTCTGTTTTCCCACACACGCACACACACACACACGCACACACACGCACGCACACACACACACGCACACACACACACACGCACACGCACGTATATAGGTACATTTAGTAAGATTACATATTGTGTGTCTTTTTCTCTCTTTTATCCTTTTAAATAAATGCTTTTGGATATACCTGCTGGTCTGTTTAATGTTGCACAAGAGTGAATATTACCAGCCTCTTCGCTGTAGAACTCCAAAATCCTTCAATCTTTACTAGCTATTGATATGGTAATTTTGGTTGCAGTTATGAAATTTTTATTAATCAGAGTTCCAAATTGATAGTTTAGTATATTTAATTAGACTGAATCAATGAATTGGCCATCCTTTCCCTTTTTAAGGATGGTGCCCCAAGGTGGATTTTCTGTCAATTAAATTACTTAATATAATTATTATTTCTGATGATTATTAATTATTTCTGATAGCTAAAAATGCCCCACAAAAGTGGTGCATGATCCCTACCAGGACCTTCTTGCTGTGAGGCAACAGTGCGAACCAATGAGCCACTGTGCTGCCGTAGGGAGGTGAGTTCAGGGGTGGGTGCCCTTCTTTAACTCCCTCATTCGGAAAGGTTAACGCTTCCATTTTGTTCCATTGATTTGAATGATTCTCGAATGAGAGGACAGCAAAGACAAAACAAGAGCGTAGGTTAACAGAAATGAGGGAGAAATCAAAAAACATACATAAAAAGTATAGAAAGAGGGTGAAAAAGAGGCAAGAACAGACAGAAGGTCAGTCAAAACAGAATTTAAAATTTATGGGATTAAATTTGAGTATCAATCCAAAATTAGTAAATTATTTGTTAGTAAATTAATAAATTATTCATTACAATCATGACAAACAGCAGTTTCTTTTGTTGATGTTTAATGGGGGGAGCATCCTGATGAGAGTACCATGCTGTGCCTGCCTAAAAAAATCTTGTTACCTTTTGGTTATATGACAATCACACCACGCGATACTCATTTATCGACAAAGCAAAAGCCTTGACACAAAAACAAACAATGCGCGCTGTTTCACCACGCCGCATGAGCCAAACAGAATAATAACCGCTGCAAAGTAAGGTGTTGTTAACTTAAAAAAGCTCCCTTCAGACTTGTCAATTATTTTGAGCTGCACAAAAAATGATTAAAGCTCCAGAAGGTCCATAAATGCAGTTCAGAATCCCAAACAAAGAAAGGCGGTGTTTGAACCGGCACACTACAATGTGCTTAATTTCAGGATTATGATAAGAGAGACGTTAACATTATTTTACATTACATGACAATCACCAAAAAATGCATGTCAGTAAATCTGACTCCAACTTGCACGGATGCTAGAGAAATATTACAGTGACAATAAGTACAGTGTGTCTGCTCTGTTTTTTTTTTTTTATCTGATTTGGGAACATTTACAAAATGTATAACCTACAAGCCCATCACCCAGGACATTTTAAAATTCAGGTGTAAATGGGGTCAGTGAGAATGATGATAGTATTTTCACACATCATTAGGATGAGGTAAAGCCATGTCGTGAGTGGTGCAATATGCCGGAGTCTGCACCACATTAAAGTTTCACAAAGAATATTTATATGTCAAACAGCTAAAACAACTATAGAGTTGAGCAACTGCTTTCAACTTTCAAAATATAAACATATTACAAAAAAAAAAAAAGCAAACGCACGTTCCAAAAGCTATAGAACACCTTTGAGGATGGACTAAATCCTGAGAAAGCTTTACAGAAATCAAACTTAAAAGAGAATGGATGAGGGGGGAAAAGATGAAAGTCGTAGCTGAGAGCAGCTCTGAGAACCACTCTCGGAGACGAGAGTAGAGTTCAGGAGTCCATCCACGGCTCCCGTCCTCTCAAGAGAACCGAGCCGGTTTGACGAAATCCAAACTGAAAAAAGTTTAAAGCCTGTTTATCGATTCAATTACAGAGAGCGAGGGAAAGTGAGACTGAAAGAGGAAAAAGAGGGGAAGAGAGTGAGGGATTTTTTTTTAAAAGAGTGGTGAAAGAGAGAGAGAGAGCTGTACAATAATAGACATAGCGGCTATAAATAGTGACTGGCCGTGGCAGGGAGTGATAGAAAAGGCAGGAGGGCAAAGAAGATGTCATTAACTTAGGGAAGTAAGCTTTATCACTGTCACCGTTGTACAGCCATATGTTGTGCTTACTTTACTTTTAATCTTGCTTTATTTTATGGTGTTTTCTTTCACCGGTAGAGACCTGAAGTAGGTGAATTTGAGCAGAAATGAGAGAAGAATGTCACAGTGTTCACTATGTCATTGAGTGAGCTATAGAAATGAGGTTTTCATGCGTTGGTCCGCCTGCTATACAGCACTGTGATGTGAACATGTTGCTATTCATGGCATTTCATTTCACTGAAATGGCACATTAATCTTCAAAAGAACGAATACCCGAGAATCACCATTAAAGATGATAAGAATCATGTCAGTCCGACCTAATAGATAATTATTACACTATTGCCCTGAGGGAGCAGACTGAGCTCTGCTGGCCTGTTCAACGAATCTGAAAATGAGCAGAAGTGTATTAAGTTATGCTCATCAGATTTCTTTGGCACTCTGCATGGCTTGGACATGCTGGCTGAAAAGAAATCATATACTTTTGAGATCACGGAGGAGCAGAAACACTGAATTAAATATTTCAAGAGAGATGTCAAACATTAAATTACATTGGAATATGTTACAGTAGCACACAGAAACTGTTATCTTTTGCTTTAATGGTTTGGGAGGTAACATGTTATGTGATTCCTTAGTTTACATATTTCTTATTGTTTATGCTGAGTGACGAATCCGACATGACATTTTTCCGAAACTGGATTTTGGGAAAACTGTGTCTTGTTTGGGGTGTAATGTAAATTTAGGTCACTTAAAGTCAATGATCTGTCCTGTATCATCCTTCTTTTCTGTCCTCCTCGCACTTCTTGCTGCTGTGGTCCTTCTGACTGCAGGTGTGTGAGTTACAGCTGAGATAATCAGTGTGTGTGTGTGAATTATAGAGCCACCATGATTGGGACTGGTGTGAATTATGGTGCAAATGAAAGCTCTGAGTGAGTTATGAGCTGGATAATCACCCTGACGAGAAAACAGGTCTGCTGATCTGAGTGTCTGAATCTGTGTGTGCATGTGTGTGTGTGTGTGTGTGTTTGAGAGAGAGAGACTGAACAGAAAGTGGAAATGAAAGTGCAGTATTGGAGGGCGTCTCCTTTATGTAAATTCTACTCCCTTTTAATGTCACAGTTAATGAAGTGCATTTTGGGATTGAACATTAGAAGGTAACTTGGTCATTGGCTAATTTCTGACAGAAATAAAGATAATTTAAAATTAATTCCTGTAAATAGAAATCATTCACCTCTAAAGGACACACATCACAAACAATAGAAATGAATGAGCCGTGAAATTCATGTAGATGTAATCAAAATGTTTATCACTTTTGGTAAAATATATTCTACTGCTCAGACGCAGCTCTGAGAAGCAGAACGTATGTGCTTCTAAAAGACAAGGGTTACTTACTAAACTATGAATGAAGATACAATTAGCTCTCTCTACTCAAGGATGCTCTTGTACAATGGGAGATGGGAATCAGATATGTTGCCATGGCGACTCATGCATCTATGCTATGGCTGAGAGGTCCGGGCAGTTTTGGAATCTGAGCAGCTGATTGGTGGAGGAAGGGCGTTGTGATAGTGCGGACGGCCTGTCTC
This sequence comes from Thunnus albacares, assembly GCF_914725855.1. Classification (NCBI taxonomy): domain Eukaryota; kingdom Metazoa; phylum Chordata; class Actinopteri; order Scombriformes; family Scombridae; genus Thunnus; species Thunnus albacares. The sequence continues at coordinate 10,801,340 of NC_058121.1, read as the reverse complement.
TGTGACTAATGACCAGCAGCGCAGCTGCAGGATGGCGGTGGGCTGTGGGGTGGGTGCCATGGCAACCGGTGAGCAACCCTGTTGTTAGGGCAAGTGGCCCAGGTATGCACATGCAGTCACTCAATTTGGCTATAAGGCCTCAAACCACCCACTGCACCCCAACCCCCTGGCCTGTTTATGTCTCCCTCCATCTTTCTTTCAGCCAGTGAGGATCAGTGCTCGGAGCCAATCGGCGAGAGGCAAAAGTGATAGAAATGCTCTATATCCCTGAAATTCCCGATGGGAGCGCTCCCTGACATGTTTGGCGGTGAATGGGACATGATGCATGAAGGCCTGCAGAGAGTCGCCGCCCCTGGTCATTAATCTGAAGCTCCCCTTGCGGTAGATTGACCTTCCTACGCTGCACAAGGGCCAATTCTCTCTCTCCCTGAAGATCCCCAGAAATTTGACCAGGGCATGGCATATATCAGCTGTGCAGGACATTGCCAGTATTATGATATTACACAAATAAACCATTATAACATCCAGTTTTTTTCAATTCAAGTTTTTTTTTTAAAGGAAATCAGGTCCTGTCCAAATGCCTGAAGGTATGTGTTAATCTGTCGTACTTATTTCTTTCAAACATTTTTGTTTGCTGAGGGGTTACATTTCTTTTTTTATTCTTTTCTACTTTACATATATGGGAGGAATATGCAGTATTACTACCAGTGCATTGTTTGACCAGCTGCATCTTCTCTGGCCTTGGCTCAGAGATAATATCTCTCAGAGTCTTGCTTTTGTAAGAGCAAGATAAGGAAAGCAATAAACATGGTTAATAGAGGTGCATTTTCTAAAAAGATACTTGAAGGAGATCTATGTTGAGTCTAATAAACTCATTTACTAATATTGGCTTATATCAAATTAGAAAGATAAGAGTAAGAGAGATAAGAATAAAATAAATTGTATAGGCTACTAGTATTTGTCAGGCAAATTTTAACAAGGGTTCCATTTATAAATCCTGAATTATCATAGAATAGAATAAAAAACCCTGAACCCTGAGATGTTCTATAGCATGAAAAACCAAGCAATAAAAACTTTAAAAAGGATCAAAAACTTGAGAAAATCACTCAAAAAACAAGATCAAATAAGCACATTAAAAAGTCCCTCAATCCAGCGAGTCGGCAATTAATCAATCACTTAATCAATCACTCTGTTTGATTATGGAAACTGAACATAAAACCATTGGAAAGCAGCTTATGTGAACAATGGTTTAGCCGTTGTTATCCGACCAAGTTTGTTGTTGTTTTTCTCCAGAATACAATCACTCCTGTCACTCTAAAGCCTCTTGACACTGGACTGGACTGTCACCTGCCACTGCTGGACACTAAGCCTCGAGCTGACTCACACACTTGAACATACACGTGCAAACACACACAATCACGCACTCCCAAGGATTGAGCCTAAACAAAACTGTCAGGTAAGAAACAACTGAGTCCGGGGGAAAAAGGTGACTGATGTGAGAATTTAAAGCCCACGCCTGCGGCTTTCAAACATACCTAAGTTTAGTTAAACTCAGGGTAATAATTAGCTCTACCGAAGATCAATCTCATCAATCTCCTATAATGAGCACACATACACACACGGTCTTCAATTAGAAACGTGTGCCACAAACCTCGTCTCTGACCCAGCTCCAAGTGGGAAACCAGTGATCATATAACATGTATTAATTCTGAGCACTGGCAACAGATGTGCTAATTTACCAGGCTCTCTCTATTCATAATAATGTGCCAACTCCCTCCTCAAAATATGTGCTAATTTGCAAGGGCTCATTGTGGATGTGCTAAACTACCGGCTGACATTTTGTGTGCTAATTTGTCAAGCAGGGACCCCTTTTGGTACTAATTGTGCCAAACTGTGAGTACACTTCCACAGGCCTTGAATTGCTGAAGTCCCAAATGACTTCTGACTGCTCGCAGTTTCCAACCTCTCCACTGCTCTCGTGTTGAGAATGCCACTGGAAAGAAATACCAACTACTGTGAAAATAAGATGTATAAGTGTGCATGCTTGCCTGCACACAAAGATATGTACACAGATGCATACACACGCGTTTCACAGAAATGTATGCCTGCTCTTCGGATTAGACGAGCTCAAATGCTATGGTTGTTGTGTATCATTAAACACATATCTTGACACCTGATACAGAATAGCCTGTTCCTGTGATAAAAAAAAAGCTACTTACAGAAACATTAGTGCACAACTAGAGTTTATTATGGTGTTGTGTTGTATTTCACATTATTACCATCTTCCCATCCTGCAGTAACCGCTCACACATAAACACGTCAACATGTGTATAAACTAGAGGGATACAATCCTGTTTCTGAGTTTCGACTACCCTGCTTAGACAAACATAGAAACGCAGTGAGAGGTGAGTGCATGTTTCATAGTGTCAGAACGTGCACACATTCACACACTTTTTTTTTTTTTTTCCTCAAATTTGACATGTATAGCATTTTATTACCAGAACATCATGTGGTAATGTTTCTGAACGTACTGATGCATGGCATATAGGTTAATTACTTTTTCAAAAATGCAATTTATCAATTACTTATCTTCCATGCAAGTGGAGATATTTTTAGTTTGTGTAAATTAGAGGAAAAAAAGAAAATGTACTGAATTGTCATTAAACTATAAAGAGTGCAAGTGAAACATGCATGCTAGAGCCAATTCACAACACAGTCTCACATCAAAATGTGTAAAAGCTACATTGGTCCACAGAGTAAAATGTATTAGTTTCACAATAATGGCTCGAAAATTTTAAGATGCCTATGTTGTTTTTTGGCCTAGTGTCCATGTCATATGACTGTCAAGTTTCTGAAAAAAGAAAAGTTGACATTCCTTTTCCTTTCAGTGGAAAATGCAATATTTTAAGATAGTTTTTCCATTAAAATGCTTTGTGATAACATTTCTAGTGAGAAATGTGCATTTTATTTATCATAATCTTCATTCAGTGAGCGTTATTGATGTTTAGTTTGTCAGTTATTATGAAGATTTTTTTCATGCTTTCTATCGTTGCTATGGTGGTTGCTATGGACACTGCTATCGCTGAAACCATATAGTTGCATGTTGTTTGAATCATTGTCTTTGCATTGTGTAGTTATCTGAACTGTTATGTTATAGGTGTTATTTTCTGTAACTGCTTGATGATGTTCTTTCAATAAAAAACGTAGATTTTAGAGTGCCTCAGGGATGAGTTGAATTTGAAATCCAGAATTTGAAGCTTTGTGATTGGCTGACTGGAGGACCCGCCTGGATTTATTTTCCTCACTGTCACCGTGTTCAGGTTTTCTTTTAATGATATCTAACATTTCTCAACACAAAAACACATTTTATTGTGTAACTAATACGTTTTGTGCTGTGGACCAACGTAACTATTACACATTTTGATGTGAGACTGGGTTGCCATTCCACACAAATAGCATGTACTTGTTGCTGACAACCATTTTCCAAGCTCAGAGGAACAACATGAGGACATTTTTAGGCTTCCTGCTCGCAAAGAGTAAAACTATTTATGAAGCTTCTGATGCACACAAATCAACAGCAACACACAGAGCAGCAGACAGACATTATAGTGGTGGTAATATAACATGCAAAAAGGTGGCGACACGCTTTGAGCTCAGTGCTCTTCCCCCGGCATCATTCGGTGCTGCCTGAGGAAGAGCAGTCAAGCTTCAATAAATATTTTCACTCTTTGCAAGCAAAGACTTTGCAGTTGTCTTTATGTTGCTTCTCTGTGGGCCACTTTGGAAATTACTTTCCCCTGTACTGTATCTGACAGATACCAAAGCTGAGAATACCATTCTTATATTTAAATGCATCTTCCCAACCTGCCCAAATATCCCAGGATGTATTGTGCAATATTCAAGATATTACCACGGAAACAAGAGTCACACAAATAACAAATTCTGTTAATTGGGGGCAAACGTGCCTTTTAGCATATAACTACTTGCCACAGTCGTAGTTTGTCTGGATTATAATGGTGCATGACATTCAAATGCATTCAATAAATATTGTGTTTTCAGGAGAAGTAACAATGCAGTGTCATTTATAACAAAGACAAACCATGCACTTGATGTGTACTGTATATTGAAGCTGTGGCATAAAGGCATCGTCTTTTCAGTAAAGAAAATATTAGTATTTGATTGATGCATTTTGCATTTCACCTACTGTAGGTTTTATGAGCCTCACTCTTCCTATCTGACTGAAGTATAAAAAATGAGTATTCCCAATACTGCTGTCACAAGGTTATAAAGTTCGAGTAAATAATACAAATCCCAAAACTGCAGTCAGGAGGTTTTTCTGCCAATACAGAAAATATGTGATTTGGGTCATAAGGAGCAAGAGGAACCGTTTATTAAAAGAACGCTTCCTAATGCTTCATGCCTCACCCGTCTTTGCCATTTCTCTTTCTATGCCCCATCTTTTTTCTCTCCTTTATCAAACGACCACACACACATAAACACACCACCTTTCTCACTCCCTCTGACTAGAGTACATCTCACGGTGGCCTCGGCAGGTGACAGATGGCGACCTCACAGCACTGCTCACTGTAAACTGAGTTTTAATCAAGCCTAAGCACGTGTGAGAGATGCTAATTATCCACTGCAGGCCAAGAGAAGCAGGAGTCCAGTCTCGGGAACATTGTGACTTTACATGAGCATGTGTGTCTCTGGTTTATAATCACTTCCCCCATTGTGATAAAAACCATTAGGGCATTATTATCCATTTATGGTGCTGCCGCTGACAAGTATGAAGCATAATGGACTGGGTGTCTCCAGCGTCCCTGGATACTCCATTCCTCAAGCAGTATCACTCACCAAAATAAGTTAAGCAGTGGGATTTCCAACTGTCTCTCAGCATACATGCCAGAAAGTGGGAAGATAAGTGAATACCATCTTCTAAAAAGGCTCTCACGTCATTTTTGAGCACTTACATTTTAGTCATGAAACCGCCACTCTTATCTGAAAAGAAGGCGATAGCAGAATAAACTTACATTACAATATCTCTAATGTGCATTTAACATATACGCATCCGACCTCGGTGCAGAGCTGAAAAGAAGTTCCATTTATGTTGCAATTAGGTCACAGCAAATTATATGAGACTATCATCCTCTTTGCTCCCTTCGCTCTCATTCTAATTCTTGCTGTTCTTCCGCTCATCAAAAACAGTCCTGTAATACACTCTTTCCATTGTAATTTTAACCAAATGGCTGTAAAATTAGACTTTCTTTCTTGTAGAAGGGCAGATGCTATCTCCCGTCAGAGACAAAGGTCAAGAATTAATTCAGGAGGCAGCTCTTTTTAATTCTCACAGCTGGGTTTCTGTAGGGGGTGGGGGCAGGATTATTACGCAGGATAATTTACAGGATTTCAGTAATCTGAAATCTTTATAAATTTAGAGATTCTTGCACATAAAGTGATCATTTTTCATGATGATACCGAAGCTATTAAACCCTGATTTTAAAATACTGAAGATTATAAATATATAGATTGGGCAATTAATAGACACTTTATGGAAAACAATTAAACAATTATAAATCACTAGGAGAGTCGTTGCTAGTGGTTTGCAATGCATTCAAACTAGAATTCTATATCATTAATCTATATTGTCTCATCAAAGCCATTTTTGTCATAAAAGAACATGGAGTAAAGGAGATGAAATAAAGACATTTTAAGCCTTTAGACAAATGAGTATTTTCCACAAGCGTCTGCCCCGTGTCTCATATAGAGTATGTTTAACACATTGTAGAGTAAGTCACGATGATAAAAGCCACAGTGCTCTGCAGGATTGGCGAAGTTCAATGGAATCTGAGACTGAGAAGGTATTCTTTGCTTTGAAATTCAAAAGTACAATAAGAGATGGAGGTTTGGAATGTGTATGTCAAATAAGGATCCATGCCTTTGTGTGCAAGGACACTGAGACCAGGGGAAGAGGGGAAATAAGGCGTGATGACAGTGAGAGAGAACAAAGTAGAGGGGAAGGGCCAGGAGACAAGCTGAGAGCCAAAGGGGTACAAAGACGGTGCGGAGAGGACAGCGAAGGACAAAGGAGAAATGGGACCAAAAAAAAGGGGGGGGGGGGGAGCAGGAAATGGACAGCAAACTCTATTGTCTGGATTCTGGATATTGAGTTGATGTTGAAGTGCACCTCGCTGTCACACCGTCTCCTCACAGCCTGTCAGATGTGTTTAGAAAACAACAGGTGATGGCCATGGTGTCTAAAGTCGGAGTAAGCTGTAGGAAAATACGCAGATGGCAGATGGGTGTGCTGTCAGACAACCAAAATGAGGAGAGTTTTGGAGACCGAGCGGAGGGAGGAGGAAGAGGGGTGGGGCATGAAAAAAAATAGATGAGAGAGGAGAAATGAAGAGGGAGAAATGGAGAATAAAAGAGGTCACTGGAGGCAGATAAAAGACACTCAATTAAACGACTGAATGGATGGCCCATTAGACCTGAACGGACACCTGCATCCTCCCCCCGCTCCCTCAGCCACAGGGCAGGAAAATGTCAGCTCTTGCTTTGGGTTCATCAGCCACTGCCGTACACAAGCTACCTGATAATCAGAGCCACAGGTACAAGTCAATATGCTACACTTTACTGCAAAGCTGTGTCTATTTTTCTTGCTTGTTCCACAAACACACACACAGGCAATTGCAAAGATTTTCAGTGGTAGAGAGAGAAAGGAATGAAAGAGACCTGCACATTGACTTTAGAGAGGGAAAGAGCCAGAGGCTTGCTGATACAAAAAAAAAATACTGCATAATAAAGTCCCTCTAATATGCGTGCTCATTTTTTCTCAATAAATAAGAAAAGATCTATTGAGGATAAATGTAAAAAGACAATTGAGGTGAAATTGGTGGAAAATCAAGAGCCCTGTTTTAATACTTCTCCTGATCTGCAGTCTACTGTTTATTCCAGCATTTCTTACATTTATTCACACCCCGCTGTGTAGGAAATTCAGTGTCTTTTGTCATGTTTAAAAAGCAATGTGGGTATATCTCATCGGTAGCTGTGCGGAGGAAACAGAGACGATTGGCTTCATTATGTCGCCTCAAAATCCTCAAACAGATTGTGCAAGATGGGAAATCAATCCAAGTCTGTTCCAGCCCGCCATGATGCTTTGTGTGTGGGTATAAGGGTGGGATTGGTGGGTCATATTAAACAAATAGGGAAAGTGTGTTGTTTTGACTGTGACTGACTAACGACCGAACCCTGAGGAGGGATACTGCAGCCAGAAGATGTAGGTTTTTTTATTTAATTTTCATTAAACCTTCGTTAAGACTAGATAATTTTAATGTCTTCAACTAAAGACACTGACTAGATGACTTTCGTGTTTATCTCTGGGCAGCGACCGACACAAATGCACAGCTTCTTTTCTGTGCATATTTCTCTTCCTTTCCTTTCACAAATACCTTCAAAATGAAAAGATTGAACGGCTGGTTTGAAGAAAGCCACAGAAACACTTAAAAAAAAATCCTCTGAGCGAAAAGGAAAAAAAAAAAAAAAAAAAGAGGACAGACAGAAAAATGAAATTCAACATTGCAGGAGGAGACGTTTTGCATAGCCCCGGTGGATCGTGGACAATAGAGTGTCATGCTGATTCAAAGAACATGACTTTAAGTAAGCTTGCCTTAATACGTTCTCCCACAGAGACCATTTTCCCCCTGTGTCCTTGGTTCACACAGAGAAATGTTCACGCATCCAACCGGCTGTACTGTCAATGGGAGCCCGAATTTTGCTTTCTCTCTTTCAGTCAGCCACTCCCCTCCTCCTCTTACTCCTTTATTCAGCTGGCTGGAGATGAAGGTGAATCACCACATCCTAACCTGACCGGTGCCTCACATCATAGCCAGCATAGCCGGAGGGCTTTCTGTAATCGATTGACTTCTGAATCCCATGTAGTATGGACATCATTGCTTTCATTTATGTTATATGTGCCTTCAAATATGTTTACTTGGTTCTGTGTGCTTGAAATTCACATGCCATTGCTTCTGCTGACTGGGCAAGTTTAAATTATGTTTGACTACATGGATGGAATAATACATGCATATTCACCACCAAGCCCTATTGAAACAAACACATCCAACAAAAGGCAATCAATGTCCCTCCTACATGTATTAATCACAGAGCAAATACACTGCAAACATTTAGTCTGGCTCCCAATTAGCACTATCATCAACTTCCACAATAAACTCTTGTTTGTTTCCCTCTCTTAAGCAATCACCTCCGACAGGTTATTACCACAGTTGAGCTCCTATGAAGTTAAAAGGTCTTGCATGTTCTCTCCTACATATGATGTAAAGAATGGTGCGATATTGCAGCAAGTGCAAGATTTATTTATTTATTTTTTTTACATCACTTAAAGCACAGACAGTTCAGGATATATACAGCTATCACATCACATTAGGTGTAATTGAACGAGACAGATCTATAGTAGAATTGCGAGGAAAGAACTGATGTCTAGATCAAAACCATATAGGCCCACTGAAGTCCCTGCAGCTTGTGTCTGTTTAAAGTCGTTATTAATTCACAGCGGCATGCATTATTCATCCAATCTCACACACATCCTCCTTATAATACTTTTTTTTTTCATTTGTTTGTTTGTTTGTTTTTTGTGTTTGCATTCTCACAGATGGTAACCTGCGATTGATACACACAGGAAGGGGCCATCCGGGACTTGGCACTGGTTACTTGCTATGCTGCCAATTTCTTTCTTTTTTCTGTTATTCCTCTTAGCAATACAAACATATCGATTTTTATTGATTCCTACCATCTTACAGTCTAGTGTAAGTGGAGACAGCCAAATATGTAATGAGTCAGTGTAGTTGCATTATTACATGAGATGCTAATAAAAATACAAACTTGGGTTTAGACTTAAAAATTGGTTCAAATTGGGATCCACAAGTATATTTGTTTTTACATTTTTTATTTCCTCTAAAAGCTATTTCTTGCATATCTGTAGTCCCGGGCAAATTTTCAGCTTGCTAATACGATACAGCTGACATTTATTCAGCGCTGCAGTGCACGACTCCTGGCCTCCCACTATATTTCCACAGCATACTCCACTTTCCTTTCTGTCTCTCTTCACAGAAGCCATCACAAAACAGTAATAAAAGACCACAACTGAGAGTGGGCTGAGAGTGGACTGCTCTGAGGCAAACTAATCTATCTTTACTCTGTATCTGCTGGCCTCAACACTCAATGTTTTTCTTCTCACACTTTATACAGACTCTCTCTCTCTCTCCTTCTCTCTCTCTCTTTAACAAACACTCTTTCGTACACCTCTCAGTGGCTTCAAATTTTCCTCCATCTCGCTTGGTAAGACTGTGAGCAGGACAGCTCCGCATGTCTTAAAAGATGCAAAAACAAAGCAAAAAAATCATTCCTTGTGAACGTTTTCAGCTCTGACCTTCAGTCAGCCCTGAGCCAGACAACCAGGCAGCAAGACATGCTGCAGGGCTCTACTCAAGGGACAGTTTCACAGAACAATTGCACATATAACCCCTAACCCTGCGGATACCCAGGGAAATCCCTGAGTGACAATGACAAAGATTGATAGGCTGTGAATAATGAAAGCCAATACAGATGTCAAGCCTTCCACGAGGCAGTAGAAGTATGCTGGACTCGATGTATTCGGTTGGATTTGCAAAAACAGACAATATGTCAAAAGAGGCACTTATGCTAAAACCGGTTACTTCACCTTCAATGCAAGTAATCTTTTTGAATGTAGCTAGTAAATCGACTAAATGATGAAACAAGGGATCTAATTTACCTAACAGATATTTTCCATTTTAAAATGGCAAGAAATCTGTAGCTTGAATTAATCACCACTGAGCCTTTTGTAACTGAGGCATGACAGCAAGACCTTCAAAGACTCAGGACTGTAAACATGTTTTAGAAATCCATCTAGATAGTTCCCCGCTTCAAGCCCATGTGTGGTGCTGCATGCTAATGTAAGACAGATCTCCTCTTTGTTCTTGAAACCCACGGTGGGTATTTTTAAACCATGGAAATCATTTGCCAGCAGAGAGGAGATAGTTTCATATTTCTATAAGCTATGGCAGGGCCAAGTGACACATGAATATTTTAAGCAGCTTTGTGCCTATTTAAATGTTTGCTGCGAATGCGCTGGCAGTGGGCCAGGGCGCATGGTGTTATCCGTAATTCCTGCAATCCCAAACTAAACTCCAGCATGATGATAATTCAGGCTGGCGGAAAGCAAAAGCAAATAAAGTCAATTAACTACAAACTCCCCTTGAATTTGTTCCTCCTACCCTTGCTTGTTCTCGACAACCTTGTAATTTCACCACCATAACACAGCTGAGGGGATGAAAAGAGTGTTAAGTATTAGAAACGCAAGAAAAGGACCTTGATCCTGGCGCAGCATAATGGAAGTCGTTAGATAAACTGAGCTTTCACGAGAGGGGATTGTGTCTGTTGCCAAAGGACAGAAAAAAATGACTTGATTTCCTTTCCAAAATGAAAAACAATGTTGCATTTTAGCAATAAATATTCCCAGACACAGCTGTACAGGGAAAATATAAACATAAGCAGGAAATAAACTAACAAAATGAGCATCTCTGAGTCAACAATGCTTTCAGCAGCATTTGACAGCCCAGGGACATACTGCTTCTGCAAACGCTGTTTGAAGATGGCCGTGATAATGTTATCACTCATCCTCACAGCTGCAGACCAACTACGGTCTTCAGAATTAAAAAACCATCTCAATCTGTGTTGATTTCTCTTCTGTTTAATTTCTTCGTAAGGCATTTAATGAATAAGAAGCATGTCTGTATGTAAAACTCAATCAACTGATGGAATGGCAGATGTGATGACTCACTACTTGTGTGAATGAACATTTGTTATGGGGACAGCTAAATACTATTGTGTACATATAGAGCTCTTTCCATGGAACGAAGTCAAATGAGCTCCTTTAATTTTAGCCCACCAGTTAGCTGTCACATGATGCTACAGTCTTAGTGTTGCCCTGGATTTCCACCTCACTGAATTCTAAGAAGACAAAAATGACAGCTGAGCAAACTGAACTTTTGCAATAGCAGCATCTAAAAATACAACTGCATTGAATTATTTCAGTAAAAAAGGTCAGCAGATGTTTGTAAAGTGTCTTCTGACAGACATCAATATCAGAATATGAACATTTTAAAGTGGTAGGAAAATTATTTGATTGGACAAACCCTAGTTTAGCTTGCAAATCCAATAGCATGTTCTGTTTTTACAGTTGGATTTTATTGAATTTCATGTTTAAAGTGAGCATTTTGATGCTCCTTTCTTAACCTACACTGTAGGAAGGAATTTTAAATAAAAGTAGCAACAGAAACTGAGAGCACTCATTGAGTGCTCTCAAAAGACAAGTGTGAACTAAAAAGATAACCATCTCTCGGGGATATTTTATTATACCTTGTAGGGGCTGCTTTGGGTCCATTTCAGTATCTAAGTAAATGAATTACCTGTAAGAATTATAAACGAGGAACACTGAACACAATAATTCAATCCTGTGTAGAAATTAGCTCATCATATTTTCCTGCAGCTGGTAACCAGAACACTTCTTATTTCATTTTTCTCTGACACTTGTCGCTCCACATGGTGAGACTGTAGATATGAATACAAAGGGCTGACTATACTTGGTGTTACAGTGTGTGTGTGTGTGTGTGTGTGTGTGTGTAAAGGTCTCAGCCTGACAGGAGAACAGTAGTTGTACAATGTGAGCTGCCTGTCTGGGCAGAAAGGGAACTTGGGGCAGGAAGGGAACAGACAGACCCAGGGGAGCTGACCTCCTCATTTAGCCAGCCTCCTGCAGGAGCAGCTGGGATTATCTGCTGAGCAAGCACATCCTGCAGGACAGGAAATGCACTGGGAAAGGACCAGTGGGTTCCAATGTCTCTCAAGGCAATTTTGTATTTCTTCTGTCTCTCTCACAGCACATCTCACAGCACATGCACTTATGCATATTGACATATATTTTCTTTTTTCTGATAAAATCGCATAACCATCACCATCTAGCTTTTTCTTTTGGAAACTCGGCTCCTTTACATGCAAACACAGACAGATAAGCATATATCATCTTTCACCAAAGAGAATGAATTACACTACACGAAATGGAGCCATCTTACAACAGAAAGACTTGAGGGGGATGCTACTTGGCTGACAGAGATAATACTGCAAAACCAAGAGACTAAAGCTATCAAACACAGTATCTCAGTCTATTACAAAACGTATGTACGATGCTTTTTGTTCAGCAACAGGCGCAGGCTGCACTGTCAAAAAGCCGAGTCGCTATCCGCGGTGCTGGAGAGGAGGTTCAGCGGCTTGTTCAGGACCACGGACAGAGACCCGGCCGCATCACTGCCACCACAAGACGGACAAAATCAAGAGTGAAGTTTAGCTCAAAGCAAAAGATCTCTGAATGAATCACCTCTTAGATCGCACAGTATGCATGTCTGTCGTGCCACTGATGCCAGATGCCTTGCAGATCCAGCGTGTTAGCATAGACGACATATTGGTATGGCGATGCACAGGCAACAAAAGTGAGACAAAATCTATTGTCATTATATTCACAGAAAAATATACATACAACAATGTGGCATCCATGGCCAGAGTTCCCTATATGAGGATACTCTAAAGAATACTTCACAAATATGTTATCAATTATTACTCCACTTAGTCTCCCGGGAATTGAGTCGTTATTTGCTGGCTTGGAAACTTTGGTGTCAAATGCTGTTACACAGGGACTTTGCCGTCCCGCAGGGATTACTGAACAGACGCCCGGCGTCTGACAGACAACGTGTGAGACGGGAAATCGCTCATCGGGCTGAGGATGCAGCAGGAAGACAAGCACATCCCGTTGCCATAGCGCCGGCTCTTGCGGACGCGGCCTGACTTTTAAACAGGACCCTCGGGAGAATTGGGGATTGTAAGGATTTGTTGTCAACACTTGATGACATCTGCAGCCCCCCTGTCACTTTAAGATGTTCCCTGTACATGCAACAGAAAGCGGCAAAACGCAGCCACCCTGAGACGGATCTAATTCAGCACCAAAAAACACAAGAGGCCGTGATTTAATAATTTTAGAACATAAGTAGAACCGTTAATAGCACCATTTTAAAGTTATGAATCAGCAACAATGCACTGTAGTAGCAACTGTTGAGGAATTACTTTTATAATCAACATGAAGTACATAATTCTTGCATGGGGATGTGGCTAATCAACTTCCAGGCGTCTGGGCGACACAGTTGCCAGTATGAGATGATTTTCGGCTGGTCTATTTAACAATCGTGCAGTTACATTTGTGTGCTTCTGTGGTATTTAGACAACGGCTTCCAACGTGACTCAGCCGATCAGCACTGAAAACCGGAACTATCAGTTTTATAAATGTCAATGACGGTAGGTGTAAATCCGCAAAACCACGGAAATTCCCGCTGGATTGAAGTTCAGTGGGATTAAGGATAAAAAGTGCTGCCGGGCGCATTGATTGACCCTCGTGACAGATCAGAATGATTGATCCGCACTCCGGGGCCAATGTTTAGTACATGTAAACATTTACTGCAGAGGACATGTTGGGGTGTCAGCAGTTTAAAAGGCCGTGGAGAAACAAGTCTCCGTGCGGATATTAGCGAGGAGGAGTGAGAATGAGTCTGGTGATGCTTTTCTTGAGTTTCATCAGCTGTTCATAGCCGTGACGTGTTGCATATAGGAGTGCTCCTTTGCGGGCTAACTACAGTTGATTTTCTTTCAAAGTTACTGTAATACTGGTTTAAAGGTTCGTGGAAAACACCATCCCCCCTTGATGGTGCGATACTCACGATAAAATCCCTCCCGAAATAGTGCTACTAAATATTCTGAAATTAATAAAATACTGCTGTAAACTATTGATCAAAAATCACTCTTTAGAGTGCAGTCTACAATCTTAATTACAAAACAAGGCAGGAGTGGGACAAAACACGTCTAAATACATCTGTTTTGGCATCCTGTGAATGCCATTTCACTGTGGGCAGTACAGGCAGTTTGTGTGAGTGAACATCGTTACAGATTATATCGTATCATAAACAAGGAGAATCTTACCAAATCTTAAAACGTGTGGCATCCCGCGAGAGTAACCAAGAAACAGCAGCAGAAGCGGGATCAGCCTGAGGTTGGACCTGAAAACGAGACTGGTTATCATCAGATGATGGGAGGTAATCTTCATGTTGTTTTTAAAAAATGCACAGTGGTTTAATCCCCCCGGTGCGCGGGTTCGATTCCCCCGTAATTCTTGTACGGTCGTTGGGCAAGGCAGGGTGACGGCGGCCCTGGATGCGCAAGATCACGGCATGGTCACTTGCGCTTTCCCTAAATCCATTAGCAGTCCCGGCATGATTCCTTCCCCTTCCCCTTCTCCTTCTCCTCCTTCACTGCGCCAAGAAACAACAATCCTCCGGGTCGAGGGACGGTGGGACATCCATGTCGAAGGGTACGGATCCAGTGGGGAGGGGGGAGCCCAAGCATGGGCTATAGGTGAAGTACTGGAGATGGTTGGAGAGGGGTTAGAGAGCGCCAAGCAGAGGATACAGCAGCGATATGCAGCCCCCTATGAGGCGCTCTGGGTTGCTTGCGCTCCCATTATACTGCACTGCTGCACAGGCTCTGACGTCGAGCCAAGGTTAGTGTTGTGAACGCGCACCACAGAGAGACAGAGAGAGAGTGAGGGAGAGGGAGAGAGCGGAGATAGAGAAAAAGATAGAAAAAGGGAGAAATGGAAAAAAGGGGAGGTAAAGAGGCATGTGTGGATGGCAGGGGAGTGTGTGTGTGTGAGAGAGAAATAATGTGGGGAAGGAGTGAACATTTATTTCATTAGACCTTTCTTAGGCTGTATATTTTGTGTTTCTCCCACAACTTGGCGCCAGGATCGCATGCGTTTGAAGATGTGTCGGTAAATAGTCTATGCAATCTTTTCAGTGCTCACACACAACAGTAACTACAAGGTGAACCTTTAATTAAAATCCGTCCACATTGCCATCAGATTCGCTTCCATTCATAAAGCAAAGCACTTGTCCATACAATATGGATACAATCACGCCGAGGAATTAGTTATTCCATATGATCAAAATAAAGTTTTTTCTATTTCTAATCAAACGTGATTATCTTATACTGAAGCGACATAAGTTAAAACGCATCTGTAGCCTCTATTTTACGTTTCATTTATTCACGCGTTTCACTTAGCGCAGGATCTTGATTCAGCACCATGGACAGAGACACAGCAAACCTGCATATTAACCGCTAAAAGCAACGAGAGTCGAGTTTAATCTTCCACAGGGTTCGCACTGGGGGATGTTTAGGATTATTGGCTAATTCTACAGACATTTTTCTGTACTTGGCACATAAAGACATAACTCTGCACACAATAACTGGCAAACCTCTGCACACAAGCGATATAATTTCGTGCTTGCAGGATATAACCGACCCGATTTTTCCTCCGTACACCTGAGTAGGATATGTAGAACCATTTTGTGTTTGTTCATTTGTTTGTTGTCATTCACAACTTCCTTTTCTAAACTTCTTTTACGGGATTTCAAGCAACAACCTTTCAACAATTCCCCCCATCATTCCAGAAATGTGGGAGGAGTGGGATGAAAGGAATTAAAATTGGCAGAACAGCAAATCCGTAATATCGACAGAAGCTGCTGAAAGGCACGAATATTTAACCTATGCAAATAACTCCACTTTAGACTTGAAAGCCTTCCAGCAACAGACTATTCTCGAGTGTGAGCCATCCACCGATGTGAAGGTGTGTGTGTGTGGCATACACACATAAAGGCTCCAATGGTAGGTTAAATTTCACGGGGAAAGACATGCAATATCTCCCAAGATTGTAAGTACACCTATCGCATTTCTGATCTGATTAGCGAGTTCAAACGAGGCAGTATCCTATAGGAAGCGTTGCACCGAGAAGATGGATATCTGCAGCTCTTGCATGGGCCTACATGCTATTGATTTAACACTACATGCGCCTTATCAGCGTCCGCCCCCAGTGAGCTCTTCATGGGCCGGTGGATCAGCTGGAGCTATAGGTATAGCGGTGGGCCCCCGCCCCAAAAGGGAGGAGGGCCATTTTACCCCAACAGAGATGTGAAAGGAGCTCTTTGACCGGCGCCACCAGCGTCCAAAGCCTAGATGAACACCGTCATTGTGTGACTCAAGTGTGAATGGCTTGCCTGTGTGTGTATGAGTGTGTGTTGAGTAGACCTACTCCAAAATCAAGTCACTACAATATTCCTGTGTGGGATTTTAGTGCATTTATAATAGATCTCTTGGGTGACCTTGGTATTTTTTTAATCTCCTCTGATATCATTAAGATATTCTTGAAGTGTGACATTGCTGTTTATTGCCTATGTGCTGTATCTGTTTATTAGACTGCATACAAGTAAAATGATAAGTAAAAGTGTAGATAAGCAAAGCATACTGACACCTACCCTCGCTTTTTGCTGAAGTGCTACTCTATTACCGGATCTGTCAAATCCTCTAATAAAAAGCAAATGCATTTAATGGAGAAGAGGGCGCTTGTATCAGCTAAGGAAACACGAAGTAATTACATGGGATCAAGTAGGTGGTGTGAACGTTGACTTTGAACGTGTGTCAGTTTGCGTGGGTCTGCACACCAGCACTCTGCAGTGTGAGAATATCAAAGAGAATGGCACTCATCATGCTACCATCTGGACCATTAGCATAATTATGGAGAAATTCAGAGGTTCCGTATAAGTCAGCAGAGCTTCACACAGCATGAAAGGAATGCTCATTGAGCTCAGGGAGGAGACATCAATTGACAGGATAAGCTGGTTTCCTCTTAAAGTCACAGCGCCCTCTGGCCCAAAACGGAGGAATTGCACTAAGTCTGATAAGCACTCAGGTGCCCCTACACTAATTGCACCTAAAATGTAATTTACAGAATATAATTAAGAGGTGCCACAAATGATTCTGACTTAATTTTCTTATATCTAAATAGTACTATATGTCTGCGCATGAGCACATACATGAGCATTTAAGGTCAAAACAATCAGTTGTGCTTCTCTAAAAGTAGGCCTGGATCATTTTTTGCATGTTGATATCTTGATTACTGATTAGAAGACATCATTTACCAAACTTTACACTTCCAAGTAAGCCAACCAGATGAGAAAACTGTGTGTGTAAACCAGTTACAAAAGAGGAGGTGACAGGAATGGCGAATTGCCTCATTATGATGTTAAAATGATTCCTGCTCCTTCATCTCTTTGTGACTAATAGGAAAATATCCCAGTGCCATTTGGGAGATGTACTCCTTTTTTTTCATCCATGATCAAACCGTGTCATTTTTGAAGGAGACCACAAATTAGATGAGTTTATACACACCCACTCGCTTGTAACCCAGGGAGGCTTCCATATGAGCTGGCTGGTGTGTTTATTCAGACACCATGCACTGGGTAATGCAAAGGGGACTTTATGCAAAGGAGAGATAACCACTGCTAAAAGCCTTCTGTCATTTTGTCTCTCTCTCTCTCTCTCTGTCTCTCTCTCTCTCTCTCTCTCTCGCACTCTCTCGCACAGGCAGACTGGTGGAAAGATAGTATTGGCACAGGGAGGGATACCATGGAAACGAGAAGCTGATGCACTTTGAATGGTAAGACCCTGAAAGAGAAGACATTCATTCAGTTCAGTCGCCCTGTACTAAAGGCTCATCTCAACTGCATTATTCTGAATGCTACAAGTTTATTTTAACACGGTTGGCTCTAGAAAGCTAACAATGATCTCACTTCATCAACTCATTATGTCAGGATGACTGTAGCTAAGGATGGCTTAACATTTTGGCAAGTTGAAGAAGGGCCCTTACATAAACATGCACACTTTCTCTCTTTGCATACACACAAAAAATATAAACTTGTTATTTTTCTCAGCAACAGTATCACATTGTCCATCCCTGTAAATGTACCATACCATATCTGCCTCACTTGTAATCATGGCAGTTTTGAGTATAATATAATTACAGTTCCAACTTGTGGCTTTGCTTCAGCATTGAAAATAGCAGCATGCCGAAGTCAGCACTGGCCTATATGTCTTGAGCGGTGCTGTTAATGAGATCCCTGGGACCTCAGTGGGAATACATTCTTCAGAAACGACAATTAGTCAAGTGAGACAGTAATTAGGACCTCTCTGCACACTGTCACTTCCAGTTAGTGTTGACGGATGCCCGCAAATCCCCCCCCTCCAGCAATGCAGTCAGGCACACTTTCTTCTGGAGCTATATTCTGACTTTATAATGTGACAGGCATCTGTAACTTCTATCTACCATGGTAATACTAGCCTATCAAAAAATAGTATGGTAATTTGGTCAGTACCATGATGATTAAGTTTGATGGTTAATTCTACTGGTTTTATGATCATGTACCACCATGACTGAACAAATTATCATTGGCACTGTACTTCTGTTATGGTGCAGTATTTTGTCATTTCTGTAGGCTAATGACCGAATTGTCATGCTACAGTACAGTTGTTAAAAAGTCCCACTATTGTAGCATTATGAAGGACTAGGGCACTGTATTACCATGCAGTAACATTTTTAGAATGACTAATATAACTTGTACTACTATTCAATTTAACATGAAATTTATACACCTAAATACTAACATGATTAAGTTGTAGGGAGTTCAAATGGCTCCAATCAACTTACTTTCTGCAGTTATAAAAGCATCAAAACATACATAAACATTAAAAAAACTTGAATAAATAAAGTTCCTTTGTTTAGTAAATGTAGCTAGCTTAGCTGACACTGACTAACAAATGTACTTGTATTTGATAGCCATGAAGTTATATATGTTTGTATTTATGCTAAAACATGGTAGGCAACTAGCTACTAGCTACATTTAAGATAACGTTTTTTTAGACACCGTCCCAAATCATAGACTGTAAGAAAAATATTGACGTAGTTACCGTTTGTTGACTGCTGTTTTGAAACCTCGAGTTTAGCGATTGGACCGTCGCCATCTTTGATTTTTGGAGCCAGAAGTGACCATATTTGGACGAGAGGGTGGAGCTGACCTATTGACTGTATATAAACACTTTGTATGGCGTAAATACGACCATAGCGTCAGCTGCTAGCGTGGTTGTCAAGGTGCGTTTACAGCCAATGGTTAACTGTGATAATGCTAATGCTAATTTTCGCAAGCGAAAAACAGGCCTAAAACATTAAAACTAAACGTACTTACGGAAAAACGGAACAGCCGACTCTTTAGAGGATCAGTACAAACAACGCTAAACAAGACTTTTTTTGGCGACCAAACTGTTACAATTAACTTTCGTGAACTGAAAACACACTAACATACCGGCAGCTAAGCCTGTACTCTGGGTATGTTACGTAATCAACGTCAAGGTGGAGACGATTTGTCAATCACAAGGTAGCCACGCCCTAAAGCACACGCTGCTTTATCATCTATTTTACTTTAAATGGGACCATCATTTACAAAATGAACATCATGCTGTATTGAAGAAGACTTGAAACTAGCGATTGAGTCCATGAACTCATTAGGAAAGTGTTTACTGAGGTAATAAATCAAGTGAGAAGTGGGGTCATTCTCTCATAGACTTGTAAACGGACTTCTTTTTGCAACCAGTGGAGTCGCCCCCTGATGGCCATTAGAAAGAATGCAGGTTTAGGGCACTTCCGCATTGGCTTCATTGGCCGCTTGCTCCAGATCCGTTAACACGTCATACTACACGTTATGATGTGATACATCACAGTGTCAATATTTTATGACAAACATTCCTATCAAAGTATGAATGAACCAGTCGTCATGGTAGCAACAGTAAGTAGTAAAAGTAGTATATCACGTTTGCTTCCCAAGATCATCATGGAATTGCAGTCCAGTCTGTGTTTTGAACAGTTTGAGTAGGAAGACAGATACTGTTCAGGGATAGGTTATTGAGGAGTGCTTGTCCAATCAGGTTCCTCGTAGACCAGCGATGGGCGTATACAAATAATTCAATTACAACTACAGATAGGCATCTTTAGACAGCTGTTTTACAAAGGTCCATCATTAATTTGCCCCCTATATGTATCAATTGGTAGCCCTACAACTGTATAGTGCCACATATAATTTATAAATTCTATATTCTGTGTGTTTTGACAGGGCAGTGCACTTGTAGCCTGGATTTGTAATGATACGACGTTAAAACTGTTTTAACTTAAGATTTAACTTAACTTTAACTTTATATCTGTTTTTGTTTTCTGGGTCCATAATTTTAAATAATCTGTCCTTTGAAATAAAAACATTATTTCAGAATAGACAGAAAGAAAATTTACTCTGAGGCTCCCAATATATTCCTTGATAGCCCAAATCGTTTTGCACAAAAGCTCAAAATGAAAGCAATCAGTCTGTATATCCACATTTTCAAATGTTGACCCTTTGTGTCATTATTATGGCATGTTTGGCCCTTGTTTTAGATTCCATTTTAAAGGAAGATGCCACCAAAATCCTTTTTTCAACCTACTGTATGTGAGTATCAAACACTCCCTGTTTGTAGGTTTGAAAGGTGGGTCTGAGAAATCTTTCCCTTGTGCCTTCACAAAGGACGATTGTTGTAGTCGGCTTGGATTCATAACAGTTTCTGTGGATAGCAAAGTTGACCCACTTTTGTAGAAAAAATGTCCATAGAAACTTCTCAAACTTGCCCTGCAGCATAATATGTCTGTATGCTCAATATGCCTGAAGCATTCATTTATTATAAATATAATTTAAAATAAATTTTCATTTTAGTTATGGTTCTCAGCATATTAATGTACACATTTAAATTTATAAGTTATATATAAGGAGATTTTCTAAAAGAAATAACCCCTAAACATAATCAAACATAAATAAGTCTAAATAAATAAATATTTTTCTTTGTTTATTTTGTATGAATTTATATCTTTGTTCTTGTCAGGAAAATAAATGCTTTTTGTGCTTTGTGTTTCAGATCTTAGGAAAGAAATCATGCATATTCACAGGCACAAACACACACACACACACACACACACACACACACACACACACACACACACACACACAGCAGAGAGCCAGGCTGATTGGATGGTGGATGGCTGGAGTTGTTATTACAGAGCATCCAGCAGAGTCTGGTTTGCAGGATAAGGATGTCCTTACAGGGCATTTCTCAGTATGAACGATGAGGAAACAGCCCCCTGTGTGTGTGTTCGTAAGTGTGTGTGAGAGCGAGAGAGTGATAGAGAGAGACTGAGCCAGAGCCAGAGAGAAAGTTTGAAAGAGAGGAATAGACAGACTGTGGACAGATGCATCTGTCTGCCTACATATTTTGGCCCACAAACAGAAATCCTGGCAATGCTTGCAAAAAGTGACTTTCCCCATTGGACTATTCGGTGCCAAAGGCTTGCCTGCAGAGAAAGAGACCGGAGAATAAGAGAGGAACTCACAAGGCTTTACATTCTGTTACAGGAAAGCCTCCAATAAACTTTTCTTTCTGCAAAGACATCTCCATCTTTGGTGTCCATCAATGAAAGTAACAGGGGGGGCTTTTAAAGTCAGACATGGAAGCATGAATAAAGAGCAGACACACATGGGCGATTTGTGTACATCTGGGGTTTTGCTGATGAGCTCTCTTGGTGCCTATTAGCAACTCATTAGTGTCTGATCTAATTCTCACCATTTTACAGACCATTGACAAGAGACATGGAAACAACCTGTAAATGTGAATACCATCATTATAATCACACTTCAACATGCAACATAAAGCCAGACCTGTGCCGCCACACAGGAAGTGATGCAGAAATAAACAGGGCATCCTCTCAGGCATGTCAGAGCACTCAACAGACTGTTGGGTTCACAGTTCCAAAGATAAGGAGGGCATTGAAAGTGTGCCTCGTGTTTTTCATTAGAATCCTGCATCACATACATTTGTAAGTCTTCTTCTAAGGGAAAGGTTATAGCAGGCTCACGTCTCTGACCTTTTGAGCTTCCACCTCAGTAATAAAATCCACTATTTTTTCACAAAGATCCCAGGATCAGCTGTTGCAACTGAGGATGAGAGGACCCAGCACTTGCCTCAGACATCAGACAGAAACTCCAAACAGGGATAACACTCTCAGCATTTAATGTTTTCAATCAAGGGATCAGCTACTGTGACTGGAAACAAAATGTCCCAGACAGCTATCATGCAGGAGTTGCCGTCAGGCAAAAGCTGGCACGACTAATATGGCTTGTCAGAGTGAAAATAGCCCGGTATTGTTCTCACCTTCCGGAAAGGTACAGGCATGACGCCTTTGTCTTGTTCATCTCTCAGGAGTCATGCTCTAATAGCTTTTCAGGCTCATATTGCCTTGGTAAGAGGGATTTAAAGTTGGTGTTTTGCTACCCAGAAAGGGTAGTGATGGAGGCTGAGCTTTTCATTTACACATAATTCAGCATGAATCAAATTTATGCCATCGTAAATGTGATAAATTTGTGTCTTTAGATTAAATGGCATTTGACGTATTGGATTTGAGAATTATTAAATTGCCTGGTTAGGGATTTATTAAAAATAACTCAAGGTACATGGACTATGCCTTCTACAGCTCAAGTGTTTTCATGGGTTGCCAAGACTGCAGCACTACCAAAATATATTGGACAGATAAACAGAAATGCTAAATAGTGTGACAGATTTGTCTTAAAATACATGCACAGGGTGGTTGCAAAAAACTGCAACAGATTTATGGACATATGAGATGTGTTCAATTGCAATAAATTTAGCTACTTTCAATTCCAAACTATTACATCTCTTTTGCTCATGCAAACAATAAACTTCATTGCATAAAAGATAAATTGCTGCATTAATTCTCAATATAGAATTCCCTTCACAAGCACATGTGAGTGTGTTCTGCTTTTTCAGTCTGACAAAATGGTCATTTTAACATATTCAAGTCTCTAGTCTTCTGAGTTACTTTCAGAGGTTTCTCTCCCTTGCACAAATCCCCAGAGTGGTTTTAATAGACAAATACTTGTTACAAAGGTCCTCAGCATCTACAGTAAAGCCCTGTGTAAAATCCACCCTGCAGGAAAATGTTGCCACCTAAGCCTCTGTTAAAACCCAGGGAAAATCTGGATGTGGACCAGCAGATAGAGAGCATCAGTGTGGAAACATAAAGAAGGGGTTTGATCTCATTTATGCCCTCGCTGTTCTGGAGGTGACGAAATGAGGCCGGTCTTGAGCCTGGCGAGGTCAGTCCTCTCCTCTCCTCTCCTCTCCTCTCCTCTCGTCTCCTCTCCTCTTGTCTCCTCTCCTCTCCTCTCCTCTCCTCTCCTCTCCTCTCCCCCATTAATCACGTCTGTACACATGAAAATGAGCTTAACTCTTTTTCCTGTGCAGTGTTCTACTTCCACTCAAGGACACCTTGCAATAGAACGTATAAGTAGGATCTCCCTGCATGCGCATATTTTCCTCCTCTGTTTCCAACTAATGGACACCCTCCAGCTTGAAAACATGCTAGATGGGGCTTCATCCTCTCTTGTTATGGCTGCCTCTTTGCTGTCACTCTTCTGATAACAATTAACATTTCCATAAACCCTTTTGTCAAATGATTAATAGAGAAAAAAATGTAATTGAAGGACTTATCCTTACCCCTTGAGTAATAATTTCACTGACAACTAAACTATGTGAGAAAAGGTTGGGTGTACAGTATACTGTATAGGCTTGAGAAAAATAATATAAAGGCAAAGACACAGAGGGAGGGAAAGAGAAAGAGAGAAGAAGGCAGAGAATATGTAAGGAAGAGGGAGGACAGGAAAAAGAAAATGAGCTTGGTTCCCTTTGTGGCACAGTGCTTCACCACTTAATCATCCCCTGGTCTATAAATAGGCCTTCACAGCAATGGAATATTGGGAGATTAATGGAAGAGAATGGAACGCCATAATGCTCTAAAGCTTCAACACTTCTGTTGCACTTCAATAGCGCAGATTTCATTTCACTTCACCACCAATGGCAGAACTTCTCCTCTTCAGTTTTATCACAAAAAAGTGGAGTGGGGAAGTTTATCAGATTACATCCAGTTTATGCCATCCTTCCTCTCCTCTTCTCTGTCCCTTTCATATTTTTTCTCCTTTAACACCGTGTTACAGTACAGAAGGACACATATGCATACTCACAAGCTAAATGGCAACGAAGGGCAGAAATATGGATGCAGTGCAAGCATGCAAGTATTAGCAAAATACAGAAAGACTGCAAGCTTTTCCCCACAGCAGGCAGTTGAAAAAGTTTTTCTCCTCTCATTTTACATTCTGTATGGTGCACTGCAGAGTTTCTTTTCAGCAGCACCTGTCTCAAGTGCTCATCTTCTGTGGAAATGTTGATGGTGTCAAGGTAGCAGGAATCATCTTGTATCTCCTTGCTCTCCTCAGTGTGTGTGTGTGTGTATTTATGTGTCTCTGTGCATATGTGTGTACATACAGTAGACTGTAAGGGTTTGCAGAAGCTTGTGTGGGTGCAGGCTCACATTGGGAGCATTTGATGTTGACGGAAACATGGCAGAGGTGTGATTTAGGGCAGAGAGTGAACTTGTAAGGACACTAAACCAGAAAACACTAGAAAGACAAAGTGCTATTACAGTAATAGAAAGGAAGCTATAGGTTGAAGAAGAAAAGACTAAAACCAAATGCACCTTTTATAATTATGCTTGCATGTAAACTCAGATATAGAACTCAGATCCAGTGACTTATGCTTTCCCATATTCCCATACTGCTGTTGCACTGCACTACTGTTAAGCACCTCCTACTGTCAATATACCATATTAATTCTCACCATCTGTTAAAAACACATAAGTCTCATAGAACACCATAACTTCATATAAGCCTATGAGCTTGTTAGTAAAACCTTCAGCTGGGTAGAGTTGTTATGAGTGCAACATAATGACAAAAGAGATTTGCTGTTTATTAGTAATTTTATTGCTGCTGATTTGATCCTTACATTAATCATATAAGATAATGATTCCATAATCACTAAAAAGAAAAGATAGATTGATAAAGCTCGGAAGACATTGTGAAGTGTCCAGGTAGGAAAAGCACAGATGCAAACAAAAAAATGAATTATTGCTGAATTCCATTTGACTGCTTTGGATTCAGGGTCCTGGTATTGTGCATGCTGGCGCACTGTCACATCATCATGACATCATAACGGGATGCTCGAATACAACGGAACCATCATTGCTGTTATTTGTAACACCTGTGCTTTTGCCATAAGTCAAAATGTCCACTGTGAAAAAGGCCCATTAAAAACAAGTAAAAAACAACATTAGAAAAGAAAAAAAACATCTGATGAAAATTAAAGTAATAAGAATCTGAATGTCTTCTCTCCCCATCGTTATCAGGCAGGGCTTAATATTTGCATGGGCACCCAAACCGAACTTTGTAGTCGCGGCACGTGCCAGATTTCTGGTCCTTTTTGCGGCAAACAAATCCCTGAGTTGGGTTGTAACTGAAAAATGATTCAAAGAGATTAGTGAGTCAGTATGCTACTCAAAGCAAAATGTTTTTTATTTGTTCAAAAAATTTCAAACAAGAATTTCTTTTTAACGAGGTACTTTGCTAAAACCATAAATTATTGTTTGAATATGACAACAACATGATCTATTTTGTAAAAATATTGTCATTTAAAGCTGTTAGAACAAGAATGAAGTAACATTTCAGCTAGCTTTAAAAGTTTCAGATACTATGGGCTCATTAAAGTTTCAACAAATTTAATGTAAATGTTCATCAACAAAGTTTCCATCCACTGTTTGAGGAATAGTTCTATTGATAATGATCTAAGATTTGGTAAAGAATTGTCAATGTTGAGAAGTTGTGAATTTTTAAAAAATACTTCATGTAAACTTTTACATTCTTTCCCTATAAGGCAACTTACAGATGGAAGATCTCCCCTGTAGAGATGGCTGGGGTCAGTGTATCGGTGGTAACAGCTTCTATGTACAGAGGGAAGTCACAAATTTGTCCTGGGTACTGTTTCTTCAGAGCACTCAAAGTCTCCCAGTCCCCAGTTCCACTGGGATCGTCACGGTCATACCACTTGGTCCAGCATACTGCAAGGAGCAATAAATCAAGAGAAAGAGGGTGACTAGTGGGAAACTGCCGAGCCGAAGTACCAACGTAAATGAATGCTTACGCACACAAACAATGAAAGAGAAGGAGAAATCCACTTTGCATTAGCAACATAAAGAACGTGCTCATACAGTACCTCCTCCACCGCAGAAAGGGGGATGACAGCTGAAACGAACACGATAATCATTACACATCTTTGTGGGTTGGTCCTTGTTTTTGCAGATGAATCCTACAGATGGGTCTGATCTGAAAGAAGAAACAAAGAGTGACACTTACTGAAATAAACTGACAGATGCATTTGTGCATCTGCTTGCATTTTATTTGCATGGACTGCCAGATGCATGTGGAATAAAACACAATGAATACTTAAACATTTTTCTGATTGTTTTAAGACATTTTGCATATTACACATGCAATATTGTGACTGACAAATGAGAGGATAGTCTCTAAATAGAGGAGAATTAGACCCAATTAACAATTAACATAAATGTGTATATTGCATCCTTTTAATAATTGTTCAGTTGCATAAAATGTGTTGTGTGCTGTGTACGCTGTGTTATCCTGATGCTCAGTGGTTACCAAGTACAAAATAAAATACAGTAGAATAGAATATGAAAAGTACAAACAAACAACATTAATGCAACACATTCAGTAGATCAATACGAAAAATATGAATCACTGCATGAAACACATTCAAATTATTCATCCTGGTACCGTACTTACTGAGTGTTGAGATCACCTGCTGCAGTCACACTGAGACCAGAAAGAGTTCGGGCCTCGATATCCACTGGTTTAGGGCAGATCTTTCCTGGGTTCTCCTTACGAAGATTGTAGAGGGTCTCCCAGTCTCCAGTTCCACTGGGATTATCTCTGTCAAACCAGTCTGTCCAGCATTCTGGACAAAGGTATTCAAATTGTCAGCAATAGACATTTGAAATCGTTCTAATTGCACATATTGTGGTTTGGTCTAGATGAGCGTCAAATACAAAGACAGATGCAACGTAATTGTAAAAACAAAAGGTGTAATCAACTTACGAATGTGGGTGGGATAGTAGCAGGGCCACCCTGAATGGAGTTTAAAAAACAATGGGTATTAGACCTTTCCATACAAAATGATCCACAGAATGGTTTAGTCTGTGCTTTGAATGTCAAGATAACTACTTGAAGGAATCTCTAACCTAGCTTAACAGGAGGGAGGAGGTGTGAAAGACCTGCTCCTGTGTGAAAAAAGAAGATATTTTTAACAGTTTTACTTTACAACTACGTTACAAGAACCTGATGGAAAAACAGAAACAAAAACATCAAAAACACAGTGGTGCAGGTGTTAAAAATGCCTGATTTAATATTAAATTAAAAATCTCTTAATCAAAGTTTTCTCATGTAACAAAAAGAGGTTTGCTCTGCTTGTCTTAAAAGCTTCATGATTAGATGGATGGAAAGGTATGAATTTTACCAAACTACAGTGAAGGGTCTTACGTTTTTCATCCGTTGATGTCACTGAGTTTGACCCATCAACAGCCTGCTGGTGGCTTTCTGATAAAGATAATCATACGGATGTTGTATATTGTATATATTTCTGATAGATATTGTAGAGTAGTAAGAATTGAACATATGATCGTTGTTTATTGATGATTATTGTTGTTATTGAGATGGACCTACCAATAAGCAATCCTGCAACAATGGCAACACTTAACTATTAGAGAAATTAGAAAATGGAAAAGGTCAGGATCACAGAATAGAACATACTGTGTATATAGAACTTGTAAATGTATATAGAAAATGTCAAAAACACATATTTACATTGAAAAATTTGGACTTATAATACAAAAGGTTACACATTACCAATTTGATCATGGCTGCAAATAGTGAGACACCTGTTGGGAGAGTAATTTGCATTAATGAATCTTAATAAACAAGAAATATGTTTGCAACATTCATTGAGATGTACATACACAATCTGAATATTAAGTTAAACCATTTTACCTGAAGTAAAATATAAATTATAGACAATATTGTTAGACCTCACTTATAAACAGTTTTTAAGTGTGTCATGGTAAATATAAGTGAAGCAAGAAGCATTCTGGCTGAATCAGAGATTACATGAAATTTCTATACAAAAACAAAATAGAGTCACCTCACCCACAGGACCTCTCAGTAGATTTGAATGTTACTCTGAACTTCTGGCTGGCTTAATGAACCTCTCTTCGGTCTCTCTCCACCTAAATATACTGCTTTATCACAATCTGGAAGATATCCATTACCTGACACCAAATAAACAGTTACACTAACTGGGATTATGTGTTTCTGAACACACCCAGAGAAAACAATTCCCCATTCAAAAAACTTGCAATCCTAGAACAAGATATGTTAGAAAACAATCGTACTTACATTCCTACAGGTTGAATGAGAAAATAATAGCTGGAGATAAGGTTTACAGCCTCACCATTCTTCTGCAGAACCTTAAAATGTAGGTACACAATAGGTTTCATATCCTGTTTCAAAATTCCCTGACTGCGGCATTTCAGCTCCTTTACCATAAAAAGAGCTGAGAGGTTCAATAGAACACAGAAAATGTATTGGGTTGTCAACCAGGTCATATACCCTATTATATACTGGTTACTAGATAGATAGATAGATAGATAGATAGAGAGAGAGAGAGAGAGAGAGAGAGAGAGAGAGAGAGAGAGAGAGAGAGAGAGGGAGAGATCACAGAACACATCATTAGACTGCTTATCTGAAACTATGACGATAATGAACATTTACAACTGGAGTGCTTACCTTCTTGGTGGGTGACAGCTGAAGTTGCACAGCTGCAGCGAATGCCAATCCAGACAGGAATTTGGCTGCCTCTTGCAGTTAAAGACAGCTGTCATGCTTTCTCTGCACTTTTAAAAAGATGATTCAAGTGCAAGTGGCTGATAGGAATTGGTGCACAGCACCTGAGTTAGTAGCAGCAATGTAGTAATTTTAGAAACTGTTTAAATGTTTTGGTTATATAAAGTGGAAAATATGTCTCACACTAACAGAACATCCTCACACCTGTGCACATGAAGTCTCATTCAGTTTGAGAGGTCAAAGTAAACTGGTTTGGTAAGATCTTTCTACTTACAAAGGGTGACAATGACCTCTATGTTCACTCCACTGTCCCAGAGGAATTTCCAACATGACTGTCCAGCATTTAGAACAAGGAGACTAGACAAGTTGTAATTGTGAGGCAATATGAAAAAAAAATCTTTCAAATTTAAATCATTATATCATTTAAACCTGCATTAATAGATTTTTTGGACACTTGGGAGGCAGTGTAATAAGCTGTAAACACAAAACTGATATATTATCACCTACGTTACACTGACATGTACGTTAGCAAACAGTCGCTTTGCTGACTTTGAGCAAGATAAGCATTCATTTGTTGTTGTGTTTCTGGTCATTTGATGAATGTAAGTCAGATAATCACTTTCCTTATAGCTTTGTTTTGGTCTCCACCACCTCCCGGGAGATATCTGCATCTCCACTACAGTATGTTAACTAGCTAGTCGCTAACATTGAAAAGTCTGTCTGCCATATAGTGTAAAGCATACACTGGGTTTTTAGAGCTTTTTCACTGAAACCAGCTGCCTGCTGTAGCTTGAAGCAATGCTGATGAGAACAGTGAGAGTGAACCAAAACTGAGTTAAAAGATGCTAAAAAGCTCCATGTAGAACTGAGAAGAACTGCAGTCAGGTGATAATTTCTTGTGGGTTCATTACTACAAGCAACCTCTTTCACATTAGTAATTTGATGAACCATTACTTACTGTAGCAATTAATGCAAAAGCACACAACTTTTCCTTTATGTGCATTTTTAAAACATTAAAAAAGTTTATGGGCAGTGCTTTTTAAATTAATTATACAGCCAATCCCTTTACAAGTAAAATAACTGAAAACAACTTGCATAGGTAATCTCTCTTGGAAATGAGAAGTAACATTTTCTCAGGAAATGTGTGCAGCACAGATCCAGGGATTTCTTCTTTATCTACATCCTCTTATTATGTTAATGTCAGAGATACGGTATATGATGCATCATGTCAAAATGCTATTTTTTATCTGCAAGTGTTTTGACAAACTCTCTGGGTTCCCGCCTCCTCTCTTAGTTTTTCTAATCATCCAGCATCGCTGATTACTACATTGACTTGCCAGCATTTTGTCACACATACAAGATCAGACTATGGCTGCCCTTTTTCAGTGTCCACTCTGTGCAGCAGTTGTGTGTACACTAATTAATTGCCCTTTGAGAAGAATAGCTACCTCCCTCTGTTCAATAGAAGCTGGGGATAGTCTCTGTCTATTCATACATCAGCATTAAACTTTGTCATCTGAAGGGGCCAGCATAATATTTTACACTAAATTGTGCTTTGGACTGGATGCCAAAGTACAAATGACAGCATGGTGTAGACTCATTTATCACCCGCACCCCCTACCCCCCTCCAACATACACACACCTCCCTCTATCTCTGTACCCCTACACACTACCAGTCTCTCTCTCTCTCTCTCTTTCCCTGTCTCCATGGAAATCATTGGTGTCTCCATCCTCCTGTGGTGAAGGAGCTGACTGCAGACTTTCTGTTGACCATCGGCACCATTTACACAGATGGAGTTCTGAGAAAACACAATTTATAGGTGGTATCTAACACACATGCACACACACTTTCAGGTTCATCTATCTTTTTGAAAGCCCTCCACTGACCCATTGACTACATTAATCTCATAACATCAAAGAGGCATATAAATGATGCCCACCACTATCACTATACAGCTCCCCTCAAATTATGTTCACATGAAACTAACCTACATTAGCAGTTTATGTCCATCAGCAACTCTCGATGCCAATTAAAGCAGCAAGTAGTATGATGGTCATGTAATGCAGTGATCAGTTAGCATGCGGAGGTTGGATGATGGATGAGAGCACACTGCAGCAGTCAACACTAATTTGCACAAGTGTTCTGACAATCTTGATTACTCGAATCATGTGACAGAAGGAAAAAAATCTAATAATCTTACTTTGTTTTGTTATTTCTTTGTGGCAAATGTGTCCCTGCATGAGTATATGTGTTATGTTACACTGTACTCACTGGTCATCTGACACCCTCATGAAAAAAACAAAAGTCTCCAGAAAATGATCTCACTTCACAAATATTATTGTCACAGCTGCAGTCAGGGAGTATTTTCAGGCAGCACACAAGGCATGTTTTGATAAAAAAGAAAAACAAGTAGATATTTATGGGATGGTTTGCGCAAATTACACTATGTATAATCCACAGAACACACACTCAACAGTTTTCATATGAGCTATTTCTGTGGTAGAAAGTATTTCCAATGAAAACTTTGGAGTAACAGGACATCTTTTCTGGGATGACAAGTTACTGTTGAATGTTTTAATGTAATTTCTCAATGATATGTGCACCACAGATAAAATACCATTCATCTGTTTTATATTTGGGTAGAGGCAGAAATCTCTGCGACAGATATCTCTAAACTTGGACAAATAAAACTGGACAAAAACTATCTGCATGACCAGATGGGGGCATATGAGAAAACATATTTCTTTGTGATCTTGGAGAATGCAGTGTGCAATGTAAAGTGAAGTATTCTTCTTTGTTCATTTTATCTACCAAATCTTTATTCTTATCTTAATCTTTAACACAATTCCTAACCCTAGAAAAGTGCAGTTCTTAACCACACTGACACATTTCTTCACTAAAACTCAGGCTCCCATTTGAATAAACCTGAAAGCACACACAAACACACAAATCATACCTTTGTATTTATATATCTGTTACTGAATATCTCAGCTCTGTCAGTGCTAAAAGCAGCAGAAAGGCACAAGGCCATTTGTAATGGCTTGCAGCTGAAATGTTGCTCACACACTCGATACACAAAGATGGCTGTATGTCTATGACACAAATCTGTGACCTTCCAATGCTCTCCACCCACCTCTAATGAAGCAGGGAGTCATAAACAGTACTGTAACAGTTGCATTAGTGAGCCACTTCTGCAACTGGCTCTCTTAGTCACTTACTGATATTCCAAATGTTTTATCTGAGGCAGTAATATCTGTTGATTTGGTCTCTTTTGTTTACCCATGAATAATTTTGCTTGCCCTCACAACAAACCAGGTGAGGAAAGAACTCAAAAGGATCAAGGTGAGAAAAGCTGTGGGTCAGGATGACAACAGCTCAGGGCTTGTCAAGTCCTGCAGACCAGCTGTGTGGGATAGTTGAGCATATTTTCATCCTGAGTCTGAAACTGGAGAGAGCGCCACAGCTGTGGAAAACATCCTGCGTGGTACCACTGCCAAAGACCCTACACCCCAAGGACCTCAACAGCTATAGGCCGATGGCACTGACATCCCACCTCATGAAGACCCTGGAGAGTAGTCATGTAACAGAACGTAGTTAATCCATGATCTGTACGGATTGCCCCCATGGTTCAGCATGCATGTGAACGACAGATTAACTGCAAAATTCAGTGTCTCATTTAAGACAAAGTAACCAAACTGCTGTAAGTAGAGATCATGGACAGACACCGTGTCACTAACAGGGATTTTGAAGAGCAACGACCAAACCAGCATCTAATGGCCTGAAGTGACATCTGCAGGTATGTTCACATGCTGTTTAATGTGCTGCAGCTGAGTAGCTAATTAGTTATCTAGCTGCTAACTGATGTTAGTGTTGCACTTTTCCCCATTGAATGTTTGTTTGGTGGCTCGTTCAGCAAGCTAAGCTGCAGGACAAGATTTTTGTTCATGTTTGTGAGTTATCATCAAGATTTGATGATGTGGACACAGGCTATTGGTTCATTCACTACCATGTTTAAAGGAGGAAGGTATCATACCTCATATTGCAATTTAATTTAACAATTGATCACTGAATATTTTATATATTTTAAGATTTTATTTAAACATTGGACATCTTGAATGTTGTTTTCATTTAAGACCATGGGCAGAAGTTCCTTGCTCTAAGTATTTTACAGAATATATGGAAAGCAAAGTTTTATTTGTCTCTCCTTTTTTCTTTTTTTGCTGATCTGAAAATGATCCAATCCATGACTCAAATCCGTTATATGATCCGAACCATGAGTTTTGTGATCGTTTCACCACTACTGGAGAGGCTGGTGCTTGTCCATCTCCGCCCCTTGGTGAGCCCATCAAAGGACCCGCTATAGTTTGCCTATGAACCTGGCATTTGGGTGGATGACAGCATCATCTGCCTCCTACATAGATCCCTCTCTCACCTGGAAAAGGCTGGGAGCACTGTGAGAATCATGTTTTTTGATTTCTCCAGTGCCTTCAGTACCATGAAGCCCACACTTCTGAGGGACAAGTTGGAGCGCACAGGGCTGGACTGCCACCTCACAGCATGGATCCTGGACTACCTCATCAACCGATGACAGTATGTAAGGATACAGGACTGTTAGTCGGACATGGTTGTCTCCAGCACAGGGGCCCCCAAGGAACAGTTCTGGCTCCCTTCCTCTTCACCCTCTATGCTGCAGACTTCATGCATGACTTAGCTAACTTCCACCTGCAAAAGTTCTCTGAAGGCTCCACCGCTGTCTTCCCCATCACAGATGGGGACAACACAGAATACAGAGAACTGACCCAGGGCTTTGTGGACTGGTGCCAGCGGAACCACCTCCACATCAATGCAGGTAAAACCAAAGAGCTGGTGGTGGACTTCCACAGGTGCAAACACTCTCCTCCTGTACCAGTGAACATCCAGGGAATGGACACTGACAAGTACCTGGGTGTTCACCCGAATAATAAAATGGACTGGGCTGACAATACAAATGCACTTTATAAGAAGGGCAGGGGGCCCTCCTGAGGACCTTTTTTGACTCTGTGTTGGCGTCAGCCATCTTCTATGGAGTGGTCTGCTGGGGCAGCAGCATCTCAACTACTGACAGGAAGAAACTTAACAGACTGCTTAAGAAGGCCAACTCTTTCCTTGGATGCCCCCTTGACCCAGTGGAGATGGTGGGAGAAAGGAGAATGATGGCTAAGCTATCATCCCTGATGGAGAACATGTCCCACCCCGCACAGGACACTCTGACAGCACTGGACAGCTCCTACAGTGACAGGCTGCTTCACCCGCGGTATGTGGAGGAGAGACACTGCGGGTCCTTCCTTCTTGCTGCCGTCAGACAAGACAGACAACACTGCTCCCAGTAGACCACACACACCAAAACTGACAAATTCACTCTTGCGCAATATCAATATATACAAAATTTTTTCAATATCAATATTTCCTATGTGCAATACTGTGAATTCAGCTGTTGAGCCTGTTTACTTATTTATCTGTTACTGATGCTTCTTGCTATTGCGCTGTCCCCTTTGCTGCTGTAACACTGCAAATTTCCCCGCTGTGGTATTAATGAAGGATTATCTTATTTTATCTTATCTTATTTTCTGACACAATGTTCCCAGATGTTAGCCAGTGTCATTGTGACCTAATAACAGCTGACTGCTGTTTTTTTTTTTTTAAAAAAAGAATATTTACAACATTATGTTGGCTTGAAGGTTAAAATACTGTTACATCTGAAGCGGTCAGTGCCATAATGAATGTCATATGCTAGTGATGATAGACATGCACCAAAAAGTCGATTTTCTTTGTATATTCATCATATCCTCTGAGAGTAGCTTTGTCCTCAGTATCCAACTGTTAAAATTCCTTTGCAATAGAAAGTGGCCTGAGGATAATTATGTAAAGTAGAGGTAAGAAAATGAAAATGTGGTAAGGGTTTAATTATCACTGGAAATGAACTTCACATTGCATGAAGGCAAGGAAGACATAGAGCACTTATGAGGCACAGATTCTTATAATCTACTGTTTAAATGCGTCTCCCTGTGTCTGGCACATCTTTAGGGTGCACAAAATGTTCATCTACTGATATGTTGTTGCTTATTTATTGGTGTTACGTATTAGTGTCTGCAAGCAAGAAGTTGGCAAGAAATAGGAGAATGATTCAGGCTTCAGAAATGACAGCAATCCTTTTCCAATTTGGAAAATGTTGTTTGTGAACCTTTGCACATTATTGTTAAAGGGTATTATTATGTCTGCTGCACATGCAAATTGGGACTACAGGAAAAATCTAATACATGTAAATGCAGTGGTGGGTTATTTTATTGATGCATGCATTAATTCCTAGAGAATTCATGCCATAAAATATGCATGTGTGTATTTTCGAGGAG
The DNA here is from genome assembly GCF_914725855.1 of Thunnus albacares. Lineage (NCBI taxonomy): Eukaryota > Metazoa > Chordata > Actinopteri > Scombriformes > Scombridae > Thunnus > Thunnus albacares. The sequence continues at coordinate 10,765,983 of NC_058121.1, read as the reverse complement.
TGAGTGAGAGTGTGAGGACTCATTGATATTTTTATCAGGCCAGCAAAATCCTTCTAGACCCCCCGTTGACCCACTCTTTAATACATGCTGTATACACATACGCCTGCACTTGTGTGTACACACGCCAACCTTTTATTGGTCTTAACTGTGCCTCTGTGTGAAGTGTGTCTGTCAGTAGAGCTCTTATACGTCATCATTCGTCTTGCATCCTGACAAGCATTCAATCAAACACTGGCCTCCAGGATTGAGCCGGAACCCTTCTCCACAGGGATGGCTGTTACCATGGTAACTGTGGAGGTGTACGACCCATCAACAAGCCTGGGAATGCAATTTTGCCTTGTTTTTTTCCCTGGGAAAACATCAACTTCGTGTTAGTTTATGTCTCTCCCTGTTTCTTTCTCTCTGGTTTTCCTCATGTGGAGGAGTGTATTTTTCCCTTTTGCTCTCACTTACAATACTGGGGGCTTGTGGGTAACGATGTGCCACAGGTGTGTCAGAGTACAAGGTTTTACCCATCAATTGTCAGCCTGGAAAATCTCTACTCTAGTTTTCCAATACAGGCTGCAGAACCATGTGCAGCATTGTACCAGATGAGAAAGTCTGCACTGGATGTGATGATTAGAGTTTAAATGATTTAGAAAAAATACATACGGTAATATAATTGTTAATGAGTAAAATGCTCTAATAAGAGTGCATTAAGTCTGAAACAATATTTGTTGTTAGATGCTAATTTAACCCTTTCATGCATAGTGGTCACTACAGTGGACAGCTATTCAAAAGCCATTTTCTTAGATATACATGGGTTTTGATGGTATAGTTGCACATTACCCACCACAGTGGGCTCTAGTGTGTCATCCCATACACTGCCATCCATTGGCCAGCCTTTGTAAGTGCAACACAAATTTCTCAAAACAAAGATGGCCGCCGGCCGGCCGGAAACACTCAGCAGCTCAGGAATATCTCGCCAATCCTTCTATGATAGTAGACCTTTGCAGGTAAATAAAATTTTGTAACATCAAGTAACAACTAAGGAGTAATGCAATTGTTAAAATTTCCAAGTATTGATTTTATGTTGGTAGAAAATGACGATTAATCATCTGTCCACTAAGTTGGACATCATGCATCGCTGGCTATATTTCAACTACAATTATACTATTACTGCAACTTTGTTGTTCTTGAAAATACTTAATCTGCAGTAACTTTCTTGGCTATAAATCATTGATTTTATCTTATTAGAATGTAACTTGCAGTTTTAGGGGGCTAAAGATACTGAGGGAGCTGAGGGGGTTGAGGATCCTGAGGATGCTGATTATGCTGAGGATGCTGAGGGGGCTGAGGATGCTGAGGAAATGCCTGGCACCTCAAAAGAATGTCTGGATTAGAAAAGATAGATCTTCTGCATTTTAAGTCATCTGTAGCTCATGTGCTAATAAATGCAGTAAGACAGAGGGAAGAGGCTGGGGAGTCACGAACAAGGTTCAGTGTTTTTGCATTGCATTGGACAGTATTAGAATATGTTAAAATATGTTAAAACATTAGTTTAACAGCTTTGAAAATATATATTATTTTATAGTTTTCAAATAATATACAATTTTATTAATTGGTTTGTTAAATACATATTCCTAAAGTTGAAAACTCAAACACCTGCTGTCCACCTGAGTGGACATGTGAAAAACTCCTTGAAAAATATAAGTTTAAAACAAATGAAGTTCAAATATTTTTTTTCATGCCTAAAGGGGAATAAAAACACTTAGAAAAAAAAAATCCTGACTGAGGTTATCATAATTCATGCATGAAAGGGTTAAAAAAATGTTAAAATAAAATTACTTGCCTAAAGTCTGTAATTAATAAAAGTTTTGTGTACCTCGTTGTAAAATGTTACCTGGTGTTGTTATTGTGCACTGAATCATTACCTTTTCATTAGTTAGCAAGTTTGTGTCCACTAGAGTGGTTCATCATGCTGGAGCAAGTTCACAAAGAATGGATTGAAAGATGGCCACTGATAAATGTGTACTTGCATAGCGCCTTTCTAGTCTTCCGACCACTCAAAGCGCTTTTTACACTACAAATCACACTTACACACTGAGTGGGTACAGGGGCTACCAAGGGGGCTGCAAGGTCCCAACCTGCCCATCACAGGAAATCAAATCATTCACACATTGATGGCACAGCCATCATGAGCAATTTGGGGTTAAGTACCTTGCCCAAGGACTGGAGGAGCTGGGAATCGAACCGCCAATCTCCCAATTAGTAGATGACCCACTCTACCTCCTGAGCCACAGCTGCCCCACACTGATAGCACCATGGATCGTGCATCATTTGCAAGCACTATTTCCCCCGTCTCAAGGTCCAATTCATAAAAGATATTGCGCAAATGATATGACAGCACAAACATGCCCATAAAGTTCTGTAGCTGAGAGTAATTTCCCCTTGTTTTGCATCTGATTGAGTGAGTGGAGCGGTTTTCAGTGTTTTAGGCTTTTCTCCACATTTCAGCACACAGATTGGTCCATGATGAAACTGCAGACAGCACAAAAGCCTCAAATTGTATGTCTTTAATTTGCAGAGCTGCGCACACACAGAGCTCTCTACAGTCACAACCAACTTTTCATGTATTTTGCTTATTTTACTTCTCTAATATTTCACATCTATAACATAATCTACTGAAATGTCGAATGTCAAAATACAGCTATTAATGTGGCTCAGGCAGGTCTAAAACATGTTAGATTAATGTCTGAATCTTACTGTCTCTTCCGAGACCTTATTGTGGTGGAGGGGTTTGAGTGTCCCTGTGACCCTGGGAGCTGTGTTGTCGGGAGCAATAGCCCTTGGTAGGGTCTCTCAAGGCAAATTAGTCCCAGACTAAGAATGATTCATAGACCTCAATGAAGCAGCATTTCTGGTGTGTGGGAACCTCGTCTGGAAGAGGGAGACCGGGGCACCCTCCTGGAGCCAGGCCTGGGAGGGGAGCATCTTGTGGCTGGGCCTTGACCCGTGGGGCCTGGTTGGGCACAGCCTAAAGAAATAACATGGAGTCACCATCCTGTGGGCCAACAGCTGGTTGTGCTCACCACTATGAACAGCACCAGCTCTGGAACCGAATTCCTGGAGAGGGGCTGGACTTTCTTCTTTTCCAGAGTTGCCCAGGGTGAAAGGCACCGGGCAGGCATGGGGATACTCCCTACGGAATGAGAGGGTCACCTGTTTGCAGCTAAGTGTTGGTGGGGGGAAGACTCTGACTGTGTGTGTTTGTGTGTACGTGCTGAACAGCAGTTCAAAGTATCCAGCCTTCTTGGAGTCTCTGGGTGGTGGCCTGGAGGGGGCGCTGCCCGGCTAGTCCATAGTTCTGCTGGGAGATTTCAAAGCTCACATAGGCAATGATGGAGAAACCTGGAGGGGGGTGATTGGGAGGAACGACTTGCCTGATCTGAACCTGAGTGGTGCATTGTTATTGGACTTCTGTGCTAGCCATGGATCGGCCATAACGAACACCACGTTCAAGCATAAGGTTGTTCTGTTCATAAGTCTACCTGGTTCCAGAACACCTTAGGCCAAAGATCAATGATCATTTTGTAGTTCTGTCACCAGATCTGTGGCTGCATGTCTTGGACACTCAGGTAAAGAGAGGAGCAGAGCTGTCAACTGATCACCACTTGGTGGTGGGTTGGATCAGGTGGTGGGGAGGCTGCCCCAGACCTGGGAGACCCAAACAAGTAGTGAGGGTGGACTGGGAATATCTGGTGGAAGCCCCTGTCTGTGAGGTCTTCAACTCCCACCTCTGGAGGAATTTCTCTTGCATCGCAGGGGAAGTTGGGGACATGGAATTCCAGTGGGCCATGTTCAGAACCTCAGTTGTGGAGGCGGCTGCTGAGAGTTGTAGCCAGAAGGCCATCAGTGCCTGTCAGGGCAGCAACCCAAGAAGAAAAAAAAAAAAGAGGCTGTCAAGCTGAAGAAGGAGGCCTTTCAGGTCTGGCTGGCCCAGGGATCTCCTGAAGCAGCAGATGTGTACCAAAGGGCCAAAAGGGCGGCAGCTCAAGTGGTTGCTGAAGCAAAAACCCAGGTGTGGGAGGAGTTGGGGCAAGCCATGGAGAAGGACTTTTGGTCGGCCTCAAAGAAGTTCTGGCAAACCGTCAGGCATCTAAGGAAGGGGAAGCAGGGCTTAGCCCAGGCTGTTTTCCGCAGGGGTGAGGAACTGCTGACATTGATTGGGGACATTGTTGGGTGGTGGAAAGAACACTTTGAGGATCTCCTAAACCTAACCGACATGCCTTCTGTGGAGGAGGCAGAGTTGGACAACTTGGGGGAAGTCTCACTCGCTCAAAAAGCTAGGTGCCAGGTGTGGATGAGATTCACCCTGAGATTCTGAGGGCTCTGGACCCTGTCATGGCTGGCACGCCTCTTCAGTGTCATACAGAGACTGGGGACAGTGCTTGGACTAGCAGACTGGGGTGGTGGTTCCCATTTTCAAAAAAAGGGGACTGGAGTGTGTGCTCCAACTCTCGGGAGATCACACTACTCAGCCTCCCATGGAAAGCTTATGCCCGGGTGCTGGAGAGGAGGCTCGGGCCGATTGTTGAACCTCGGATGCAGGAGGAACAATGTGGATTCTGTCCTGGCCTTGGAACAGTGGACCAGCTCTTCACCCTTACAGGGATACTGTAATTCAGGCGTTGTACCAGACTGTTGTGATGAAGAAAGAGCTGAGCCAGAGGGCAAAGCTCTCAGCTTACCGGTCGTCTACGTCCCACCCTCACCTATGGTCACGAGCTTTGGGTAGTGACTTAGAGAATTAGATCTCAGATACAAGTAGCCAAAATGACTTTCCTCCAGAGGGTGTCTGGACTCAGCCTTACAAATAGGGTGAAGCGCTCAGACATCAAGGTGGGGCTTGGAGTAGATCCAGCCAGCTGAGGTGGTTTGGGCACCTGGTTAGGATGCCTCTTTCTAGACGTGTTCCAGACATGTCCAACTGGTAGGAGACCCTGGGGCAGACCCAGACCTGCTGGAGGGACTACATATTTCTTTTGGCCTGAGCTGGCGAGCATTGCTGAGGTGAAGGATGTCTTGGTTTCCGTACTGAGTCTGAAGCCACTACGACTGAGAAACATCAGTACTGATGTTCTGTTTGTTGCCCGCAGCTGGCTGTGTGTCACAGCTGGCTGCAGCATCACACAGCAGCTGAAACGATAAGTGCGTCTCCAAACAGAGAAAGACGCTGTGCGCGTTTATGCACGCAGCAAAGCAACAGTAACTTCAAATAACTTTAAAAGGAAGGCTTTTTACATTTCCAGAGTGAATGAAGGAATCAGGAGAGAGTAGACAGAAGCGAGGAAGAACCGCAGGATGTAATGGTGTTGACAGAAAAGCAAGAACTGATTCAAAAAGAAGAAGATGCAACTGATTCAAGATTTAAAGAAACAGGAAAGAGAAATACATAGAGGCAGCCCAGGCATCAGGTGATGGAGAGACATGCACACATTCAAAACAGGAGGCAGAAAAAACTGGTAAGGTCTGACTTACAGCTGTATCTAGATGAATAACTGATCTGTACATATTTTTAAAGGCACGTCCTAACAAACAAAAGTCAAAGCACAAGATTAAAACCTGCTATAGAATGATTTACAGATCTTTGAATACAGACACTAACACTACACAACAACTCTATTAACAAGTTTTCTTAAGCTGTTAAAAGATTTTTGACCTCAGTAACTGTTGTAAACACAGCACTAAGATTGACAAACAGTTTCAGTTATTAGGAAACAAAATGTTGATTCATCATTCATCTGACTGATTCATCTGTAAGTCAAACTGTTGTCAACAAATGTGAACAACTGTGAACAACAAATGTGGGATAACATATGGTCACCGTTCGGATGGATGCTGGTTCGTCACATTTTGGTGTTTCATGTGGATGCAAGGCGGGTGTAACTGATGAAATATTAACCAGGGAGAATATGTTGATTTGGCTTTAAGTTTGAGCAAATTAATTCCCCATGAGTCAGTTTTGTTATTTTTTTATATTACAAACACTGATCTATATTCAGGACCAGGGGTGTGCCTGAATACAAATACGTTATTCGGCGAAGCACAAATAGTGGGTTTTTTACAAATGTTTGTTTCATATGAATATTTTAAAAATTATTTGTTTTCGGGAAGAAAAAAAACCCATGTCAAATACCAGCGGACAGGTCAGTTACATCGCTATCTCAGTCTTTCTCCTCTGCTCTGCTGTTACGTCTATCAGCAGGTCTCAATGAAGGGAGTCACATCCACCTGCTACATGATGCACATTTCCTAATTTGGACATCACTCCTGGAGTTGGAGGTGTTCGCCAGAGATAAAGCTGAGCTACTGACACACGTGAAGTGCTCTCAAGGGACTCTTCATAACCTGTTCCCCTTCTCCTTTCCACAAAGTTAGGTTGTAAAAGATAAACAATAAATGAAAGGTGCAAAGCAATAATCGGCTTTGAAGTTCTTCCCTACATGTTACACGGTGTGCTGTCTCTGTTTTATAGGTGTATAAATAGGTAGAGGTCTGTCTGCAATGAGGTGCTGAGTAAAGTTTTAACTCAGTGGTCAGCGCAGTCATCTATGATCTGGGAGACCAGTCCGAGACCTGGTGTGAGGACCTCTTTCGTAAGGTAGTTTATTCATGAACACTTATTGTAAAACTTTAATTTTCTTAAATTAAAAGTGTAATAAAAAGAACCTCTTTCCACTTTTATTCAAATACAAATAATTTTGCTGCCTCAACAAATACAGATACAAATACAAATACTGCACATCCCTAGACCACATAGACGGTGTGAGAATCAAGATTTGGACCAATGATCAATTTGACTCATTGGTCCATATATCATTCAATGAGGCCTACGTTTATTTATGTGTTACAGTTTATGTGCATTCATTTAATTTTAGCTCAGCGTATAGAAATACAGTGATTTGGACCACTGCCTTACTACACATGTCTATGATGACACTGTCAACACCACGTACCTGTACCTGCATATCCCACGACAAAACTAGTAGCTTTGGGGGGCCTCCCACCCCCCTGAAAAAAAATGTATTATAAAAACTTAGCAAATTAAATGTTAATAATTCTATGTATTTACAGATTGTTGTGTTATTTCTATACTTTATACTGGTGGCATATATCATGCAGCAAACATCCAAGCAGACCCTCCTTGTGTTCTGAAGGAACCCTCTATTATTTCTTTATTTATTATCTTCTTTTAGAGTCTTGTTTTTCTTTTCAGTCATATTGATGTGATGTGTCTCAAATGATACCTATATGTTGGATTACTTGTGTCTTTGTGTGTTCACAGTTACACATCACAATTACTGTTGTATAGTAATTACTTAGTAACCAGTTAGTCCCAAATATAGTCAGCTCACATTTAACAGAATCTAATTGTATTGTTAACAAGGACAGGGAAGTTCCTTTTTATTTTTATAAGGTTATGCACCAATTAACTTAAGGGTTGGACTCAAATTAGATGTTTTGGTAAGCTAATCATGAGGTAATGATGGATTACCAGTAATAACAGTGTCCATAAGGGTGAAATGGTAACTACTGGAAAGATCAATCATGAATTAATAATTAATTATAATAGGTATTTGTCAGTAAGGGTGATGCACCTCTTATGGGCACAAACACAAGCTTGGTAACTAATGGACAGGTATTCATAAAGTAGTGATTCAGTACTCAATAACAACTCAGCGTGGACCGCTTTACTTAATGGCAGTCACGAAACCGCTAACTAATGTACATGTTATCATGAAGTCATGATTCAGTACTCAGTAACAACTCAGTATGATGCACCACACTCGTGGACACAAACTTGGTAAGTATGAACAGGTAATCATTCAGTGTGCAATAACAACACCATATGGTACACCATTTCACTTGAGGAGACACAAAAATAGAAACTAATTGCTAGGTAATAATGAAGTGATTATTTGTAATTGGTTAAGTTATTCAGAAGTAATCAAGAACTATGCATTAATTAGGGTTGGGGTTATACCCATGAGCAATCATTTACATATTATTTCATTAACGAACTATCTAACAGACTTTTCTCAATAAACTAATCATTAACTAATCATTAGCTATTCTAAAAAATTTGATTAGGAGTTACTCAAGAACTGCCTGTTAACTAATGTTTTGCTAGCAGTTAGTTCCTCATTAGTTCCTCATTTGTTCCCTGGTATCTACTCAAAATTTTGTGTACCTTATTGTAAATGTGTTACTGAGAATCTTTTTATGGCATTACCATAATTATTCTTTCAAAGTTGCTATCAGCTTTCTGTGATGGATTGCATGTCTAGAGAATCCTTCACAGTGCTGTAGGCTGATTCTCTGCTGCCCCACAGCAGAAATCATCCAGCATGTCTTACATGGAGCCTACTTGCTATTTTCACTTGACATCCTCTTTTCTCAGTGAGTAATTAAAGAGACAGTTTGGGAAAAGGGAGTGACAGGAGGTCTTCAGAGATAGCCAGTGGTCTAATTAGAACTACATATCTCCATACTCCTCCATAAAAACACTAGTCACCTATATGCTTTTACACCAGCTGTGATTTAAGTATCCCGCTGCAGAATGGGTGTTTGATGAAACCCCATTGCTGCAGGAGTTTCACTGGTGCTGAACAGCAAACAAAACAACACTCGGGAGGATTAAGGTGTTTTTTACTTCAGATTTATGTCTGAAATTATGATTAATCACCTCAGAAGAAGAGAGAAAACAAGCCGTGCCTTGCACTGAACTCACAAACAGTGAACAACAAATGTGGGATAACATATGGTCACCGTTCGGATGGATGCTGGTTCGTCACATTTTGGTGTTTCATGTGGATGCAAGGCGGGTGTAACTGATGAAATATTAACCAGGGAGAATATTTATGCATTTGTTTTCATTTATACCCGACAGGCTTCTGTTGTCAAGGAAGTGAACTGATTCATTACGCTGGAGGATCATGTTTACTCAACTCAGCTCTGTATTATTTCTCATTCACAGCCCCTGCGGTGCCTATGCTCGTCCACGTTGAACGACGTTACAGCCAACTGCCAATCTGTACTCCGTTGTGCGGGCTTGCCTGCTGACAAATGGCCTGCAGGAGAGGTCCAAGGAGAGTCCTGTCAGAGGCAGTCAGTGCTTCGCTGATGCAATCTGAGGAGATATGGATGGGAGGACAGTAAAACCCAGAAAGAAAAGATAAAGACAGACAAAAAGTTCTTAAAAAGGCACTACATAATTTTATGTCTCACACGGATTTGCAAAAAAGTCTGTAATACATATACTGATTTAAAAATTCCTCCACAATCGACATGCGGCACTACACCAAGATGCAAAGATACAGTATGCTCAGTGATGATGACAACTCGTGGTGTTTTACACTTTGGCCTCAGTGTAAGCTATCTGTAATGTAAATGGATCCGCTTGGGGGTTACCCACCAGTGTGTAATTGAAAAGCCATCCACACTTGCTTGATTTACAGCTTTATTGGCTGATTATTCAGGTCAAAACTGCTGAGTCTGGTTATGATCCAGAGAGAGACAGAGTGAGAGTGAGAGAGAGATTAGAGTTGGTTTCAATCTGGCAAATATTCCCAGAAGAAGAAAAGAAACAGGGGTCAGATACAGTAGATGCCAAGAAGAAGTATATCTTTCACAGGCAATTTCTTCACCCACCATCACTGTTTTATTTCATTAATCAGTAATTGTTTGTTTGATAAGAAGTTGATTGATATGTCAGATGATTACACACTAAAATGCAATGATGGAATGTAGCAAAGTGCATTTACTCAAGTATTATACTTAACTTACTTCACATTCTACTTTATACTTAAACTACATTACAGTCTAAAGGGAAAATACATTTTACCTCATGAGATTTATTTGACATTTATTTTGCAGATTAAGATTTTTCAAAGCTTCTACAGTATGAGGATATGTTATATAGCTTAAACTACCACTACATTATATAAAGTAGTTAATATCAGCTCCACCTCAACCAACAAAACCGCAGAACTGTCTTTCATCAAGGCTCCATTGCTGATGTGTCCTTGAGCAAGACATAGAAAGCCTGCGATGCAGAGGCAGAGTTGCAAAGTCATGCAGAAGTAAATGTCTCCTCTGGGAATCAAGAGAGTGTCAGTGAGAAAAAAAAATCACAAAATAATTTTTGGGGACGTTTCTGCTTCATCACATAGAGCTCAGTGAAGAGACCGGACAGGGAGATGGAACGTCCTACAGCAAGGACTCACAGTTAACTCCATGATGTGCTGAGTACAGCGCGTTCACCTTAATATTGCTGTTCCACCCTCATATTGCGCATTATGAATCACTTCATTGTAAACATCCTGCAGTAGTGGTCCAAATTCCAGATTTTGGTTCAACAGCCTGAAGTGGTTTGTGTGTTGAAAGCGTTGCTTTTGTGCAGTGTACTACTGAAGCTGTTCTGGTTTGGAAAAAGCACATACACTTGCAGCAATATCACAGTCAGTGTTTTGTAATAGGAACAAGGCAGAAGAAAAAACACATCCGTAAACCCTCCCTCTCTCCTTCAAACAAAATGTGTAAGTACACAGGGACACATGAACATGAACACACACACACACACACACATGCACACACACTTGAGTATCCCTCTTGG